>NW_006921599.1:4458087-4462760 GCF_000298275.1 Orycteropus afer afer
AAAAAAAAAAAAGAATCAAAGACTATTACAAGAATGGGAAGATATTAGTAACCACCTAGTCTTAGCTCTGGAAACTTTCCTTAAAATGAAATAAGAGGAGAAAATTTTGGGTAATCATCTATCTAATAAGGGTTTAATATCCAAAATATATGAAGAACTTCACAACTTAACAACAAAATGACAAACAACCCAGTAAAAAATGGGCAAAGGACTTGATTAGACATTTTATGAAAAAGGATATATAAATGGTGCACAAGCACATGAAAAGTTGCTCAACATTAGTCATTGTAGATCAAATGTAGATCAAAGCCACAAGGAAATACCACTTCATAGTTCACCATACTAGAATAGCTATGATAAAAACAAAACAAAACACAAAACCCAGAATACAATAGACTGGCAAGGAGGTGGAGAAATTGAAACCCTCATCCACTGCTGGTGGGAATGCAAAATGCTACAGCCACTATGGAAAACAGTTTGATAATTCCTCAAAAAGCTACACATAGAATTTCCATGTGATCCAGCAATCTCAAACCTAGGTATATACCCAAAAGAACTGAAAGCAGGGCTCTGAACAGAAAGGGTTTATTGGAGCACTATTCAAAATAGCCAAAATGTAGAAACAACCATTTGTTGTCCATCAACAAATGAATTGAATACATACACTGGAATATTACTCAGCCATAAACAGAAATGAAGTCCTGATACATGACACAACATGAATGGATCTTGAAAACGTTGTTGTTGTTTGCCGTCGAGTCGGCCCCGACTCATAGTGACCCCTCCTTGGGTTTCCAAGGCAGTATCACTACGGAAGTAGGATTGCCCAACCTTCCTTCCGAGGAGTGGCTGGTGGGTTTGAACTGCCAGCCTTCTGGTGAGCAGTCAAGTGCCTTAGGCACTATGCTACCAGAGCTCCTCTTGAAAACATTAGGCTGAGTTAAATAAGTTAGTCACAGAAACACAAATATAAAGAAGCTCATAGCAACACCCGTTGGAATTTCCAAGGCTGTAAATCTTTATGGAAATAGATTGCCCCATCTTCCTCCTGTGGAGCAGCTCTAATCTGTCCTATAGGGTGGCTTGGGGTTGTAATCGTTGCAACAGCAGTGAATAATTGATAACCTGACGAAAGGAGGCCCAGAATAGAGTTGGTTGTGCTGAATCCCACTGTAGAAAGCTGAAACCTGTTTCCTTGTTATGTAAATGCCTACTTTTCCTGAAAGCAGAAATCCAAGTCAACCAATCAACTCTTCTGGAATAGGAAATCTAAGCCAGCCAGTCAAGACTGCCCTTACAAAAGCTTTTCCACCTGTGCTTAGGAACTCTTATCTGACTTTCAGACCAGATGTTGCCCAGTTCATGAACTGTAAAACAAAGCTTGAGTTCATACAAGAATTAAAATTGTGGCAATTTTATTTTTAACACTGTTAAAAAAAATACAGAATCATGTTTTACTTAGATGTAACTTTGCTTCTGTAGCAGAATTTAGAGATAACTAGCCTGCGGTGGCATAATGCCTAAGGCATTTGACTGCTAACCAGAAGGCTGGCAGTTCAAACCCTCCAGCCACTCCTCAGAGGGAAGGTTGGGCAATCTATTTCCATAGAGATACTGCCTCGGAAACCCAAGGAAGGTTCACTATGAGTCGGATCCAACTCAACGGCTGTGAGTTTTTAATGGATCCACTCCTCGGAAGGAAGGTTGGGCAATCCTACTTCCATAGTGATACTGTCTCGGAAACCCAAGGAGGGGTCGCTATGAGTCGGGGCCGACTCGAGGGCACATAACAACAACAACAACATTATGGAGCTCTGGTAGCATAGTGCCTAAGGCACTTGACTGCTAACCAGAAGGCTGGCGGTTCAAACCCACCAGCCACTCTTTGGAAGGAAAGTTGGGCCATTTACTTCCGTAGTAATACTGCCTCGGAAACCCAAGGAGGGGGCACTATGAGTCGGGTCCGACTCGATGGCACATAACAACAACAGCATTATGGCAAAAGGAAAGAGCCCATGAAACACAAACACAGTTGGATGTCCTATTGGGTTCAAAATATATGTGTGTATATGTGTTCGTGTTTGTGTGTATGTCCACATGCATATATGAATGTTTATGCACATATGCTTTTTGAGTTCAAGTATGTATGTCTGTGTGTTCATGTGTGTGCATGTATGTTCACATATGTGCATGTGTGTGTGTGTGCATGCACATACCTAAGCTAATGCTTTTTGCCTCCTGGAAATACTTTTCTTTTCAGTTGCCTTTCTCATTTGGTTTCTTCCAAAGCCCTTTTCCCACTTCTCATAGAGGAAGCCTCCATTTGCTTTGCTTGGCCTTATTTTCCCCATATGGAACATTTCTCTAGAACTTTATAAACTGGACCGTTGACAATAAACTTTTCCCAACCTCTTTGAACTCATAGTTGGGTAGAGAGATTTTTAAATTCCAACAGCAAATATTTTTTTAAAAGTATGGAATGTTGAGGGTCTTGGCCTCTCTTAGCACTGAGTTCCAACCATTTTTCTCTCTGTGAGTTCCAAGCTGAGGCTGTGTGGTCCTGGTTGAAATGGCTTGCACCACTGCACTGTCCCCTGCTGATCAGGACAGGGTCATTTGTATCTACCCTGCTTATTTCAATAAGAAGAAGACCATCTCAGAGGGGAGTGCATCCCCATAAATGACTCACCAAAACTCACTGCCATGGAGTTGATTTTAACACAGCAATTCTATAGGACAGAGTAGGACTGCCCCCATAGGGCTTCTAAGTCTGTAAATTTTAAGAAAGCAGACACCCTCATCTTTCCCCACTGGAGCTGCTAGTGGGTTCCAACCACTGACCTGTTTAGTAGCTGCATTCTTTAACCGCTGCATCACCAGAACTCCTTCACTCATAAATAAAATTACAAAAAACAAATTCACTGCCACTGAGTTGATTCTGACTCACAGCAACTCCCATTGGGTTTCCAAGGTGGTAAATCTTTATGGAAGTAGATTGCCCTATCTTCCTTACATGGAGCATCTGATGAATTTGAACCACCAACCTACTGGTTAGCAGTCAAATGCCTTAGGTACTGTGCCACCAGAGATCCTTTTCCTCATAAATAAGGCTGATGAAAATCCTACAGCTACAGAGATTTAAGAAGTGTGCTAAGCAGTTGGGCTTAATGCATTGCTTGAAAAAAATAAAATGTACTGTAGAGAATGGAATTGTGATTAGTATAGGAGCACAGCCTGGGTGCAGCTCAAATAGGATGATAGCAGCTTCTGTCTTGTAGTTTCCATCACTTAAGTCAGTAATGTTGTATGCAGGAGAAATGATACTTAAACTAAAAACAAGGACATAAAAAAAGAAGAACTGGTGATCAAAATCTTCAGCAAGAAGAAGGATATAAAAAAAGGAAAAGAGAAGGAAAAGAAGTAACTTGGGATGAGAATCAACTCTGTGGTATTCCTGTGAGAGACATGAACAGAGGCTTCCATTTTGTATCTGAGAGAAACAGGAAGCTTTTAGTTTGCGTCTTTAACTGTGAACTTTTGTGTGTACCAGCTTCAGTATCTGAGTTGACAATGAAATAAAAAAATTTACATCAAAGTTCGCATCTAGCTTTTATGTTGAATGAGAGAAAAAAATTGCTTTCAATGCTTTTCGTGGATGAAAGGAGTGTATTTATTAAATGGATGCCGGATAGTAACATAAGTTACTTGAAATTCTGTATCTGTTTATCCCCTATGTAAACCTATATTTGAGATAAATTTAATAACATTCAAACTATATAATTTATTCATCTTTTAATGAAATAAAATTCGAAACTGAAAAAACAAAATATGGGATGTTGCACATGATACAACTTCTTCCACCTTCCCTCCACCGTTGCCATACCTCACCTTGTGCTTACTGAGAAGAGATGAAAAGATATATTTTGGTTCATAGGAAACAAACAAACAAAATATATGCAGTTTTTTAAATTGTGTTTCATTAGAAAAGATATATGTGGAGGAATAGATGTGGAGGACTGAACTGTGAGTCAAAAACCTTTTTAAGAAATCCTATTTGACTATAATCCTGTAAGAGAAGCAAGTTAAAAGTGGTCATTTCTTCTGAGTGGTGCATGAGATCGACACCTAGATCTCCGCTTAGTCATCATTCATAGACACATAGCCAGTGTGTTTGAGTCAGAGCTTTTGAAAAGTCAAAGGAGCAATGAAGTGACAGAGATTCATCATCTAAGAAATAAGTGGAGAGAAGAGGCCAAACAACCTCCAGGCAGGAGGCCAAGTTTCTGCAGCCAACTACTCTACAGCTACCCCTCAGCCTTTATTAGATCCAGAGTGAAGTCAAAATGATTAGGGGCGTTTTGATGGAGTTGCCTTTTCCCTGCAGAGACATTTCAGAGAGGGACTGGGAAGTCAGAAGCTGTAGGAGAAAAGTGGCAATTGTAGCTTTGTAAGCAACTCATAGCCCAGCTCACGAGAAATGATCAGATGATTAGCACTTGACTGCCTCCTTCACTTCCCACTTCCCTACTCCCTCAAACATAGAACTTAAGGGGTCAGTGCAGCCCTGGCTCAATGAGTTAATCATCGTGTAGCTACAACAGATCATGGATTTTATAGATTTCATAGTGCCTAAAGCATCTGACTTCTAACCAGAAGGTAAGCAGTTCAAACCC
>NW_006921599.1:4462875-4469592 GCF_000298275.1 Orycteropus afer afer
ATATATATATATAGGAGCTCTGGTAGCATAGTGCCTAAGGCACTTGACTGCTAACCAGAAGGCTGATGGTTCAAACCCACCAGTCACTCCTCAGAAGGAAGATGGGCAATCTACTTCCGTAGTGATACTGCCTCGGAAACCCAAGGAGGGTCGCTATGAGTCAGGTCTGACTCGACGGCACATAACAACAACAACAACATATATATATGGAAGATGGGGCAATCTACTTCCGTAGTGATACTGTCTCGGAAACCCAAGAGGGGTCGCTATGAGTCAGGTCCCACTCCACAGCACATAACAACAACAACAATAACATGTATGTATGTATGTGGGAGTTCTGGTGGTGTAGTGCCTGAGGCACTTGACTGCTAATCAGAAGGCTAGAGGCTAGAGGTTCAAACCCACCAGCCACTCCTCAGAAGGAAGGTGGGGCAATCTACTTCAGTAGAGATATTGTTTCGGAAACCCAAGGAAAGTTGCTATGAGTCAGAATCAACTTGACAGAAATGAGTTTTTGAGGTATGTATGTATGTATACACCCTCCTAACTGAAAGGTTGAAGGTTCAAGCCCACCCAGAGGCACCTCTGAAAAAAGGGCTCGTGATCTACTTTCGAAAAATCAATCATTGAAAAGCCTATGGAGCACACTTCTACTCTTACACACATGGGGTCGCCGTGAGTAGAAATTGACTCTCTGGCAATCGGTTTGGTTTGGTTGGTTTTGATTCAAGAAGGAGGATTCTTACTTTGCCAGTGAAACAAAGAAGGAATGAAAAAGCTAATCTAGGCATCCTTCTTGCATAAGATATTTTGCCATCCATGAAAACTTGTCTCCACATTCATCTTATTTTACATGGAGATGGACCCAGCTGAGAAGGCTATTGTTAGAGCTGACCTAATGAGAGGAAGTGGCTTCCATAGCTCTTTAACTTTGGAATCTAAAGGCAGGAGGATGAACCCTGCTACCATAGAGGCCCATCAAAGCTTATCCCCTAAGGCTATTTCCAATTACACAGTGAAAGAGTGCAGCAGGGGCAAATGGAAATGTATTTTGTTAACAAAAGGAGATTGATGAGATTTTAAATTCTATTTGCAGATTTGTGATATTTTCCTAAAACATCCCTGTGCTCATACTAAAATTGTGGTTTTTCTTTGCTGTGACCTGTTTTGATAGATTCATAGAAGGTCATGGATGGAAGAAATCTTAGAAATGGAACAAATCCCTCATTTACACATGAGGAACCTGAGATCCAAAGAGGTTAAACCCAAGGTCACTGGGCTAATTAGTGTGCCTTGGGAGAAAATGAAGGATTGCCTCTTCTTTTGAAGGGTGTCCTGATGGCTCCATTTCATTGGTGCACATTGTCAGTGTTTTGGATGGTGATACCAGAATTTCTGAGTAGAAAAGAGATTCTGAGTAGAAATGTGAAGCTAATTCTCTCTCTGCCAAGATACTTAAAAAACAATGGCAATGAGCTAGGGCATCTGTCTATCATTGGGAATTTGGGAGGCAAATATTTCCACAGAACCAAAGTGTTCAAACAAACATGAGTAGCAAATATGGTTTCAACTCCAGCTGAACCATTAAAACTTGGACAGAGAAGCAAGGGAAAATGGAAATAGAGGATGGATAGGAAATAGAAGCCTTCAGAATTCTTGTAGGGATAACATAAAAAATGAAATTAATGCAGATTCAGGTATTTTAAAGACATGATTGCTTCAAAAGCCTGCATCATTACCATTGGTTTTGAGAAAAGCACATGCACATATAATTCTCCTTTAGGGTATAAGCTTGTGGTGAGGAATTTGTGCACATGCTTAGAGGGCCAGACAGCCAGAAGAGAGACCAACACATCCCCTGCAGGGCTGGGATTGACTTCAGAAATGTCAGGGGGCCATCAGTCTAGAGGTTGTTGCTGTTAACCTAATTCATGGTGACCTCATGTATAATGGAATAAACTATGTACCAGTTATGCTCCATTCACATGATTGGCTAGAGATCAGACTATTGTGATCCATAGGGTTTTCACCGGTTGATTTTCCAAAGTAAGTAGCCAGGCCTTTCCTTCTAGTCTGTCTTAGTCTGGAAGTTCCTCTGAAACCTGTCCAGCAGCCTAGCAACACACAAGCCTCCACTGATACATGGGTGGTAGCTGTGCATGAGGAACACTAACTGGGAATTGAACCCATGTATCCCTTACAAAAGGTGAGAATTCTACCACTGAACTGCCACTGTCCCTATAGTCTGGAGGTAAAGCAGGATAATCGAGTGAGGTGCAATCTGCAACAGAGGGGACCAGGCTTATAGTTGGTCCTGGTGTGTGTTTGTGGGGGATGCATGGGGAAGAGAGCAGGTGGGGCTGATAACTTGAGCTCTTGGCTTTGTGTCCTCTTGTACTTTTCAGGTAAGAAGTGGGGTAAGAGATGGTCTTCCATCCTAGAGTCCTTGGTGATCCTCCAATACTGTCCCAAAAAATGTGCCATGAGCTCAGGGCAGTCATCAGGAATTGTCCCAGTACAGATAAAAATGGAAACTTTGGGGATAATCAATGTCATGGACCCTGTTTGTCTCCCCTGGGACAGGACTGGACTTCTGACAATGTAGGTATTAAAATAGATCTGATTCTCCCCTTCTTTCCAGGAAGAAGCTGCACTCTTCAGAAAAAAGAGAGGCAGAATTCTGAACTGGCCCTTCTGAAATACTCTTACCTAGATATGGAAGGATCTTCTCACGGCCCTAAACATTTACAAGTGGTAAACCTAGTTTTCTGACTCATAAAGAATAAGTAATAGCTTAATGATTGATTTGAGAAACTCCCTACAAAATATAGCTTCCCTAGACCCACTGGCCATTCCATGGAAGAAAGATGAGATAGTTGGCTTCAATTAAGATTTACAGCCTTGGAAATCCAATGGGGGTCACTATGAGTTGGAATCAACTCGATGGCAGTGAGTTTGTTTTTTGATTTGGGGACCAGTGCAGTGGAATTGTGCAAGTGGTTAATTCATTCAGCTGCTAACTGAAAGGTTAGCATCCACCCAGAGGCACATTGACAGAAAGACTTGGTGATCTCCTTTTGAAAAATCAGGATTGAAAACCCTATGGAGCACAGTTCTACTCTTACACATGTAAGATCACCATGAGTTGTGGTTGACTTATTGTTGCAGTAGTTACTGGAATTCCATAATTAGAAATGGATTCTTTAGCATCTATTGGAACCCTAACAGTATAGCTTTCGTTTAAAATGCAAAGTACTACTGAGGGTGACTCACACATTAAGTCCCCATTGCTTCAGAGTGAATTAATTGCGCTCAAGGGATGAGGGCTCTGGGTGAGGATGGGAGGAGAAGGAAAACTGAGAGGTTAAAAATAAGGGGAGAAGACACTCCAGGTGAGTTTGCTTATTTCCCATCAGTGCTGAGGCCTACTCTAGGAAACAGATTGATTGCCTTGTTCTAACCAGCCCTGATGGAGCAGTGATTAAAGTACTTCACTGCTAGCTGAAAGGTCTGTGGTTCCACCCCAGCAGCTGCTCCACTAGAGAAAGATGTGACGGTCTGCTTAAAGATTTACAGTCTTGGAAACCTTATGGGCCAGTTCTACCCGACCCTATAGGGTTGCTTGAGTCTGAATCAACTTCACGGCGGCACTTTGAACTGTCTCATTCCGGTTCAGCCTCCAGCTGAGAATTTTCATTTCCTCCCCATATATGAGGAGCTCTGGTGACGTAGTGCCTAAGACACTTGACTGCTGACCAGAAGGCTGGTGGTTCAAACCTACCAGCCACTCCTCGGAAGAAGATTGGGCGATCTACTTCAGTAGTGAAATTGCCTCAGAAACTCAAGGAGAGGTCACTATGAGTCAGATCCAACTCAACAGCAGAAGTTTGTTTTTTTCTCCCCCCTCCCCCCCATATACTGAATCTGAATCTACATTTTAATAAGATTTCCAGGTGATTCTTATAGATCTCCAGATAATTCTTAAGTATATTTGGAGATCTTGTTAAAATATAGATTTGGATTCAGTGTATCTGGGATCAAAATGCAGGCTCTCAGTAGGGGTTGAACCAGAATGAACCAGTTGGGAGCCCTGGTTTTGGGTCACCTCATTCTGATACACATAGAAGGGTGTGAAGAAATCTGAATGCCATGAAACATCTCCATTGTCAGGGAAAGCCCAGAGGATGGAAGCCTGTCCTCATTGCAGGATGTAGTTTCTTTCTTTCTTTCTCTTTATTGTGCTTCGGGTGCAAATTTACATAGCAAACTTGTTTTACATTCAACAATTCATGCACATCTGATTTCACAGCCTGATTACCATGCACAGCCATGAAAAACTGTCCTCCCCTCTCCTCCCTGTGGCCACCCCCTCCTTGTGCCATTCTTATCTATGCATTCCTGTCTGTCCAGCTTTCCCTCTAAGTGAGTGCTACCCCTCTGATGTCTCAAGGCTGATTGATCCAAGGGGTGCATCTTCCTAGAGTAGGGGGGTGCATTGACGTGAGGTATGTGTTCTGTATGTAAGTTGTTCTATTGTTGGGCTGAGAGCCAGTCCGTGGAAGTGAGCCCATTTCTAGGCCCAAAGGATAACCAGGGGCCATAGTCTCTGGGGTTCTACCAGTCTCTTTCTGACGAATATTTCTGGTCACTTTTGTGTTTTTGAATTTTGTTCCACATATTTCTTCACACTCTATCCAGGATCTCCAGATTTGATCCCTTTCTGAGCTGTTGGCATTGGTAGCTGGGCACCGTCTGGTTCTTCAGGTCTCAGGTTATGGAGGCTGAGTCCTCATGGTCCATTTTATCTTTGCACTAATTGTCTCCAGATACCTTTGATTTTCTTCATTCTTCTTTGCTGCAGACAAGAGGAGACCAATAGCTGTGTCTTAGATGGCTGCTTGAAAGCTTTTAAGACCTCAGTTGCGATTCACCAAAGTAAGTTGTAGAACAAAATTTTTATGAGCTATGTGTGCCAATTGAGCATGATGTCCCCTGATACTGTGGTTCTGAGCCCACAGGCCTGGTGATTCTCTCTCACAAGATGATTGGTTGTCTCTGAAAGGTTACTCCAACCCTGTCTTCTGTTGTTTCTGCAATGTATGTGTGTGGCTAATTTTGTAGCACAAGTGCATATGTAAGATTATCTTCAGCCGAATCTATCCTTGTTCTAGGGTGTAATCCTGTTCGCCTACCCCCATCTGCTCTTCTTACCTGTCTATGCATTAATCTGTAGCCTGGTATTTATTTAGTGCTAGTGATACTGCAGGAGCTCTGGTAGCCTAGTGCCTAAGGCACTTGACTGCTAACCAGAAGGCTGGTGGTTCAAATCCACCAGCCACTCCTTGGAAGGAAGATTGGGCAATCTACTTCCATAGTGATACTGTCTTGGAAACCCAAGGAGGGGTTGCTATGAGTCGGGTCCGACTTGATGGCAACTAACAACAACAGCAGTGATACTGCAGTGATGTGCTTGTAATAGTATTAGCCTCTGTTGTCTATATTTTTTGTGTACCTTTCAGTGTCCTTCCTTTCCCCAATGTCACCATGCTAGTCACAGACTCTTTCCATACTGTTTCTTTAAAGAGAATCTCATGCATTCATTCACAGTAATCCACAATTTCCAATGTACCTTCACAACTGATGCTTCTACTGACTCCTCAAAGTACTGTGATGGAGTAGGGATAGGAATTTTTATAGAAGATAAGCTCAGGGGTCAGCAAGATGACCTGGTTATCATGATGTCAGAGGGGTCCTCTGACAACAATGGATTTTTAGAAGGTTTAAGGATGAGTTTGGTGGTGGTGGTGGTGGGAGGGTGAGGGTGGCCATAAACTGTCTACAATGGAATTTAAGTTTTATTTCTTGCATGTGCATATGAGCATTTTTATTGAAGAGCTTTCACTACATTTTCCAAGTGGCTCTTGAATCATAAACAATTAAGACCTTGAGAATTCTAAGTGTGTAGTCGGAGTGGTGTGGAGTGGAATTCGCCAAGCACAACACTTCTGAGAGAAGAGTGGGGCCCACAAGTGCAGTGGGGAGTCCAGGCTGGGAGTCACTGTCCTTCTCACCCCCCACATTGCTTAAAGTCCCTCCTCAGACAGCAGTTAATGTCACTAGGTGGGCATCCTTTCCACATAATTACTTATTCAGAAGAGTGTGTGGAGACTCTCCAAATGCTCAAAGGACTGGTGTATCACTGGCATTTTGAGTCACATGGCAATTTAAGAAACTTTAAGAAAATCAGATTCAAGAAAATCATTTAAGATTATTTCAAGATGGCAGACTAGGCAGAAGGACTGCACAGATGCTTTTCAACAAAGAAAAGGGAAATCAATTAACACAGACACAGAAGATAATCTTGGACCCCTGAGCCTTGAAGGGAAGGATACAAAAGTGGATAAACCCCAACTAGCAGAAAAATTTGCATGAAAATACCAAAAAAGGAGACACACGGAGCTGCAGTCTGGCAGCAGCCTGAGCGTCCCTGACGGCACAGACAACAGGGCTTGGAGATTCCCAAGTGGTGGTAGGACCTAAGAATTAACCTAAAAATCAACCTGCTAGCCAGGGACTGCACAAAAGACTGTGCACGGTAGCTGGGGAACAGAAGGAGAAGGTGAAGAGAAAGGTGGGCTGAGTTGTGGACTTTTGCTGATCTGGAGCTCACTGCCATTTTGTAGGTTTAAAAAGCAGCTTGACTATTTTGGATATTTA
>NW_006921599.1:4473050-4479075 GCF_000298275.1 Orycteropus afer afer
CAGGAGAGTATGGAGGGATGGTCACTCGGAAGAGGTAACTGTGGTGAGGAAGTAGGGGAGCTGTTGCATTGTGGTAAACTGTGGTCAATGACATGAGACAAAGTATTTGTGAACTGCTGTATGGGAAGTGAATTTGCTCTGTAAATCTTCACCCAAATCACAATAAATAAAATAAATAAAGAAAAAAAATAAAGGAAATCATTTAAGAGGTAAATAAGGGGGTGAGGCAATTCTTTGCTTTACAAAATAATGCAAAATATTGTTTAGAAGAGGCTGGATTTGTAAAATACTAATTCATCATAATGCTTGGAACTCAGAGATTCTTGATTATATATAACATAATATTCTGTGTGTGTTACTAGACCACGTGCTAATGAAAACTGCCTAGTCAAAAGGTGGCCAGCCAGAATGATGTCAGAAAAGGTATCATAAATACTAGAGACATCTTTTACAATCCCTTCTTTACCAATTACCATTGCCTTTCTAACTCATATATCTAAAAAATGGGTCTTAATGATGAAACTGGTATCTTGTTAATTAACTCTTGTTGGTAAAATTAAAGGCATTCAAGGTGTGTAGCTTGGTTAAAGGAACATAGAGATACTTCTTATCTTTAAATGAATAATTTCTCAGACTCTACCCAACCATGTTCCTGTACCTTTTGGGGACATTTTCTTAACCTGAGCCCCAGTTAGTCTACGCCCAGTCATTGGGTTTAGAGATTAGATAATGGAAACTACAGAGTTTTTAATTTTTCTCTGGATTGTTACTCTACCTGACTTGAACAAGCCTTTTGCAGGGTGGGCATGGGGCACCTAAAGAGACAGAGAGAGTTGGAACTTCATCAAGTTTACAGAATCAGTTGAAAATAGTTTGCTTCTGCTTTGCTAATGAATACTGATCAAATCAATGCCTGTGTGTGCATCAAAATTTGGTCTGACATTTGATGTCGTTATGACTTGCTAATAAGGTTATAGAGGACAACTATTCTTGGAAAGTCAAATTTTCATGAAGCCACTCTTCAGAAGGAAGTTTGGGTGATCTACCTCCGTAGTGATACTGCCTCAGAAACCCAAGGAGGGGTTGCTATGAGTTGGGTCTGACTCCATGACACATAACAGCAACAACAACAACATTGTAATCCACCCAACCCAACCAACAAAATAAAACAAAACTCCCAAATTTGCCCATGGCTAACTTTTAAGTAATTTGCAATAATAATGTTTTCCAGAGTTACCAATGGGATATGTAATACAGGATTTACCTACGTGGATTCTACATTGTATTGCTCTAAAAATAGTGTCAGGAAAAAGGCTGCAGTGGCAGAGGATTTAATGAGGTGGGGAAGAAAGAAGGGATAAAAAACAAGAGAGCTCAGAGGGCAAAGGGTCTGGAGAGGGCTTTAGTCTATAGAGGAAGATCAATCTCAAGCATTGGGCAGGGAGGGCGGAGGGTAGGGATGGGCCACCTCTCCTCTGGAGGGAAAGAATGGAAACACTACAGAAAGATACCCTTTTTCCCCCATAGAAAAGTTAAAGAAAGAAGTTGATGACCTCATTATTTTCAGAAACGCTTAAGCATACCTTGAGAAAAGTTCTAACTGGATTATAAGTAGGGCATGACCACAATATTTATGGAAATTTTCTACTCCAGTTTTCAGAAATTCATTTGGGGATTCCAATGTTTTATCTTGTCTTACAGCACTGCTGTGGCACCCTATCTTTGCAGGTGTTCCCTGAATGCCATTTTTCAGCAAATACAATTAATAAATGTTTATTTGATGTCTATTGTGATGGTGCTAAGCACTGAAAGGGACAACAAAGAAATGTTAAATTTAGCTCTGACAGGAAGAACCAGCTGAAGATGCTGGGTTTCCAGGCATTAAATAATGACCAACTGCATACATTTTATTCTGATGATCATTGTTGTTGTTAGCTGCCCTTGAGTCGGTTCTAACTCATGGCGACTCCAAGCACAACAGAATGAAATGCTGCCCAGTCAGCACATTCTTATGATCTGTTGCATATCAGAGCATTGTGATCCATGAGCTTTTGAAAATTTTTAAAAAACATTTAAAAATATACACTGCAAAACGCTTGCCAATTAAACAATTTCTACACACATATTTCAGTGACACTGATTACATTCTTCAAGTGGTGGAGGCATTCTCTCTATCCTTTTCTGAATTATTGCACCACCATTAACATAAACTCAATGTCCTCTAAGTAAAAGCTCCCTTTACCACCCCTTCCCTACTCCCCCAGGTAGTCACTAATAATCTTGCTTTCTACATATGTGCTTATTTCATACAAGTAAGACCATGCTTGCTTTTATGACTGACTTCTTTCACTTAGCATGTTTTCAAAATTAATCCATTCTGTGGCTTACCATAGTTTTTTCACAGGCTGATTTTCAGTAGTTCACCAGGCCTTTCTTCCTCATCTGTCTTAGTCTGGAAGCTCCACCGAAACCTGTATAGAATCATAGCACACATATGCCTCCACTGACTGGTGGTGGCTTCATTTGTTGTTGTTGTTAGGTGCCGTCAAGTCAGATCTGATTCATAGTGACCCTAGATACAAAGGAATAAAGCACTGCTTGGTCCTGTGCCTGCCTCACAGTCCTTGCTATACGTGAGCCCATTGCCACAGCCACTGTGTCAATCCATGTCATTGAGGGCCTTCCCCTCTTTTGTTGACCCTCCGCTTTACCAAGCATGATATCCTTCTCCAGGGAATGGTCCCTTCTGACAACGTGACCAAAATATGTGAGACAAAGTCTGGCCGTTCTTGTTTCCAAAGAGCATTCTGGCTGCACTTTGTGTAGGACAGATTTGTTAGTTCTTCTGGCAGTCCATGGTACTTTCAGTATTCTTTGCCAGCACCACAACTCCAAAGCATCAACTCTTCTTTGGTCTTCCTTATTAATTGTCCAGCTTTCACATGCATATGAGGTGATTGAAAATATCCTGGTTTGGATTAGGTGCACTTTAGTCTTCAGCAAGATATCTTTGTGCTTCAGCACTTTCAAGAAGTCTTCTGCAGCAGATTTGCCCAGTGCAATGCGTTGTCTGATTTTTTTACTTCTGCTTCCATTGCGGCCTCATTACAATATTGGAATTCAGAGGAAGGGGGTAGATATGAAGGCTTTGAGTAGAGGATAGGATTTGAGCTGAAGCTGTGGCTTAAAAGCATAAATACTTGTTTTGATGAGAAGAAGAAAATCTTTGGAACAGAGCCAAGAGGCTGGGAATGGCAAAGAAGGTACATGAACAGTCTACACTGATGCAGCCATGTATCTAGCAAAGATGAGGGCCTGGGAGACCAGGGTCCCTGCTCATCACTCTCTGCTGCCAGTCTTGGTAGAATTACATTCTATCAAGGAGGCATCTGATCAGTTATTTATATGGCACCTTGGTAGACAAAGCAGCACCCCCTCCCCCACCCACACCTCCTTTGCCACCATGGAATGAAAAAAGTCCAAACAACCAAATAAATAAAGTCAGATATGATTCACTCGCAGGCCAATATTAATCTATTGTCTACATGATGTCCACCACCCATCTGTCAGTTTGTCCTACTGTGGTGGCTTGCTTGTTGCTGTGATTTTGGAAGCTATGCCACCAGTATTTCAAATACCTGCAAGGTCACCCATGGTGGACAGGTTTTAGCAGAGCTTCCAGACTAAGACAGACTAGGAAGAAAGGCCTGGAAAACTACTTCCAAAAATTGTGGTCTATGGATCACAACAGAATATTGTCCAATGAAGTGCTGGAGACGAGTCCCGTAGGTGGAAGGTACTGAAAATACACAGATGCCAAAGCAACGAACTCAAGCCTACCAATGATTGGGAAGATGGCTCAGGGCTGGGTAACATGTTGTTCTATTGCATGTGGTTGCCATGATTTGGGGTCCCAACTTGAGAGCAGCCAATAACAACAATTACACAGTGCTGGGCCAGGGATATGTTCTAAATGCATATGAAGGGTGATGAGAAATAAGAATTAGCTTGGGAGGGTCGGAGAGAAATAAAGGGGGGTCAGATACTGTACTCTGCTTAGATAGAGGAGGAAGGGGCTTTCTGAGACCCTCTGCAGAGCCACATGTGGAAACCAGTCTGGTTCTAACCTCCCCACAACCCCCAGCCCAGCACTCAGGAAAAGGCTGTTATCAGCTTGTAAACAAATCACACTAATTTAAAACACTTTGCTTTCTTTGAAATCAAACACAATTAACTTATTATTTTAACTACCCTGTGGAGTCCGTGGTGGAATTTAAAAAAACAAAGAAAAGAATATGATAACTTTCAGAGAGTTCAAGGAACAGTCAGAGAATTTTATCAGCACATTGCTTTGGAGGTCACCGGTTTCTTTTAAAGAATTAGGGGTGGAAAAGCTCTCAGAGAGGGCTATCTCCCACCTATTACAGGTGAGGGCGCAGGGAAGTAAAGGGACTTGCTTGGTCACTTAGCCATTTAGAGTAGGGACAAGACCACAAAGATTCTGGGTTTCTACCTCATGCTCTTTTAACGAACCTTGCCAGAAAATTGTGAGTAATTAATCTATTTTTTTATAAACAGTTTTATTGAGATATAATTTGCATAATGTACAATTCATCAATGAAATTATACAAATCATTGATCTTTAGTATACCCATGAATTGTACATCCACCACCGTAATAAATTCTAGCATTTTTCATTACCCTAAAAAGAAACTCTTCACTTCTTATCTCTCAACCCTCAATATCCTTGTTTGGCCATTCTTCTTTGGAGAAATATCATTCAGATCCACCCTACTGCTTACCTCCTAGCCATGGCCCTCGGCAACTACTAATCTACTTTCTTTCTCTATAGATCTCCTTACTCTAGGCGTTTCATGTAAATGGATTCATATATTATGTGACCTTTTATGCCTGACTTCTTTTACTTAACATGTTTTTAAGGTATATCTATGTTGTAGTATGTAAAGTACCGCATTTTTTTTTAGATAATAATATTCCATTGTATACATAAAAAGAAATGAAGTCCATATATATACTGTGACATGGATAAACCTTGAAAACATGATGCTGAGTGAAATAAGTCAGTCACAAAGGGACAGATATTGTATGATTCCACTTATTTGAAATATCTAGACTAGGCAAATGCATGGAGACCAAAGTTTATTAGTGGATGGGGGCATATATAGAAGGGAAGGAAAAAGGAGACATCATTGCTTAGGGAATACTGAACTTCTGTTAAGGGTTGTGGTGCAGTACTATATATATACTTGGTATGTCTTTTTTATCCATGGTCTTTGTGACTGCCACCAGATTACTGGGTGAAATTATGCAAATGTAAGGTGCTTGTGGCCCACCAAGGGGATGGATAGCTTGCTAATAGTGTAAATAAGGTGCATGACACCCTTGTAGAGGTGGGCCTGTGCAAATAAGGTCTATGAAACTCTAATGTGGGAATTGGTTAGTTTTGTTATTCTGCTAGGCTTAAAATTAGGGAGCTCTGGCAGCCTAGTGCCTAAGGCATTTGACTGCTATCCAGAAGGCTGGCTGTTCAAACCCACCACCCACTTCTCAGAAGGAAGACTGGGCAATCCACCTCCACAGAGATGCTGTTATGGGTCAGAACAGGTTCAATGGTGGTGAATTTGGTTTTTTTTTTTTTTTTTTAGAAGCAGAAAGGGGGATCTTACTGTCATCAAGAGAGAAGAGCTGGAGGTGGAGTGGAGCGTGTCCTTGGACCTGAGATCCCTGTGTTGGACCTCCTTGGCAGAAACATGGCAGAGATGGTTGTCTGTGGAACCAAGAGACACAAGACAAAGTGGCGGGCTTGCTGGCAGAGTGGGGTGCACTTAGGTGCACCTATCAGCAGAGCTAAAAGAGCTTTGTAACACTTCCTCTAGCAGGACAGAGGCCACATTGAGAGGCCAAGGGCCAGAGAGGTGTTCCTGAGGGTATAGTGGAGGGGAGACTGTCCTGATGAAAGAATTGTATCCTGGGTATGTTCTTTTTTTTTTTTTTTTAACTGTGA
>NW_006921599.1:4479765-4528724 GCF_000298275.1 Orycteropus afer afer
TCCATCCCTTCATACTCTTCTGCACCCTGAGCTATCTCCCTGTGCACAAGCAGCCCTTCCTTCTCCCATGCTTGTTCTCTCCAAGGCGTGTCTGGGTATGTTCTTGAACCTGAATTGTAGCCTGTTACTTCCCTAATAAACCCCATAAGCATGAGTGTTGCCTGAGTTCTGTGTGACCATTGCAAAGATTCATTGAACCCAGCAGAGAAGAATTAAATGCCATGTGAGGGACAGTTGGCATTAGAGTTGGTAAAGAGACGAGGTTGTTGACATGTCTGCTCTCATAGAAATAAGTCTTGGGCTGCTGGTGGTGATTCTGTCTCCCTCTTGTGAAGTTAGAAGAGGTCAGAGGAGGATGGTGCCTCCATGTCCTTTTTGCAAAGGTGATGGGGAATTTTGGAAATGGATGTTCATAATGGTTGAATAACATGATGAACATAACAAACGTACATGTGAAGAATATTGAAATGGTAAACACTTTGTTTAATTTAAAACGTTAATGACATTTTAATAAAATCATTCCATTGTGTGGATATAACATGTTTATTTTATCCATTTATCAGTTGATAGGTATTTGGGTTATTCTTACTTCTTGGCTATTATGAATTATGCTGAAATGAATATTTGTGTACAAGTTTTTGTGTGGATATATATTTTAATTTCTTGTAGGTGTTATCTACCAGGGGAATTTCTGGGTCATATTGAGGATTCTAAGGAGCCCTTGTTAACTGAAAATTCAGTGGTTCAAACTCACCAGCTGCTCCATGGAAGAAAGATGTGACAATCTGCTCCCATAAAGTTTGCAGCCTTGAAAATTCTGTGGGGCAGTTCTACTCTATCCTTTAGGGTTGCTATGAGTCAGAATCAGTTTTATTTATTTATTTTTATTTGAGGATTCACAACCTTACCAACACTGTTGATTATCTGTCCTTTTGATTATAGACATCCTGGTGGGTGTGAAACAGTATATCATTGTGGTTTTGATTGGTATTTCCCTGAAGATTAATGATGTTGAACATTGTTTCATATGTTTATTGGTCATTTGTATAACTCCTTTGGAAAAATGCCCATTCAGATCCTTTGTCTACTCTTCATTGGGTTATCTGTTTCTTTATTATTGGGTTATAATATTTTCTTCTATATTCTAGATATAAGTTTCTTATCAAATATATGATTTGCAAAGATGTTCCCCCATTGCTGATTGACTTTTCACTTTCTTATGGTGCTTTTTAAAGCATACAGTTTTCTGATTTTAACTCATAGGTTTTTATACGGTGAATTTTTTTCCCCCTCTGTCTTTGAGTCATTTATAAATAAACATTGGCATACATGTGGTGATACAAATATTTGCCATAGTATATATAGTGAAATGTTCTATGATAGAAGGTACTTTCAGGTTCATATAAATGCAGAAATAATAGATAGGAGCTGTAGTGTCAGAGGAAACCATGAAATGTCATATGTGGTGCTGGAAGGTACTGTGCCGAAAATGGCCCTTCCATTCTTGCACAGGACCCTCTACTTCTTTGCTGGGTTTGATAATTTGTGGCAATGGCCAAACAAAACTCACAGATGAATACTTATCATTAAGGGGTTTGCTATAGAAGTAACAGGTTACAATTCAGGTCAGAAACAAGTCAGGATACAGTTCTTCAATCAGGGTAGCTTCTTCTCAGCCAGGCTGCAGGCAAGCTTCTCTCTGGCCTGGGCTTCTGCCCTCCCAATTACCTAAAAGCAAAAGGCTCCTATTGAGTGCCACTATGAGAAGAAAGCAATATCCTTAAGGACCAGAACATGTGTCAAAAAAAAAAAAAAACCCCACCAAACTCATTGCCGTTGAGTTGGATTGGACTCATAGCAACCCCTTCTTGGGTTTCTGAGGTGTATCACTAAAGTAGATTGCACAAGCTTTCTTCCAAGGAGTGGCTGGTGGGTTTGAACCCTCAACCTCATGGTTAGCAGTCAAATGCCTTAGGCACTACACCACCAGAGCTCCTAGAATGTGTGTAGATATGGGCAATCATAAGCAGACCGTGGTTCCATGTCACTCTATTAAGAATAAACAGAACCTCATAGCAGTAATTGTTTATTAATGTTGCTATGCATGCTTGCTCATTTCTAGTCCATTTACTTGATTGCATATGTGTAATGCAGGGCTTTTGATGGTTGCGTGTGTATATATACATGGGTGAGCATATATATTACACTTAGTGGATGAAGTCAGAGTTACAGCTCGTTATCATTAGAGCATACATAGGATGAAGTTGTTTTCCTTTTTTTTTTTCCTTGCCTTTCTCTACTCACTTCCCCCAACTCTGCCATTTCACATTTAAGGACAGGAATATACTAATCAGGGAAATATGCACTGCTGTTTAGTAAAGGGGTCAAATCAATTTGGATGAAATTCCAGGCTCGGTGTGCTAACAATGGCAGGAAATAGGCCCTCAGGCTGGCTGCAGCGAGTAGCTGTTGAGCGATGTTGTTGAAAGAGCGGGCCCTAGGGTATGCTGCTTTGGCTTGCTTTGTATTTGGAATGCTGCAATTGTTCCAGACACAATGCAGGATCTGTCTGTCCACTCATGAAAAGTTATAATTACTGGAATAGAAGCTAGATTACTGCTCTTAATTGCAAATGATTCCACAGTGGACTGTATACAAAGGTACAGATTTGTCCTCTGAACTTTATGGGAACAGGTGGAGTTTTTAAGGTAATGTTTGGTGATTTGGATAGTAGACCTTAGACTTTATTATCCACTTAAAGTTGTAGTACCCTGCAGATGATGTCAGGGTTCCCTTCTGATTCAAGGTCATCCTCTTCTGGCCTACCTGACTTGTTGATTTAGATGACCCAGGGCAGCACTGGGTGCTCAAAGTCTTTCTGTTTTCGATGTCTCAAAACCATTGTGGTGGTCACAACATACTGTAGAGAGATCTTTTTGTGCATATAACTTAGGAATCACTTTCGAACTAAGAAAAATGGTAGATATCTGTCCTGGCTTCATGTTCCGAAAGACAACTATGACAGAAGAGTTTGTGGTCAAACATGCTCACCAAGTCATCTAGGATCATTGTGTCTTTGTCAGTTAGGAAGCACCTTAGGAAAATTCTCCACTCTGGATAGCTGCAAAGAGGGTGTAGTGGTAGCGTCTGACTTCTTTTAACTTCACAAAGGGGAGAGAGAATCACCATTAGTAACATCAGCCAAAGACTGATTTCTATGAGATAGAGGTCAGACATGCTGCCACTTTCTAATCTTTTTACTAATTTTGACACAAACTATCCGTCGTTCCCAACAGGACCTCTACTTCTCTGCTGGGTTTGATAATTTGTGGCAATGGCCAAAAAAAAACTCAAAGACAAATACTTATCATTAAGGGGTTTGCTATAGAAGTAACAGGTTACAATTCAGGTCAGAAACAAGTCAGGATACGGTTCTTCAATCAGGGTAGCATTTTCTCAGCCAGGCTGCAGGCAAGCTTCTCTCTGGCCTGGGCCTCTGCCCTGCTCAGGCCAGTGTTACAAAGCTCTTTTAGCTTTGTTGATAGGTGCCCAAAAGGGTGCCCCACTCCACCAGCAAGCTTCCTGCCCGAAGGCACTCACCTTTCTTGGTCCGTGGGCTGCAAATCCCACTGCTCTATCCCATGCTGGTCTCTTGGCTCCGATGCCTCTGCTGCCACCATTTCTCTGCTGTCTCTCTCTGCTGCCTCTTTCTGCCATCTCAGCACAGGGATCTTGGGTGCCAGAATGTACTCACTCTTGGCTCTTCTCTCTTGATGGCAGTGAGATACCTCTTTCCATCTCTGGGATGGCTCATTTTAAGCCTTGTTGTTGTTGTTATGTGCCGTCAAGTCAGCCCCAACTCAGCGACCCCTCATTGGGTTTCCGAGGCAATATCACTATGGAAGTAGATTGCTCAACCTTCCTTCTGAGGAGTGGCTGGTGGGTTTGAACCACCAGCCTCCTGGTTGGCAGTCAAGTGCCTTAGGCATGGCAAAACAGACCAATCCCTATGTTAATGTTTCATACATCTTATTTGGATGGCCCACCCCCAGAAGGTACCCTTGTACCTTATTTGCATTATTAGCCATGTACTTTATTTATATTATTAGCAAGCTATCTAATTCCTTTTGGTGGGCCACAAGCACCTCACATTTACATAGTCCCACCCAGTCATCTGGTGGGAGTTCCAAAGACAATGGCTAGAAAAGCCATATTAAGTAATTCACTGCACCATAATGGCTTAGGCCATTATTCATTCATTTCAAATGTTATTTGAGGACCTATTTTATGCCAGATATTGTTTTAGGTATGGGGAATTAGCATAAGAAAAGGCACACTCTATGATGTTCAAGTCTTAGTAAGGGCTGAGACATGTAAATAACCAAGACCTTATGATAGTATCATGTTAATTATTCATATCTTTCATGGCCTCCAGATAAGAAGAACTTTATCTTTTGGCTCTTAAAAGTGATGAAGAACATTCCCAGAAACAGCCACAAGCCTTTCCTCAAATACCATTGGCCAAAATTCATACATAGATCAATGCTAAACCAGTGACTTAATGGTAAGGAGAATGGTCTAACTCAGACTGATCAGCACCTCAAGTAGGTGAATCAGGAACAGCTTTTCTTGAGACACATGGCAAAGAAGGGAGTTGTGAGTACCTGAATAAAACGAGAGTTCTGTTTGAAAGGAGAGGGTAGAATGATGGTGGGGAGATAACTGTTTATACTCACTGCCTTACATGAGCAACTAGAAAATGTTAGAGAATGAAAGCTTGAAGCTTGTAGATTTGAAACAGGGAGACAGATAGGAGGTGTAGTGATGGAGAAGGTGAGGAGATCTTGGACTGAAGCAGTGATGGTTATCAAGGAAAGGAGGAAACAGTTCTGAGAGCTGTGATGAAGAAGAATTTATATTAGTGATTCCTGAAAATTTTGGGGGAAATCAACTCCTTTGTGAATCTGATGCAAGCCATTTTACTTTAAATGAAAACCTTGCTGATTTGATCCGTTTTTATATCTGTAAGATCTATGTCAGGGAAACTGTGCTGGTGACCATCCATGTGGGTCACAGTTCTTGGTTCAGGTTGGCCACCAGAGGTCTCTAATGCTAGTGTGCAGGTGAGGTGGGAAGAAAGTGAAGTAGCATTTCTTTGGTGCATACTACCTTGGTCACGCACCTTGTGAAATGCTTGCATGATTACTCAATTCTCACAGTGATGCTCTGAGGCTATTGAGTAGATGGGGAAAAAAAAAAAAAAAAAATGAGCCAGTGTATACATCAGTGTCTTACACCTGGAAAATGTCAGATGAAGGTTTCAGACTTGGGTTTGTCTGAGTCACAACACCAAGCTGCTTTCCCCTGGTGCTGCCATATTTGGTCCAAATTGAATTCCTATGATTATCAGCTTCTTTCTTTCCTGGAATCCTGTGGTGCAATGTGGTACCCTCTGTTTGTGCAGCTGAAGGAGACATTCATGACATCATTCCTGATGGTTTTGGAGGCTGACAGCAGAATATTTAAGGAATGACATCAAGCGACTTTCCTCAAGGTCACTTCCTCTTCATGATCTCTGCAAAGATCACATTCCTTAAGGATGCGGAGGGGTGGGAAACAGACCCTATTTTGTCAGGCAAGTGATGCCTGGGGCAGCTGTAACAGACAGATATGTGTGTGTGTGTGTGTGTGTGCATATGTGTGTCTACATCCTCTGTGACATGCCTTGGTGGTGATTATATACTCTCTACACTTGGCTAAAAACAAAGCAGGTCTGCAAAACTTGCATGACTCATGCTAGAAGTGAAGTCTTCACTCCAAGAAAATAATTCTCATTTTAAAGGCAAATGCTGAGTCCAACAGCTGCCAAGGTTGCACTGCCTGGTGTAGTGATGTGTATTAATTTGACTTATTAGAGACCAACACTACCATAGGTTCTTGAAGAGAACATACTTAAGTGGACCTTCAGTGCCTCTGCCTCTTGCCCTATTCAGGTTTTGTTTAAGAACTTTCAGCGCTGGTGCAAGTCTAGGTGATAAGAAAAGGCAGCCTGATTTGGTAAGACCCTGAGATTTGGAGTCAAGGAGGTCTGATTTCACATGTGGGTTCTGGCCTTTATTACAACACAGCGTTGGAATTTATGCATCTGAGGGTTAGTCACTCACCTGTGAAATGGACATGGATGTGCTATATTGAAGAGTGTTTATGAAACTTTGGGATTGTATGTGCAAAGGAGCTGGGCTTTAGTATTAGCTTTGATGCACGTTCTCTGCTTAGCTGAGTTATAATCGTCTCACTTCCCCCTCTATATTTATTTCTTTATTTAAAGGAGAAAGATATTCAGTTTGAATTATATATTATATATATTCACCCTATCACCTGTCTGTCAGTTTATCTACTATGATGGCTTTCATAATGCTGGAAGGTATGCCACCAAAATTTCAAGTACCAGCAGGGTCACCTAGAATGGATTAAGTTTCAATGGAGCCTCTAGATTAAGATAGAGTAGGAAGAAAGTCCTGGTGGTCTGTGTCTGAAAGTCAGTCAATGAAAACTGTATGGAACACAACATAATAGTGTCTGACACAGTGCTGGAAGATGAGCATCCTGGGTTGAAAGACACTCAGAATGCACAGTGGCTGCAACAATAGGCTTGAGCATAACAATGATCACTAAGATGAGGCAGGACTGGGCAACATTTCGTTCTGTTGTGTATGGGGTTGCATGAATTGGAGCTGACTTGAGGGCAATCAACATATATTCACTAGTGGCTTTTGCCATCTCTCCATCCCCTTTTTATTTAAACATTCCACTATAGGAAGATGTTCATTCTTTAGAGAAAGCACAGTGGGATGGGAGAATCAGAAAGCAGGAATCAAGAGATCTTGTGCTTGTTTCTGGTGCTGCTCTAACTCTTTAAAGGCATACAAAAGTCACCTTAACTCCTGCAGCCTCTGTTTATTTGTCAGTAAAAAGAGGCTTGGACGAAAAGACCTTTGAGTCTTTCAGCACTGGCTTGACCATTTTTCCTAGAAGTACTCTCTGAAGGACTGATTTGGATTCTAGTGATGAGCCGGGTGGTGGGGACTATGAAGCATTATCACTTTGGTAAGCCTTATAGATATTTTTTATATTGGTTGATACTCAGGACCACATTTCCTACAATAAGCCAAAAGGGGGCCAGCATGCCAGTGATTCCTTTACCATGAATGTCTGCCTGGAGGACAAGATGGGTAGGGCTGGTCTCTGATCATGGACCTATATCATTCTGGGAAAAACATTTATCTGTTCATGAACATTGCATACACATGTGGATCTTTTTACACACAACTGATTTATAAGGGGATGGATTTCTCTGGAACATAACTTGGGTTGATCATATCTGCCAGTTAAAATTAGTATCCTAGCATGAGCTTGTTAAGATGTTGTATGGTAGATTATGAGGCTTTAACATTTATGTCTACCCAGAGGCACCTAGGAGGAAAGGCCTGGAAATCTGCTTGGGAAGACTCAGCCATTGAGAACCCTACAGAAGGCAGTTCTACTCTGATGCACAGCAGGTTGCCATGACTTGGTATCAACTCCATGGCAATGGGTCCTCTCCTTGAATCCTGGGGTTGGGCCTCAGCCTTCCTTAAGAAAAAGAAAAAGAATGATAAATTAAGAAGTATAACTACAGTTATTGAAAGCTTCAGAGGGACTAAGTGGGTTCTGTTTATGTTTTAAGGTCCCCGGGTGACACAAGCTGTTTGAACTCAGCTACTAACTGAAAGGCTGTCTGTTCAAATCCACCCAGTTACATCATGGAAGAAAGTCCTGGCCATTGAAAACCCTATAGAGCACAGGTCTTCTGTAACACACATGCGGTTACCTTGACTTGGAATTGACTCAATGGCAAGGGGTTTGTTTTGTTTTGTTTATGTTTCACCTAAGGATGTGGAATGATAAGACTTTTCTCCAAATGAAAGGTGACCAACTGGATTTGTTTGCTTGGGACGACTGTTACTATCAGAAACTCTTGACCCTCCTTGGAATCGTAGTATATTAGAAATGAAGAGGGACTAAGGAGGTTCTCGAGCATTTTCTTCTTGTCTTGCACCAAAAGATCTGTTTATACTCCTAGTCCTTCTTTTAACTCAAACATGTATAAAATATATATCCTTAGAGAAAATTTCACTTAAAGAGAGTCACCTGTGCAGGAACATAATCGTCCCTGAGTGGAGGGGTGGAGTATTTTAGATAAGAGTTTTCTTCAACAAGAATATGAGAAATGTAATTTCTCTGTATTCTTAGAAATTTGACAAATTAGTTATGTCAGGGTTTTTCATATCTGGTTCATTTGGGAGATGTTTATGCTTAGAAGGAACCCTCATGGCACTGTGGTTAAGTGCTTAGTTGAACTGAGAGTTCGGTGGTTCGAAGCCACCAGCCATCCCATGGGAGAAAGATTTGACAGTTTGCTTTGATAAAGATTTACAACCTTTGAAATTCTGTGGAGCAGTTCTACCATGACCTATAGGTTGGGATGGGATCAACTCTACGGCAACAGCTTTGGTTTTTAGGTGCTAAGCAGTAGCATAGTGGCTAAGGCACTTGACTGCTAACCAGAAGGCTGGTGGTTCAAACCCACCAGCCACTCCTCGGAAGGAAGGTTGGGCAATCTACTTCCCTAGTGATACTGAGACGGAAACCCAAGGAATCTGACTGCACGGCAGTGTTCGGTTTTGGTTTTAAGCAGTTAGGGTGGCTTTTGCCAGCAGGTGGCGCCAAATATTTTCATTAGAAAAATAGCATTGCTGAAGGAAACCTTGCCAGTCTTCTCTCTTCTAGTAAAAAAGTCTTTCGAGTGAGCGTTTCCAGTTCATTCACCCACATTCAGGAAACATGTGCCTTTCTTATTTGGTAACTCTTTGGCAGCCCACTGTTGCAGTTCAGGGTGAGTTATTTCCTTGAAGTTTGTTAAAAGGGAAGTATGGATGAAATGAAAAAACTTGAAACAAAGCTTTATTAGGGTTTTGTAGACCAATTAAAATCCAATCTCTTATCCCATAAACCCTTCCAGCGTCCCCTCTGGGTCCAAAAGTGCACAAGAGGCTGAGACGGAGGTCTCCGGCATGCGAGATAGTTGGATTTGAATTTTTTTTTTTTTAATCACTTGTCCATGTTATTTTCTTCAGATCCCCAACCAAAAGTTTTGTGGTCTGTTTAAAATCTTGTTCTGTTTAGGAAAGGGGGTATCATGAAGCCACATGACTGATCCAGGCCGCCAGGTTTTCTGGGGGCTCACATTTGCTTGTCAGGTGTGCATGATGTTGTTGTTGTTGTTATGTGCCATCGAGTTGGACCCGACTCATAGCGACCTCTCCTTGGGTTGCCGAGGCAGTATCACTAGGGAAGTAGATTGCCCAACCTTCCTTCTGAGGAGTGGCTGGTGGGTTTGAACCGCCAGACTTCTGGTTAGCAGTCGAGTGCCTTAGACACTATGCTACCAGTGCACGATGAGGGGGATGAAATTTTGCCTCTGTTCACTGTCCTCAAAAAGAAAAAAAAAAAAAAAAAAACCAAATTGAAGATCCTGAAAAAGAGTGTCCAATTTATATTGTTATTGTTGGCGGCCACTGAATTGGTCCAGGACTCATGGTGACCCATGCACAATGGAAGGAGACATTGCCCAGTCCTGTGCCATCCCATGATCACTTCAAACTGTTGCGATCCATCACATTTTCCTTAGCTGGTTTTCAGAAGTAGATCAGCAGACCTTTTTTTCTGGTCTTTCTTACTCTGGAAACTCCACTGGAATTTGTTCAGCATCATAGCAACTCCACCCTGGAGTGGGTGGTGGCTATGCATGAGGTGCATTGGCTGGGAATTGAACCCAGGTCTCCCACATGAAAGGTAGGAATTCTACCACTAAATCACCAATGCTCCCTTGCCAATATATGCCAAATTCAAGAAACGATCAGATTTTTCTTTAATCAAAAGGCACATTCATTCATTTATTTGAGTAGCCATTTGACAAATGTTTATGGAGTGTCCACCATGCCAAATATTGCACATAGGAGCCAGGGATACAATGATCAAGAAAAACAGACATGGTTCTAGCTCTTGTGGTACCTGTAGTCTAGTGGAAAAACCAGAAATAATCAAGTCACCCAAATGAACATACATAACTGCTTTGAAGGAAAGGAGCACTGGGATATATTTGAACCAAGGGAGTAGAGCTAAACTCGAAATGGGTAGGAGTAGAAGGCTCCCTTATGAACTGACTCTTTAATTCTTCCAGTGATGCTAAGAAGAAGGATTATGGCTTTCATTGCACAGCTAAGAAATCAAAGTCAAATCAAAGTCCAGAGAGGGTAAGTAATTTGCCCAAATTCACAGAGCAATTAAATGGCATTCAAACCTAAATCTGACCTGCTCTGAAAGTCATGCACTTTCCACCAAATCACACTGTCTATGGGAAGAATTAGACTCAGGAGTAGTATACTTAGGTGCTTTTCCTACCCTTGACTTTGGGCACCCTCTCTTGAATGATGATGTCATCTATGTTGCTCACATCCTAGGGTACCTCATCCTAGAATGTATGCCCTAGTTAGTGCCACTCATACACCCTCTCTCTGCCTATTTTTTTCAGATATCCCTGCTCCATCTGAAAAGCACAGTAAGGAAAGCCAGGCTCTGAGGACTGTGGGCTGATCTGTATGTAAATATATATACTAATGGGAGAGGAATAAAGCAGCACAAATCTTTCTTCCTAGAAGCTGTGGAATGAATTAGATGTATCTTTTGATCCCATTATCGCTAAAGCCTACATTCATAGATGTTGTAAGTATAGGATAGAAATATTAATTCACGACAGATATTGCTTCTGGTATAACAGCAAAAGCTCTGGACTGTGGACTAGCAGAGTACAGTCCTAGTTCCAGCTCTATTAGGGAGCAGAATGCGGTACAGAGACAAGGAAAAGAGAAGGAACAGGCTGTTTGCTTAGTCACATACCAGCCTCCAAGGTGGCCACGTGGTTTATCTCAGCCTAACCTCATTTGCCAGCTTTATGTGTGTATTGCTCTGGGTGGCGGTCAAGATGCAGAGTGAATTAAAATCTTGGAAATTTGATTAGAAACAGGTGACCAACGGCAATTTCTGAACAAATGCCATTGATTTTCTTCATCATTCAGAGAGTGTAAAAAAATTAAATTTCCCCATGGTAATCAGGCGGCAATGTGATCTGGTGAGGAAAGCAGTACATTGGAAATCAGAAGACTTGACTTTGGTCCTCGTTTTCAGGAAATGGAGTAAATTCTCTGACCTTTCTTCTTTTCTTTCCTTTCTTTCTTCCAAGCTTTACTGAGATATAATTTACACATAATAAAACAGGACCGTTTAAGTACATTGTTCAATAAGTTTTGATAAATGTATTTATCCACATAATCAAGATATACAACTTTTCCATCATTCACAGAATTTCACTCTCATATCTGTGCAGTCAGTCCTTCTCTCCTCCCCAGCCTCAGGTAACAACTGATCTACTTTCTGTCGTTCTGGATTAGTTATCCAGCTTTAGAAATCCATATACATACATTCATGCAATCTGTATTCTTTTGTGTTTTTCATTTCTCTCAGCTTGCTTTGGAAATTCAGACATGTTGTTGTGGGTATCAGTGTTGTTGTTAGGTGCTATCAAGTTGGCTCCAACTCATAGAGACACTGTGTACAACAGAGCAAGACACTGCCCGGTCCTGAGTCATCCTCACAAGCATTGTCATGCTTGAGCCCATTCTTGCAGCCACTGTGTCAATCTAATTGAGAATCTTCCTCTTCTTTGCTGACCCTCTACTTCACTAAGCATAACGTCTTTTCCAGAGACTGGTCCTAGATAACATGTCCAAAGTACAAGAGATGAAGTCTTACCATCTTTGCTTCTGAGGAGCATTCTGGCTTTACTTCTTCCAAGACAAACTTGTTAGTTCTTCTGATGGTCCGTGATATATTCAATATTCTTCACCAATTGCATAATTCAATGTTGTTGTTGTTATGTGCCACCGAGTTGGCCCTGACTCATAGCGACCCCTCCTGGGTTTCCGAGGCAGTATCACTGCAGAAGTAGATTGCCCAACCTTCCTTCTGAGGAGTGGCTGGTGGGTTTGAACCACCAGCCTTCTGGTTAGCAGTCAAGTACCTTAGACACTATGCTACCAGAGCTCCTGCATAATTCAAAGGCATCAATTATTCATCAGTCTTCCTTATTCATTGTGCAGCTTTCACATGAGTGTGAGGTGATTGAAAATGCCATGGCTTGAATTAGGTACACCTTAGTCTTCAAAGTGACATGTTTGCTCTTTAAAACTGTAAAGAGCTCTTTTTGCAGGAGATTTGCTCAGTGCAATATGTCATTTGATTTCTTGACTTCAATATTTTCTCTCTTTGCCAGTGTTTTGAGGTGTAATCTGTACTGAAGGATGTAGTCTTTGATCTTAATCAGTAAGTGTGTCAAGTATTCTTTGTTTCAGCAAGCAAGGTTGTCATCTGCATATTGTAGGTTGTTAATGATTCTTCACCTCAATCCTGATGCCACTATGTTTTTCATATAGTCCATCTTCTTGGATTATTTGTTCAGTATACAAATTGTACATGTTTGGTGAAAGGATACAACCCTGACACACACCTTTCCTTATTTTAAAAAGCACAATATCTCCTTGTTCTGTTTGAGTGACTGTCTCTTTGTCTATGTACAGGTTCCTCATGAGTACAATTAAGTCTTCTGGAATTCCCAATGTTATCCATAATTCTTTATGGTTCATATAGTCAACTGTCTTTTCATAGTCAATGAAACATAGGTAAACATTGTTCTAGTATTTTCTACTTTCATCCAAGGTCCATCTGACATCAGCAATGATATTTCTCCACATCCTCTTCTGAATCTGGCTTGTATTTCTGACAATTCCCTGTCTATATACTGCTGCAACCAGTTTAAATTATGTTGTTTGATAACTTCTGCATTCTGTTGCATCACTTTCTTTGGAATGGGCATAACATATGGAATCTCTTCCAGTCACTTGGCCAGGTTGCTGTCTTCCAAATTTCTTGGCTTAAATGAGTCAGTGCTTCCAGTGTTGTATTTGTTTGTTGAAACATTTCAATAGGATCCTGTCAATTCCTGGAGCCTTGTTTTTTCACCAATGCCTTCAGTGCAGCTTCAACTTCTTCCTTCAATACCATCAATTCTTGATCATATGCTACTTTCTGGAATGGTGGAATGTTGACCAGTTCTTTTTGATGCTGTGAACACTGTGTATTCCTTTCATTCCCTTTTGATGATTCCTGCATCATTCAATACTTTGCCCATAGAATCCTCCAATATTGCAACTTGAGGTTTGAATTTTTTCCTTCAGTTCTTTTAACATGAGACAAGCTGAGTGTGTTCTTCCCTTTTGGTTTTCTAACTCCAAGTCTTTGCACATTTCATTGTAATAGTTTATTTTTTTGAGCCATCGTTTGAAATACTTTGTTCAGCTCTTTTACTTCATCATTTCTCTCATTCACTTTATATACTCTGTGTTCAAGACCAAGTTTCAGAGTCTCTTCTGACATCCTTTGGATCTTTTCTTGCTTTCCTGTCATTTTAGTGACCTTTCACTTTCTTCATGTATGATGTCCCCACAACTTGCCTATTCTTTGGTCACTGATGTTCAATGCACCAAATCTATTCTTGAGATGGTCTCTAAATTCAACTGAGATGTACTCAAGGTTGTATTTTATCTCTTGTGGACTTGTTTTAATTTTCTTCATCTTCAATGTGAATTTGCATGTGATCAATGATGGTCTGTCTGTTCCACAGTCAGCCCCTCACCTTGTTCTAATCTATGATACTAAACTTCTCCATTGCGTCTTTCCACAGATGTAGTTGATTTGATTCCTGTGTATTCCATCTGGCAAGGTCCTTGTGTCTAATCATTGTTTATGTTGTTGAATAAAGGTATTTGCAATGAATAAGTTGTTAGTCTTGCAAAATTCTATCATGGGGTCTCCAGAGTCCTTTTTTTCACCAAGGGTGTATTTTCCAATTACTGATGCCTCTTCTTTGTTTCCAACTTTTGCATTCCAATCACCGATAATTGTGACTGCATCTCGATTGCGTGTCTGGTCAATTCCAGACTTCAGAAGTTGGTAAAATCTTCTTCTTTTTTGGCTAAAATGTCTTCATTTTTGGTAAAACTTCTTCACTTTTGTAAAACTTCTTCATTTTTGGCTTTTTGTAACATAAGCATTTGAAGATATATGTTTCCCATTAAGCACAGCTTTAACTGCATCCCTCAAGTTTTGATATTTGTATTTTCATTATCATTTATTAATCTTATAATTTCCCTTTTTATTTTCAGATTATTTTGAAATGTATTGTGTGATTTCCAACTATATTTTGTTATTTATTTCTAATTTAACCCTGTCATGATCAGAGAACATCCTTTTAAACTCACTAAAACATGTATTATAGCCCAAATATTGTGTGACTTGGTCATGTTCAACAGGCACTAGAAGAGGACATGCATTCTGCTTTTGTTAGGTCTCTCACTCACTGCCATCGAGTTGATTCCAACTCATAGTGACCCCTTTGGATTTCCAAGCCTGTAAATCTTTACAGAAGCAGACTACCTCATCCTTCTTCCAGAGTGGCTGATGGGTTCGAACAACTGACTGGTTAGCAGTCAAATGCTTTAAGCACTACATCACCAGAGCTCTTTTTGTTAGGTCTGGTATTTAATAACTGTCAATTAAGTCAAAGTGATTGATAGTGTGCTTTTATTTTTTATTTTTTTTATCCTACCTGATGTGTGTGAGATTCTTGAATCTATGGGTTTATACTTTACATCAGATTTAGAAAAATTTTAATGTGTTGTGACTTTAAATGTAAATTTCCACTTTTCCCCTTTTATTTTCCTGAGTTTCTTCTGTACTAGTTCTAATAATTAATGAGAAAAAAGTGTTGAGATGTTGAATTACTAGTATAGATTTCTCTATTTCTCTTTTCCATTCTGTTGCTTCCTTTATTTTGAATCTCTGGTATTAATTGCATATCAATTTAGGATTGTCATATTTTCTTGATGAATTGCCCTTTAGTCATTTTAAACTACTGTTTTTATGTCTGTCAATATCAAGGAGCTCTGATGGTGTAGTGCCTATGGCATTTGATTGCTAACCAGAAGGTTCACAGTTCAAACCCACCAACCATGCCGCAGAAGGAAGATTGGGCAATCCACTTCTGTAAATATTGACAGTCTCAGAAACCCAAAGAGAGTCACTATGAGTCAAAATCGACTCAATGGCACTAAATTTGGTTTTTGGAAAATATATTTTGTATGATATTAGTATGACCATTCCAGTTATCTTATGATTAGTATGTTCATGATGGATCTTTTTAAGTCTCCCTACTTTTAACCCATCTGTATCTTTATAGTAGTGCATTTCTGTAGACTGTGTATGGATGCATCTTGCTTCATTATACACCCCAACAATCTGTCTTTTAATTGGAGTATTTAGACTGTCTATCTGTCTACCTATCTATCTGCCTATCTACCTACCCACCTATCTATCATCTATCGATATTGTTGTTTGCTACTGTCAAGATGGTCTCCAGTGCATGGCTACCCCATGCTCAGTGGGATGAAATGCTGCGTGGTCCTGCACCAGCCCTATGGTGAGGATCAGACTGTTGTGATCCATGAAGTTTTCACTGGTTAATTTTCCAAAGGAGATTCCCAGATATAATTATTGTATGGTTGGGTTTATATCTACCAACTTGATATATTTTTTTTCTATATGCCCTTGTGTGTTCTTTATTTCTTGTCCTTTTTTCCTTCCTTCCTTTGAATAAATTACTTTTTCATTTTCCATTTCATTTTCCTTATAGGCTTATAATCTATATCTCTTTTCTTTCCCTGTTAAATGGGTGTTCTATGTTTTACAATATGAATCTTTAAGTCAACACAGTCTATCCTCACAAAATATACTACTTCACTTATAAATATACAAATGTACCCACGTTTGCCAAATATTTATCATTTCTAACATTCTTCATTTATTTGTGATCTGAATTTCCATCTGTTAGTATTTTCCTTCTGCTTGAATAACTTCCTTTAGCATTTTTTATGATGCAGATTGTCTGGTGATAAATTCTCTCAGCTTTTGTTTCTCTAATGAAGATTTTATTTCACCTTCATTTTTGAAGGATATTTCTTCTGGATATAAAATAGTGCCTAAGGCATTTGACTGCTAACCACAAGGTTGACAGTTCAAAGCCACCAGCCACTCCATGGAAGGAAGACTGGGCAATCTACTTCTGTAAAGATTTACCACCTTGGAAATCCAAAGGGGGTCACTATGAGCCGGAATCAACTCAATGAAAATGAGTTTGGGTTTTTTTGGTTTATAATATGCCTTTGAGCACTTGTATTTGTTTTTATCCTGCCTGGTATGTGCTGAGATTCTTGAATCTGTGACTTTATAATTTTCATCAGATGTAGAAAAATTTTAATACATTTATAAATTGTATAAATTTCCACTTTCTTCTTTTTTATTTTCCTGGCCTCCAATTGCACACATACTAAACACCTTAATATTATCCCACTAGTCAGTAAGATCTACTCATTTTCTTTTTCAATCTTTCCTCTCAGGGTTTTAATTCAGGCCATTTATATTTTTATATTTCAAGATCATTGATTTTTCCAATTAACCACATCAGGTGAATTTTTTATTTCAGATATTATAGTTTTCATTTCTAGAAGTTATGTTTGTATCCTTTTTGTACTTTCCATTTCTCTTTTCATTATGTTCATGTTTTTATTTAAATCTTTGAGTATATTTGTAATACCTATAAAAATCTTTTTCTGATAATTTCATCATCTCTTGTCATTTCTAGGGAACTCCGGTGCCACAGTGTCTAAGGCATTTGACTGCTAACCAGAATACTGGTGGTTCAAACCCACCAGCCACTCCTCAGAAGGTTGAGCAATCTACTTCTATAGGGATACCGCCTTGGAAACCTGAGGAGGGGTCGCTATGAGTTGGATATGACACCACAGCAGTGAGTTTTGTTTGGTTTGTTTTTGTCATTTCTATGTTAGATTCTATTCATGGATATCCAGCCCCCCACATTATTTCCACATTTTTCTACTTCTTTTCATGTCTAGTGATTATTGATAAGGTGATGGAGGTTTTGTTGTCTTTCTTTAATGAGTTTTAATTCTGTTTTAGCAAGTATTGAGGTCAATTATGGATTAGCTTGGTCCTTTAGAGACTTGTTTAAATTTTATTAGGGAAAGGTAGTGGTGGCCTTTACTTCAAGGTTAGTTAGTTATATTTCTAAGGTATAACTCTTCTAGAGCAGAAATGGAAGAATGCTGTGTGAGGTGTGAAAGACACATTAGGAATTTCTTGCAGTAATTCTCAGAAGTGAGGAAGGTCATTCTGAGTAGGGTGGTAGTGGTAGAAATGGAGAAAAATGAATGGATGTGAGGGATATTTAGGTAGTAAGACAGAAGGCGTTTCCTTGGTGATTGTTGCATATAAGATGAAGAGGAGAAAGTTGTCAACATTAATTTCCAGGTTTATGTATTACACAACTGCAAGTATGGTTGTGCTACTCATTGAGTTGGAAAATAGGAGAAGAACAAAAAAGGTTTGTAGGGATTTGGAGGGTGGAGGAATTTTAGACATGTTAATTTTTGGGTGTTTTCAAGACCATCAAGTAGAGCTATTGAGTTCACAAGTTTGGAATTCGGAGTTAAATATTTGAAAGTTCAGAACATGTAAATGATATTCAAGTCCACTGGATGAGATTGCCTAGGGGAAAAATAACACGTAGAAAAATTGAAGTTATAGTCTTAAGGCTTTCTAACATTTAATTGTTGGGTAGAGAAGGGGTAGTAGATATGGGATGCTGAGAAGGAGTTGTTAGAGAAATAGGAATGAAATCAGAAGAGGATAGCATCAAGGAAGTTGAAGATAGAAAATGTTTCAAGTAGGAGATAATTACTAACAGTACTCAATACCCTCAGATGTCGAGTTAGATTAAAATAACCACTGTTGTTGTTATTAGGTGCTGTCAAATCAACTCTGACTCACAGAGACCCTATGTACAACAGAAAGAAACATTGTCCGTCCTGAGCTATCCTCAAAATCTTTGCTGTGCTTGAAAGACTATCGTGGGAGCCACTGTGTTGATCCATATTGTTAAAGGTCTTCTTCTTTTTTTTTTTTTTAAAAAATAACCATTAGATACAGTCAGTGACACAGGAGCAATTGGTAGCCTTATTGAGAGATTTTCCCACAACCATTGATTAAGGAGTGAGTGGAAGAGAAGACAATTACCAAACCAAGGAATTAAATTATTAATTGATCAACAGACCTTACTCAAATTTTTCTAGTTGTCCCACTAATGTTCTTTCTGTGGTCGAGAATCAAAATCAGCATTTCACAACTGTATTTACTTGTCATAACTCCAGTTTGGCTTAGTTCCTCAGTCTCTTCTTGTCTTTCATAATCTTGACAATTTTGAAAGCTGCCTCTCAACTTGAGTTAGTCTAATGTTTCTTCACAGTCAAATTTACGTAATGCATAATTCTCCCTTTTGAAACACTGAGTCTTAGGGCTTGGAAGCTGACATTCTTGTACAGCTCATTCATCGTGAGCCTGTGTTCTTAGTGAAAGGCACATTCATAAAGAGGAAAAGGAACCTATTTTGGCTCCACTTCTGGCTCCATAAAATTAGTCTTTAATGTAACTAATACAAGACTTGTGGTTCACCTTCTGAGTTTTTATGAAATATTTTTTCAGGCATAATGAACTTTAAGTGTTATATTGTTTAATGTGCTATTTTAAAAAGCTGAGCACCTAGGGTGTCAGTTCTAAATCCCTATCATCAATCATCATTAATTCACTAGAGACACAGCTAGAACATCAAAAACTAATGCTCAGGTCAATTACTGGATCAACTGAGCACGCCTACATAGTAGAACCAATAAGTTGCCATTAAGTTGACTCTGACTCCTGGTGTCCCCATGTGTGTCAGAGTGTAACTATGCTCCATAGCATTTTCAATGGCTGAGTTTTCAGAAGTAGATTGACAGACATTTGTTCTGAGTTGCCTTTGGGTACACTTGAACCTCCAACCTTTTGATTAGCAGTTCAGCATGTTATCTGATTGTATTACCTGGAGATTCCCTCCACATTAGAGTCACATGCAAATCATTTCATACCATATGAGCTTCTTAAGATAAATGCAGTGGTAAGAAATCATGGTGTACCATTGAGAAGCTGACTCTCCAAGAGACTTACAGGCTGTGTACCATCACTAACATCCCCAAAATGAATGGACACAACAGCCAAGAAGTGCTTCTAACTTTTTAGTGTGGTGCCACTTGGAAAATGCACCTGGACCAGAACTCAGTAAGTCTGAATCCAGTGCCTGTGCTTATAACTGTATCATCTTAATCAGGGAGCTTAAACTTTAATTTATGGATTTAAAAAAGATATTCAAATTCTTCTATGTACTTAACCTATGTTAGGCCCTGGACATGCTATGGTGAATCAAAATTGGTAAGGTTTTGCTTTTATAGAGCTTACAGACCCAAGAGAAAGGCAGATATTAATGAAAGAATGAGAGAAAAAATAGTAAAATTTTAGTTGTGACAAATATTACAAAATGGTTCATCTGTAATGAGAGCTTAAAAGAAGGGAAATCTGACATGTCAGGGATATGTTCCCTGAAAGTGACTCTTTTGCTGAGATTTTAAAAATGATTAGAAATTAATTGGCTCTGAAGGATAAAGAATGGTGTTACAAGTGGCTAGAGTGTGTACTAGAGCATCTTAGTAGAAGGAAGCAGTTCTGAAAATAGAGCAGTGCAGTTGATGGCAGAAGAAGAGGTGAGCAGAATAGAAGCTGAAGTTTTGGGACTGGGGAAGAGCCAGACCAGTGGGCAGCACTACAGGCGTATTAAGGTGTTTTGTCTCATTCTAGGAGCAAAAAGGAGTACTGAAGGATGTTAAGCAGTGCACCAACAACAGCAAATTTAGGTTTTGAAAAAATCCATGTACTTATAATGAGGAGAGTAAGCCAAAAGGGGACCATCAGCCATAAGATAGTTCAGTCAAGAGATAATAGTTGAACTAGGGTAGTGTGGTGCAGTGAATTGCTTAATATGGCTCTTCTATCCACAGTCTTTATGATTGCCACCAGATGACTGGGTGGGACTATGCAAATGTGAGGTGCTTGTGGCCCACCAAGAGAACTGGATAGCTTGCTAATAATGTATAAAAGATAAGTGGCACTCTTATGGGGGTAGGATCGTGCAAATGAGATGTATGGAAACCTAACATGGAGATCAGTCAGTTTTGCCATTCTGCTAGGCTTAAAATGAACCATCCCTGGATGGAATGGAGGGATCTCACTACCATCAAGACAAGAGCCTGGAGTGGAACGTGTCCTTAGACCCAAGATCGCTGTGGTGAGATGGCAGAGAGACAGTAGTAGAACCAAGAAACTGTCATGAGACAGAGAGGTGGGCTTGCTGGCCCATGGAGTGAGAAAGCTGAATGCCTTTTGGCAGGAGGCTTGCACTTTTCAGCAGAGCTAAAAGACCTTTGTAACACTTGCCCAAGCAGGGCAGAGGCCAGGCTGAGAGGCTGAGGGCCAAAGAGAGATGTACCTGTTGGCACAGCTGAAAGTAGGCTGTGCTGATTGAGGAATTGTATATTGAGTATTCCTGAACCCGATTGTAACCTATTAATTCCCTAAAGAACCCCATAATTGTAAGTATTGTCTGTGAGTTCTGTGTGGCAACTGCAACAAATTATTGAACCAAGCAGAGGAGAGGAGAGTGCAGTGGGAGGAATGGTTGGTGTCAGAATTGCTTAAAAGGTTGGAGGGTGGAGACATGTCTGACCTTATAAGAATCAGCCTCGGGCTGATGCTGTTGATGGTGATCTTTTCCCCCTTGTGAAGTTAGAGAAGATCAGAAGACACTGCTTCTATACCCTTTTTTGCAGGTAGTGGTATGGTAGCAGGAGAGTGGATAGGCTTGAAAAGAGGTAGTACAGCTTCTGTGGGATCTGGTTCAGACCACTGGTTTTTAAGCATTTAACCCTATGACCTTGACAACTTACTTTACTTCTCTGTGCCTAGGTTTTCTCATTTATAATGTGGAGTTTAATAACTTTCATAGGGCTGTTGTGAAGATTCAATTGGATTAATAAAGGTAAAGTGCTTTGAAAAAACTTGATATATGATTCATACTAATATATGTGTGTGTGGATATATGTATACATATATACACATACATATATATACCCATATATATATATATACATATAATCATATGTTACTATTATGTGTTAACTTTCATTAAGAAGATTTTTAGGGGGTAAAACTAGTAAGATTGGGAGATATATTACATATCAAATGTAAGAAAGAAGGAGGCATGCATGTATCTGTCAGCCTTCTTGTTTGCAATACTGACTTTGCCTTAAGTTGAAAACCAATCGATAAAAAGGATATTGATAGACATAACTTCCACTTCCAGCAAAAATGGAGTTAAAGGAACAGATTCCTTCTGCTTAAATCAAATGCCTCAGCTTACTGCCTTGAGAGAATTTCTAAGTTGCAGCTCAAAGAGGAGGAACCCAGGAGGAATCTGGGGGACTTTCCGAGAGGAGGAGGCAGACATAAGAGTCCAGGTAGTTCAAGAGTTTTCAGGACTGAATACCAGACACAGGAGGCTACACAGAAAGGGGACTGCTGAGACATGCACAGGATCCCCCTCAGGTAATCAGCTGAGTGCTAAATAGTACACACAGATAAGAAAAGTATTTGAGGCCAGGGGATGGACTATGTAAAGAGTGGTTAGAGAAAACAGTAGAACTCACACAAGTCTGGAATAGTGCCTTGGCCTAGACAGACTGGAAAATGGGTTATTAAGTAAAGTACTTAGAAGAGTCTTGCCACAGTAGTGAGAATAAATAAGCCCTAGACTAAATTCTACTCTAATCCTGCCAAACAAATCTGAAATGCAAGACCTGAAAGAATCAGTTTCAGAATAAGTTAACTGTATTCCAGAGTGAAGCTCTATAATATATATATATATATAGATATAGATATAGATATATAAAATAAGTAAAAAAAATCCTGTGCTCAATAAAGTAAAATTTTATTATTCATGTCTGGCATTCAATAGATAATTACCAGTTCAGCAAAGAAACAGTGAAAATTGTTCAATCAAAACTGTCCCAGAACTGACAAGATGCTAGAATTAGAAGATAAGAACATTAAACAATTACTACACTGTAGTCTATATATTAAAAAAAAAAAAAAAAACTATAAGAAAGATTTAACATGTTAAGTAAAACTGTGGAAGATATAAAAATGATCCAAACTCAACTTCAAGAGATGAAAACTAAACTGGGATAAAAAGTACATTGTAGGGAGTTAGTGGAAAATTAGACATTATTGAAGACAGTGAACATGAAGACACATCAATAGAAAGCATCCAGAGGATATTCACAGAGAATAAAAGTCTAAAAAATAAATACAATAAAACCAACAGACCATTTGTGAGCTACGGGACAATGTCAAGCAACATAAAATACATATAATTGGAATTCTCAAAGAAGAGGAGAAAGAAGTGGTTTAAAAAAAATTCAAGGAAATGATGGCTGAAGTTTTCCAAATATGGTGAAAACTATGAATACACAGATCCAAGAAACTCAACAAACCAAATCATTAGAAACAGTGATCAAACTGCTCAAAATTAGTGATAAAGAGAAAATTTAAAAAGTACATAAAGAGAAAAGAACTATATATATAAGGTAACAAAGATAAAGATGGCAGCAGAGTTTTCTTCACAATGTAAATGAAAAGTGGCAGAATATCTGTAAAGTGCCAAAAGGGGAAAGGAAAGAAAAATACTTCAGCTTTCTTTAAAAAACCAAACCAAACTCACTGCCATCGAGTCAGTTATGACTCTTGTTGTTGTTGTTATGTGCTTACGAGCCGGCCCGACTCATAGCGACCCCTCCTTGAGCTTCCGAGGCAGTATCACTACGGAAGTAGATTACCCCATTTTCCTGCCGAGGAGTGGCTGGTGGGTTAGCAGTCAAGTGCCTTAGGCACTATGCTACCAGAGCTCCCAGTTATGACTCATAGCAACCCCCTTTGGGTTTCTGAGGTGATAAATCTTTATGGAAGTAGATTGCCTGGTCTTCCTTCTGAAACAGCTCCTTTAGGCAGAAGCAAAATGACACCAGAGGGAAACCTAGCTTCAAAGAATAAAGACTACCAGAAATGGTAGCAAAGAACAATTAGAAAACAAATAAGATGATAGCTTTAAACCTAACCATATCAATATTCACATTCAATGTGAATGGTCTAAACGCCCTAATTAAAAGACAGAAATTATCCAATTATATGCCATCTATGGGAGCTCTGGTAGCATAGTGCCTAAGGCACTTGACTGCTAACCAGAAGGCTGGTAGTTCAAACCCACCAGCCACTCCTCGGAAAGAAGATGGGGCAATCTACTTCTGTAGTGATACTGCCTCGGAAACCCAAGGAGGGGTCACTATGAGTCAGGTCTGACTCAATGGTACATAACAACAACAACAACATGCCATCTATAAAAAAACCAACATTAAATATAATGATATCAATAGGTTAAAAATAAAAGGACAGAAAAAGATATATTATACCAATAGTAATAATTGATATAACTTGAGTCAGGTGCATCTTAGTCCTCAAAGTGACATCTTTGCTTTTTAACACTTTAAAGAGGTCTTTTGCAGAAAATTTGCTCAGGGCAGTATGTCATTTGATTTTTTGACTACTGCTTTCATGGACACTGATTGTGGATCCAAGTAAAATGAAATCCTTGACAATTTCAATATTTTCTCTGTTTATCATGATGTTGACCATAGGTCAATTTATGAGGATTTCTGTTTTCTTTGTGTTGAAGTGTAATTCATACTGTGTTAAAAAGCAAATATGTCACTTTCAAGACTGTGGTGCAGTGAATTACTTGGTATGGCTTTTCTAGCCATAGTCTATGTATTTTCCACCAGATTACTGGGTAGGAGCATGCAAATAAGGTGTGTAGAACTCTGATGTTGAGACTGGTTAGTTTTATCACTCTTCCAGGCTTAAAATGAGCCTTCCTAGAGGCAGAGAGGGTATCTCACTGCCTCAAGAGAGAAGAGCTGGAGGTGAAGTAGAGTGTGTTCTTGGACCCAAGATCCCTGCTCTAGATCTCCTTGGCAGAGATGTCAGGGCAGAGAGAGATAATCGAACAGAGAGAGACACCTGGTCAGAGAGAGACACACACAAGCAGGGAGACGCACCTGGACACAGAGATGGTATCAGCAGAACCAACAGGCACAAGACAGAGTGGTGGGTTTACCTGGCCCACAGAACGAGAAAGCTGAGTGTCCTTGGTCAGGAGCCTTCCTGATGGAGTGAGGTATACCTAGATATACCTATTGGCAGAGCTGAAAGAGATTTGTAACATTTTTCTGAGCAGGATTGAGGCTAGGCTGAGAGGCCAAAGACCAGAGAGGCATGCCTGAGGGCATAGCAGAGGGGAGACTGTCCTAATAGAAGAATTGTAACCTGAGCATGTTCCTGAACTTGAATTGTAGCCTGTTACTTCCCAAATAAACCCTATAATCATGAATATTGTCTGTGAGTTCTGTGTGGCCGTTGCAACAAATTATCAAAGCCAATGGAGAAGTAGTGAGTGCTGTGGGAGAGATGGTTGGTATCAGAAGTGGTAAAAGGCTGAAGGGTGGCAGCATATCTGCCCTCATAGGAGTAAATCTTGGGCTGCTGATGGTGATTCTGTCTTCATCTTGTAAAGCTATAGCAGGTCAGAAGATGCCTCCTAGATGCCCTTTTAGCAAAGACTAAGGTGTTCCTGACCCAAGCCATGGTATTTGCAATAGCCTCATCTGCATGTGGAAGCTGGAGAATGAATAAGGAACATTGAAGAAGGATTGATACCTTGCATTATGGTGTTGGTGAAGAACATTGAACATACCATGGAATGCCAGAAAACAAACAAATCTGTCTTGGAAAGAGTACTGCCAGAATGTTCCTTAGAAGAAAAGATGGTGACGTGTACTTTGGACATGTTATGAAGAGGGACCAGTCTCTCAAGGACTTTATGTTTGGTAAAGTAGAATGTTAGTGAAAAACAGGAAGACCTTCAATGTGATGGATTGACACAGTGGCTGCAAAAATGGGCTCAAACATAGCAATGATTATGAGGATGATACAGGACTGGATAGTGTGTTGTTCCATTGTACATAGATCACTATGAGTCAGAACTGACTCTGCGGCACCTAACAACAACAACAATCACAAGAAACTTGAAAAGGGACAATAAAAATTGTAGATAAACTAGATTTCAGAGCAAAGACTATTACTGTGAATAAAAAGTCAGTTTGTAATGATAAAGGTATCAATTCAGCAAGAGAACATAATAAACTTAAACTTCTATGCACCTGATAGCAGAATTTAAAAAATACATGAACAAAAGTCCATAAAACTACAAGGAGAAATAGAGAAATCCACATTTATATTTGCAAATTTCAATACACCTCTCTCAATGTGTGATGGAACAAGAATACAGAAAAATACAGAATAATCAGTAAGGATAAATGCATACAAAACATTGTCTTAGCTATCTAGTGCTGCTCTAACAGCAGTACAAGTGGATAGCTTTATCAAAGAGAAATTTATTCTCTTACAGTTTAGCGGCCTGGAAGTTCAAAGTCAGGGTGCTGGCTCTAGGGGAAGGCTTTCTCTCTCTCTCAGCTCTGGAGGAAGGTCCTTGTCTCCTTTCAACATCTGTGGGCCCAGAATTCATTGGAGATCTACATGTGTCTTGGCATCAATCTTCCCCTGGGACCAGGAGATTCTCGGTGTAGGAACTCCAGATCTAAAGGACACACACTGCGCTCAGCTGTTAACTGAAAGGTTGGAGGTTAGAGTTTATCTAGAAGCACCTCAGAAGAAAGACCTGGAGATCTGCTTCTGAAAAATCAGCCATTGAAAATCCAATGGACACTCATGGGGTCAACATGAGTCAGAATTGACTCAATGGCAACTGGCTTTTTTAGAAGCCTAAGGCATTTGGCTGCTACCCAGAAGTTCAGTGGCTCAAACCCATCAGCTGCTCCACAGAAGGAAGATGGGGTGATCTACTTCCGTAAAGATTTACAGCCTTGGAAACCCAATGAGGATCGCTATGAGTAGGATTTGACTAGAAGGCAGTGAGGTTTTTCTTGGACAAGTTTTCTGGCAACTTAAGTAGCTTTATGGCACTCTAAGTAATTACTGAAGAAGACTTTTCCTTTGTTTGGGTACCCAAAGGCTTTTTAATTTAGAGGCAACATATTTCTACATTATTAATGAATGTAGACTTATATTATTTGTTGGCTATTTGAGTTTCCTCTGCAGTGAAGTGCCTTTTGTTTGTTTTCCTAATTTTTAAAAAAAAATTTAATGAAATTTTGAAGTTCTTTATATATTCTTTCTGTTAATTCTTTGTTTTATATGTTGCAAATATTGTCTCACAGCCTGTCACTCTCTCCTAATTTCAGTTGAAACGTTTTCATTATCACCATCATAATTGTAATAATAATAATTATTATTACATAAATATATTAAGTGCCAACCTTGTGCTAGACTTTATGTGTCATCACAAGAGCCCTAGGAAGTGCGTATTTATTACATCTCTATTTTACAGATGTGGAAACTGAGTGTAAACAATGTGCATACTTAAGGATGGCAATGATTCTCATAACGTCATTGCAGGGGCTGATCAGGCTGTCTTGTTCTGATCATTGTTTTTGCAGGCATGCTGGGCTATAAGCTAGGCCTTGAAACAGCCCCGAGAGATTTACAAGGACACTTAGACTCAGCTCCACTTCCTGGAATGTAGGCATGCAGGAATGAGAGTTGAAGGTCATGGGAGCCTGGAAAGGAGCCCTTTTTGTGTACTTCAGTATAAACTCACCTATAGCTCTGGTAGCATAGAGCTTAAGGCATTTGGCTGCTAACTAGAAGGCTGGAAGTTCAAACCCACCAACCACTCCTCAGAAGGAAGGTTGGGTAATATACTTCTGTAGTGATACTGCCTTGGAAACCCAAGGAGGGGTCGCTATTAGTTGGATCTGACTCGATGGCAGTGAGTATAGCTTTAAGGTGGGGCAGTTTTTTCTCTCTCTCTCCTGTCCATCCAGCCTGGTACCCCTGGACTCCCAGTAAGTAAGTCCCAATAAATCCATGACACAGAATATGGCTTTGGGTCATTTCTTCAGCCTCTTGGCCCGTAGTGCAAGTACTATCCTGAATTTTCTGCGGATCTCCCCCAACAGTGAGGTATAGAAAAGCTTAAAGAAGTTGATCAAGGTTGTTCAGTCAGTAAGCAGCAGAGGCAGAATGGACCAAGGCAGTCTAATTCAAGACCACTTATCCTTAATCATTATACTATACAGTCCCATATGTTGTTGTTGTTGTTATGTGCCGTCGAGTCGGCCCCGACTCATAGCGACCCCTCCTTGGGTTTCCGAGGCAGTATCACTACGGAAGTAGGATTGCCCAACCTTCCTTCCGAGGAGTGGCTGGTGGGTTTGAACCGCCAGCCTTCTGGTTAGCAGTCAAGTGCTTTAGCCACTATGCTACCAGAGCATATAATGTCACTAAAATGCAACATGAAAAGTATTACAGTATTCAAATAACTTCATTGCAACATTGTATAAATGGTATTGCATTATATAGTTAAAAACTATAGCCCACTTCACTTTGATAAAGCCAAAAACCAAACTCATTGCCATCAAATCAATTCTGACTTATACTGATCCCATGTGACAGAGTAGAACTGCCCTATAAGATTTTGTGTTGCAGTGAATTATTCAATATTCTAGCCATAGTCTTTAAGGAGGTCTGATAGCACAGTGATTAAAGCACTTGGCTGTTAATCAAATGGTCAGCCGTTTGAGCCTACTAGCTGCTCCATGGGAGAAAGATGTGGTAGTTCGTTTCTGTAAAGATTTACAGCCTAGAAAACCCTATGGGAGAGTTCAACTGCCCTATAGGGTTGCTTTAAGTTGGAATTGACTCAACAGCAGTGGATTAGTCATAGTCTTTGTAAATCCCATCAAATGACTGGGTGAGACCATGCAAATGAGGTACTTGTGGCCCACCAAGGGGATTAGATAGCTTGCTAATAATGTAAATAAAGTGTGTGTCACCATTGTGGGAGTAAGACTATGCAAGTAAGGTATATGGAACCCTAACAAGAGGATTGATCAGTTTTGCCATCTCACTAGACTTAAGATGAGCCATCTGAGAAGCAGAAAGGGGGACCTCATGACCACCAAGTAGGAACAGCTGGGAGTGGAGTGTATTGTTTGGACCCAGGATCCCTGTGCCGAGAACCTCTAGCCCTAAGAAATAAAGAGCAAGAGAGCTGTAAGACCAGAAATGGCAAAGAAAGGGTGAAAAGCAGCAGCAGAGAAATGACAGCAGCAGAGGCAACAGACAGACCCAAGAGACCAGTAGGAGATTACACAGTGGGCTTCTTGACCCATGGAGATAGACAGTTGGGTGTCTTCCAGCAGGAGATTTGCTGGCAAAGTAAGGTGGCTCCAGGCACTTGTTGGGGAAACTAAAGAGCTTTATAACACTTACTTGAGCAGGGAAGAGGTTGAGGGGCCACAAGGGCTGCCAGACTGAGGGACAGAGAGATGTGTGCCTGTGCACACTGCTGAGAAGAGGCCGTCTTGATCAGAGAACTGTATCCTAAATTGCAACCTGTTACTTCCCTAATAAACTCTATAATTGTACGTATTGTTTGTGAGTTCTATGACCATTGTAATGAATTATCAAACCCAGCAGAGTCATAGCGAGTGTCTTGGGAGGGGCAGTTAGTGTCAGAATTGGTCAAAGGGTTGGAGGGTTAGAGGCATGTCTGACTTATGCCTCATAGGAATCAGCTTTGGGCTGATGGTGATGGTGATTCTCTTTCCCCCTCATGAAGTTAGAAGAGGTCAGATGCCTCTGCTATGCCATTTTTACAGGTTTCCAAGGTTGTAATCTTTTTTTTTCCTTAAGCTCTTTTTCCATTTCCTCCCTATGTTTACCGTTTCCCACTGTCCCTCTTTTCTATGCGCTCCTGCCCCCTGAGCTGTCTCCTTTTGCAAATACTACTCTTCTGATCTCCCATGGTTGATTGTTCTAAGGAGTGTATCTACTTGGTATAAATGTTCATCTTATATGCCTGTCTATTGTTTGTCTGGAAGCCATGGGAGTGAGTTTAATTCCAGGGCTGAAAGGTGACTAGGTGCCATAGTCTTGAGGGTTTCACCAGTCTCTATCAGACCAGTAAGCCTGGTCTTTTTTATGAATTTGAGTTTTGTTCCACATTTTTCTCCCACTCTATCCAGGATCTCCTACACTGATTAGTTTCTAAGTAGGTAACAGTGGTAGCCAGGCACCATCTAGTTCTGGTTTCAGGGTCATGTAGGCTGAGGTTCACATGATTCACTAGTCCCTCGGACTAAGTGTTTCCATGCACATTGGTTTTCTTCATTATTTGCTCTGGATGAGAAGAGACCCATTGTTGCATCTTAGATGGTCACTTGCAAGCTTTTAAGACCCCAGTAGCTATTCACCAAAGTAGGATTTAGAACAATGTTTTTGTGTAGTATGTTATGCCAATTGAGCTTGATATCCTCTATGACTGTAGTCCCAAATACACAGGCCCAATAACTGGCTCCCTCAGGGTTGTTGGTTGTGGCTAAGAAGTTATCATAACTTTGCCACCTGTTAGCTCTATTTTATATATGGGTATTCTTACAGCACATTCAAGTAATGTGTAGAAATATTGTCAGGCAAAATTATATATAGTCATGAGTATATATTCTTTTGTCTAGACATACTTGATCATTCAGCCTGTCTACCTTTGTATCCACCCATAGATTAATGTTTGCTGTTACTGATAATGCAGTATTGTATATGTAGAAGTATTTATCTTTGTTGTCTTTCCCTTTGTTGTCTGTATCTTTGTTGTCTGTACCACTTGTGCACCTCTCTGTGTCTTCCTTTTCCTTAGTGTTATTGTGTTGTTCACTCACTTTTGTTACATTGCCCAAAGCTGTATCTTTATGGAAGCAGATGGCCAGGTCTCTTCTCACGTGGAGCTGCTGAAAGATTCAAACCACTGGTTTTTCAGTTAGCAGCTGAGCATTTAACCACTCTGCCACTGGGCTCCTTCTTCACTTTGATGTTGTTGTTGTTGTTGTTATGTGCCGTCGAGTCAAACCCAACTCATAGCGACCCCTCCTTGGGTTTCCGAGGCAGTATCACTATGGAAGTAGGATTGCCCAACCTTCCTTCCGAGGAGTGGCTGATGGGTTTGAACCGCCAGTTGACATTAATTCCTACCATGAGTCATATATTATACTAGCCTTGTGCATAAAAAAAAAAAAAAAAAAAGATGAAAAGGACACAGGCTCTGCTCTCAAAGGGCTTACAATATGTAGTGGAAGATAGTTACTATGCTATGTGGTAAGCAGTAGAAGCTCTGGTGGCATAATGGTTAAAGCATTCAGCTGCTAACCGAAAGAATGGCAGTTCGAACCCACCAGCCTCTCTGCGAGTGAAAGATGAGACAATTTGCTTATGTGAAGATTTATAGCCTTAGAACCCAGTGCAGGCAGTTCTACTCTGTCCTAAAGGGTCACTACGAGTCAGACTCAACTTGATGGCAGTGAGTTTGATTTGGTTTGCATGGTGAGTATTATAATCGAAATCAGCAGAGAGTACTTATGGACCATACAGGAAAGCTCCCTAATTTGCAGTATTGTGAGATTATATAAATAACTGCCTCACATGAAAGATTTATATTGTATCTTGGGTCAATAAAATTACCTTATCTTTATCACATATACCAACCTTCCCTCATCTTATACTGTTTTTGAATCTGAATGTCCTAATTATTCTCTGTGGTCTATTTGTTAAGATCTTTTTTGGATTCTGATTGGTTCATGGACAGTTTTAGCTAGCACTTCTCCCATAATGCCATCTACAGTTCGTTTAGCACATTATTGATGTCCTCATACAAGTAAATGCATCTTAAAAAACCAATTGCTGTCCAGTCAACTCCTACTCATGGCAACCCCATGTATCAGAGCAGAACTGTGCTCTGTCGGATTTTCAATGGCTGATTTTTCAAAAGTAGATCATCACCATGCCTTTCCTCTGAGGTGCCTCTGAGTGGACTTGAACGTCCAATCTTTTGGATAACAGCCAAGTGCAGTAACTGTTTGCAGTACCCAGGGATTCTGACAATAACTTACCTTCCCAAAATGGATGAGGCCCCCAGCACAGACTTTACAAACAAGTTTGGAGGACAACAACCAGGACGTAGATTAGCATTCTGCAGGCTGCTTATTCAGTTATCTCCCTGGTTCTAGAACACAGAGGGCAGTTGTGGGGACAGAGGGAGTACAGAGCAAGATCCTAATGTGGGTGATAACTTGCTGGCAGCAGAAAACAGTGGTGGCAGCAGCAGCAGTTGCTGCTTCTTTTCCATTTCCTTCTGTTTTACACTGCCCCCCCCCCAACTGAAGCTATGCATCTGAAAAGCTGCATAGTTACTTCAAGAAATTAATGAAGCTTTATGTTCCTAGTTGAGTTGAAAATGAAGAGATACCACTTAAACTACTGGCACATCAATTTATTCCTCTTTGAAATGGAAAATGTAATGCTGGACATGAAATAAAAAAAAAAATGCAGAATCTTACTTTTGCTCTTAATCATCTGTGGTTTCACAAGGGAAAAAGTGCATGTTCTTGCAGCCAGCAGGAGAGCCATTTGTGACTTCATCCCAGGGCAAATGCTGTTTTATCTGGATTTTTCCTCTTATGTCATTCCAGAGTGGTTATTTTTAAGCACATAAGCACAAATATTTATTTTGTGGCTGCTAGTTTGCTGTCTCACTTTGGTTGCTATTTTAGCAATTGTCCTATAAACGGGTAGTGCTGTGATCTCACAGTGTGCGGTAAGAGGGAGGGAAGAGATAAACACAGTGACGCGACTGGGAGAGAACAGGGAGGCCGCCACCAGGGCTCTGAGTCAGCAGAAGTGAGCAGTGAAGCTGGCAGAAGCAAACACCATGAAAACGCAAACCTGTGGGGGTGGGCTCTTGGCCATTTGTGGGAGAAGAACGAGTCTCTTTACAATTATGATCAATAAACACAAGGAATAGGTGGCACACCGGGCATTTTTAAGGCAGCAAAATAATTCTGTATGATACTGTAATGGTGGACATGTGATGTTGTACAATTGCCAAAATCCATAGGTTTTGTACAACACAGAGTGAGCCCTACTAGAAACTAAGGAATTTAATTAATAACTGTGTATCAATATTGGTTTATCAGTTGTAACCAATGTACCACAGGAATGGAATGCAAGATGTTAATAATAGGAGAAACTGTGTGGGAGGGGTGTTATAAGGGAACTTGGCTTTTTGCACAGTATTTCGGTTAACCTAAAACTGCTCAAAAATAATTAATTACACACACACAGACACACACGAAAAGTTGACTAATGTTTCACTAACTAGGAGTTCAGTTGTCTGCATGTTGCTTTTAGGTAATCCCTGAAAATTCTGGCTATATCCCATTCCCCAGTGCAGTCACTCTCATGAATATGTGTAGTCCTTTGCAGCAGGCTTGTAGGAAGATTCACAGTATATACTTGCACGTACTATATGGCAGGGTTCTTCCTCAAGGAGCTTTGACCTTCCCTTCAATCAAAGGAGTCTGGGTTTATAAACTGGCTTAGATCTAGAAAATGGGTGAAAGACCATGACTGTCCACTGTGTAGTAACTCAAATCAGGTTTTTAGTGACCAGGCCTGAAGTTCTATTATGTTGATCAGAGGCTGACACACTATGATCCATAGGCCAAATCTAGCTTGCCACCTACATTTGTATGGCTTACAAACCAAAAATGGTTTTCACATTCTTAAAGTGTGGGGAAAATCAAAAGAAAAAATATTTAGTAGCAAATGAAAACTGTATGAAATTAAAATGTTAATACCCTTAAATAAAGTGTTATTGGCACACAACTACACTCATTTAGCTCCATATTGTCTACGGACAAATTCATGCTAATGGCAGAATTGAGTAGATGCAACAGAGACCATGGTACTTCCATTGCTTGTGAGGTGATGCTTGGTACACTACACTTTACAGTGATGTAGTTGTAACTTGATAGTGTTTTGAATGTCATGTATATTACTATATTGTAAAATATTATTTTTATTATCAGCTTATACAATTATGATGTAACAAGGAAAAAGTAGACTACAAATGTTATGTTGAAGGCATAGAGGATAGTGGATTATTTTGTTATCAAATTAGATGATAAAGCATTATGTTTATTATGCAATGACACTCTTCTTTCTTTTTTTTAAATTGTGATTTGGGTGCAAATTTATAAAGCAGATTTGTTTTATAGCCAACAGTTCATGCACATTTGATTTCATGTCCCCGATTACAATCCCTAACCATGATTACAATCCCCTCCCCTCTCCTTCCAGTGACTATACCCTCCCTGTGCCCTTCTTATCTATGCAATCCTGTCTGTTCAACTTTCCCTCTATGTGAAAGCTGCCTTTCTGATGTCTCATGGCTGATTGATCTAAGGGGTGCCTCTCCCTAGGGTAGGTGGGTGCATCTCCCTGGGGTAGGTGTTCTGCATGTAGGTCTTCTACTGTTGGTTTTCTACTGAGAGCCAATCCATGGAAGTGAGTCCATTTCTATGCCCTTAGGATAAGCCAGGGCCATAGTCTTGGAGATTCCACCAGTCTCTAGCTGATCATTTTTGTGTTTTTGGATATTGTTCCACATTTTTCCTCCCACTCCAACCAGGATCTCCAATTTTGATCCCTTTCTGGACACTCTACTTTCCAAGTGGCTTATTTGTTAGCCAGTCATGGAAAGCTATTTACTGATATGAGTTAACTACCTCATATTTGATTGTAGCACCCAAAGAAATATGTCCAGAGAAAACAAAAGAAATAGCCTCTCTGGATGGTCCATCTGAAACAATTGCAGGTGAGAATATTTTCAAAGAAGTTGAGGAAATACTAATTTACTACAACCTAAAGTGGAATCTGCTATGATGCATTACAACCGAGGTAGTAGAAATGTGTGTGGAACAGAAAAGAAGACTTAAGCCAGACAAAATTTACAAAGCTTGTGAAAATATAATATGTGTAAAGCGTAATGTTTGTTCATGTATTGTTGTTGTTGTTGTGTGCTGGCGAGTCGGACCCGACTCATAGTGACCCCTCCTCGAGTTTCTGAGGCAGTATCACTACAGAAGTAGATTGCCCAACCTTCCTTCCAAGGAGTGGCTGGTGGGTTTGAACCACCAGCCTTCTGGTTAGCAATCAGGTGCCTTAGGCACTATGCTACCAGATTCATGTATTATTCTTCAGTAAATACTATGAAGAAAGTATATGACTTTATCATATTATTAAACAAGTAGTGTTAACGGGTGATCTTCGTTTGCTATTGCAACTTTAACTATTTTCAGTTTCATTTTTGTCAGAAGCTGAACATTTTGACTTGCCCAGCTATGCATCAGTTTGATGGCTTAACAATGGTAAAGATTTATTGCAATTCATTGTGCTTAGGGCAGGGAGTGAAAATTTTTCTGAAAGAGAACAGCTGCCCTCAATCACTATTATCAAACAGCAAATGGCTTTGGAAATTAGCTACAGATTTGACAGTTTCTTAATCAATTCAACCTAAAATTACAAGAAAAATACTATTTACATATACTGCAGTAAAGTCGTTTTGATGATAACTAATACTGTTTGAATTGCAAGTAATGTCAAGCTGCTTTATGCAATAGCTGAGATCTCCATTCCCACAAACATTTGCAGTGAACATATTTCCCAAATCAAACTACAGTTCCAGCCATGCTTTGTAGACCTTAATAAATGTGCAAAGGAAATATCTATATTTAAAAATTTATTTAATTGTGCAAGTAAAGGATATCTATTAATCCTTTGAAAGTGATTAATCTATAATATAATGATCTGCTAAAAATGATCAATAGAAGAATCTAATAAAATTCTATAAATATCTTCCAAGCAATGAATATGCTCACATAAAATTGTATACTTCTGAATTACTGGTAATATTAGGTATATTTGTCTGTGTGTGAAAACAGTTTGAAAGATGAAATATGTAAATTTCATTAAAGAGTAGCATTCATAGTTCGGTATTTACAAACAGTATCAATGATGGTAAGCACTAAGTTAGTACCTCAATTAAGTGAAATGTTATCTACAAAAAGCTATTTAATTTTTTCACTAGTAGACATACAAAAAAAATCCTCAATATTATTGTATTTTGAATTTCATCAATCAAAATTTTGTGCATTTTTTTTCTTTTGTTATAGAAGAAAAGCAATAAAACCAAACTCCTTGCCATTGAGTCAGATCTGACTCACTACGGAAGTAGATTGCCCAATCTTCCTGCCAAGGAGTGGCTAATGGGTTTGAACCACCAGCCTTTTGGTTAGCAGTCAAGTGCCTTAGGCACTATGCCATCAAAGCTCCTTTGCTATACAAATACCTACAAAATATCTTCAAATTTACTTCTGGTCTGCAAAGCCTAAAATATCTGACCCTTTATAGGAGAAGCCTAGTAAATCCTGGCATACATAAGGAGAAATTTCATAGATTGCAGTCTTAGTTATCTAGTGCACCTGTAACACAAATACCACAAATGGGTGGCTTTAATGAACAGAAATGTATTATCTCACAGTTCTGGAGGCTAAATGTCAAAATCAGGGTCTTGGCCATGTTGATTCCTTCCTTGTTGATAGTCCTGGGTGTTCCTTGACTTGTAGAAAATCCTTACATTGTACCTGTCTCCCCTTACCCTCATTCATGCCTCTGTCAATTCTGCTCTTTTCATAACTCATTAGTGATTAGATTTAGAACCTACCCCATTTGGGTATGAGAAAATTAGCATAAAAAATACTATTTCCAAACAAGATCACATTCGCAGGCATAGAGGCCAGGATTTCAATATATATTTTGAGGATATACAATTCAATCCATAAAAATAGTCCATCTATTTCATTGGACACTGTGATCACCAAAAATCATTGTAAATCAAGAATTCTAAATGTTACTTTGTCCTTGCTACTCTTTACTGTAAAAGCACTCCATTAGCCTATGCTACTTTGGAATCCCATAATTGTCTCTGAAATCTCCATTGTGATACCTTTCTATCATATAAGGCCTATAGAGGACAGCTCACACACAGGACTAGATTACCCAATAAGCAAGGTATGCATGTGCTTACTTGGCTTACTGAGTAATCTGTAGTACACATTTTCACCACAAAACCTATGTGAAATTGTTCACTACATTTGTAAATACACACAAATAAGCCCCTGAATACCATACTTACTGTAAATCGGTATATACTGTGCTTCTTGGTTGATCTTATTGGGTGACCTGCCTGCACACAATCATTCAAAGACGGGGACATAGGTCTTCACTAATGTATTTCTCAATACCTTTGTGAAGGGAGTAGCCTTTGAGTCCTCTGTGTGTGTGGAATATAGGGGCAGGATGTTCAGGTTGTACATGAGAAATCTGATTCAACATTCTTGTTTCCCCAAGCCTTTGGATTCTTCTGCATTTTACCAGAGAAGTTGAAGCATCTCAATCTCATTAAATGTAGGTCACTGTTGACTCAGTCTACTAACCAAGCAAACTGTTAAAGTCACTTCTACTTGGATGAGCTAAATATTAATCTAGAATCTCTGGTAAGTTTATTCATAGCAATAAATTCAGTCCAGTGAAGTGTTATATCCAATATTCCTGTTCTAATACCCTTGGGATCTTTTCCATGACTATTTCTCGTGCTTTAGCCATTATAAATTAGCATAATCTTGCAATTATTTTAGTGTGTAAGCTATTTCTTCCTGCATATCTGCTTTCTGGGAGCATGGCGAGTGTAACCCACAGGCATGGATTGAAGTGGGTCTTGAGAAGAATAGGTATTTTCTTGTAAAGCAACTTCCCCATTATTACAAGTTATTCAGTGAAGAGAAGGCCATTATTTTTAGCCTTGTGAGAATGGGCTTCTATTGCTAAGAGAGTCTCAGAGTGACTCAGGGGTTCAAGATTCCGAGCTTCATCTAAATCTATCCTTATGTCCCATTCCAAATCTCAACATCCCTATCCTTCACAGTTGATGCCCTAAACTTCACTGGAGAAATTTGAGGGTCTATGCATTCAACATAAATTATAATCCTGAAGTTTGCATAATTAACTTTTGTGTCTTATTTTCAGCAATCAAATAAGAGACAGAAATAAGACATTCTCTTATAACCAGTATAGACGTTTTCTGGCTAACTGACTATGATATGGGAGTTCTGGTGGTGTAGTGCCTAAGGCATTTGACTGCTAACCAGAAGGCTGGTGGTTCAAACCCACCAGCCACTCCTCAGAAGGAAGTGTGGGCAATCTACTTCCTTCGTGATATTGCCTCGGAAACCCAAGGAGTGGTCGCTATGAGTCGGGTCAGACTCTACAGCACATAACAACAACAACATGACATGAGGTGAGAATTTAAAGATGTGAACTTGTTACTTTCTTTCTCTAAGTAATCCAGGACACTCAAAGAATCCATTCCTTGATATAGCCATATAGTCACCATTACTACCATAACGCTCAAATGTAGCAGCCACTCTGTTCTCCTGAAGTTCTTGATTTAGTAAGCCCCTTATCAAAATCAACAAGTAATAATTTAATTAACTGTGATGCCACCTCATGCCACTGGGTACTAGAATCCCATTTCCAATTGACCAGGGATTTAGAACTTCACTCAACACCCAGGACACAACCAAAGCAATCCCAAAACTCTACCTTAATGATTGGTTTCCTGAGACCACTCCCTGTATAAATTTTTGTATAAATCAGAGTCCAGTCGAGAAACAGAAATCATTCTAGATCTTTTAATAGAGATAATGTAATACAGAGAATTATTAACTAACTATGGGAGTATTGAAAAGGCAAAAAGTGAACATTATGGTATCTCAGAAGTAGCACCTGCAGAAAGAAAAGGGAAGAGGTTGCAAAAAGGGAAGAGGTTGCAATTATTAAAGCTTAGAAACACAGAGGAGAATCCCTGTGGAACTAAAACTGGGCTACTGCTGCTGTCTCTGAGCTTGGAGGAAGGGTCCATTGATTTGGGTTCCAGTCCACCGAAGAAGGAACATTACTCTTCTGGGATATCTGAGGGGTCATTAGTGTGGGGAAACTACAACTGAGAGTCACCTTCTGTTTCTGTAATAACCAACTGTCACTGCCAAGGTGCAGTGAGGTTGGGTGACACTGGCAGCAACAAACAGTAAGCAAAACAAAAAGGAGCAAATCCTGCTTACTCACCAGTCTTTCTCCATCACCTTCTAGTAGAAGAGGCAAATATGGAGGCAGCTGGCAAAGCAGAAATATTGTGTTCAGAATCACAAAGCTGAGTATATGCAGTGCCGTGGAGTCAGATCTGACTCATAGAAACCCCTCTTTGGGTTTCCAAGGCAGTTTTTGTTATGTGTTGTTGAGTCAGACCTGATCCATAGTGACCCCTCCTTGGGTTTCTGAGGCAGTATCACTATGGAAGTAGATTGCTCCATCTTCTTTCTGAAGAGTGGCTGGTGGGTTTGAACCGCCAGCTTTCCGGTTAGCAGTCAAGTGCCTTAGGCACTACGCTACCAGAGCTCCTACCAAAGCAGTATCACTACAGAAGTAGATTGCCCAACCTTCCTTCCGAGGAGTGGCTGGTGGGTTTGAACTGCCACCCTTCTGGTTAGCAGTCGAATGCTTTAGGCAATATGCCACCAGAGCTCCCAAGCTGAGTATAGAAGGATGGAATTGAAGCTGAGAGAGAACAGGTTAATGAGTGGCTCGTGAATGAAGTGCACTAGGATGAAGTCTTAGTGAGTTTCTCATTTGTTGTTGTTGTTGTTGTTATGTGCCGTCGAGTCGGCCCTGACTCATAGCGACCCCTCCTTGGGTTTCCGAGGCAGTATCACTACGGAAGTAGGATTGCCCAACCTTCCTTCCGAGGAGTGGCTGGTGGGTTTGAACCGCCAGCCTTCTGGTTAGCAGTTAAGTGCTTTAGCCACTATGCTACCAGATCTCCTGAGTTTTTCATAGTACACTTAAATACTGTCAGAGTCAGGGCAGTAATTAAGGATACAGTAGGAGGACGATCTTTTCTCCCAGGAAAGAAAATGTTTTAGTTTTTCCTATGAAACTATTTCTTTTGAAAGTAGCTTCCATGGAGTTACTCATTTATGTTACAAACAGTATTTGTCAGCCCATGCATTTACCTTACATGTTCAGATTCAAATGTATCTCCTAGGTATATGCTGTTTGTTGCCTGGGAATTCCGCAGACAGAAAACATTGCTGAAGTGGAGTTTCCCACTGTACTAATGCCAAACATCTCTGAAGCCAGCTAGGGTCCTGGTCAAATTTCTTTTTACCATGGCCCATTCTTTCTCACCAAAAGGGCTGTGTTTAAGAGAGAGATAAATTGAAAAATAAATTTAAGAAAAAAACACACCTTACTCCTGTTATTTAATTCATTTTCACAATTTCCTAGGGAATTGAGGAGAAAGACATTTCAGTTCCTCTCTTTAGGCAGTGAATACATAAAACCCCAAAACCAAACTCACTGCCATTAAGTTGATTCTGACTCATAGCAATCCTCATTGAATTTCCTAGGTTGTAAATCTTTACAGAAGCAGATTACCTCATCTTCTTTCTTCTGTGGAGTGGCTGATGGGCTTGAATCTCTGACATTTTGGTTACCAGCCAAATGCCTTAACCATGCATGACACCACTAGAGCTCCTTACTGAATGTTTATGGCAAGATTATTTTTCACACATGGTGTACATAATCCATCTCGCTGCTTTGCCATCATACTTCAGCCACACTTTTATCTATTTGCATCTAGATAAGCACTGAGAATAAGCTGTAGTTTAAAATAAAAGAAAAAGAGGAAGATAAAAAGTGAAAAAATCATGGAAAGCAAGGAGGGAGACAGAAAATAGTTTATTTCTAAGCTCTCCCTTAAAATGAGTCAAACCTATGGTTCAGTCATCCATTCAATCACGTAACATTTATTAGTCATTTATATGCCAAGTACTTCAGGATAAAAAGTCTCCAGACATCAGGTATACAAAATAAAATAAGACATTACCTCTCCCCTCAAGGATTTTACTAGTGGTGAAGATGGATGACTAAATTAAAACACTGTATAGTGTATCAAGGGTTCTCATAGAGATGTACGCAGGATGTTATGGGAGCATAGTAGAAGGGCATCAGATCACACTAAAAGTCTGGAAAGGCATCCTGGAGGAGGTAACACTTGGTTAAACAAGAAGGAAACAAGAGAAACTCATACAATCATCCTTCTCCGTGAAATAGATTCTATTACTATTTTTATGTTATAAGTGAGGAAACAGAGGTAGAAAAGAGAGTCCTAGTTACCAGGTCTTGGGAGTCCAGTGGGTAAGGCTGTCCTCTACTGAGATGAGGTAATGAATTTAGATGGAGTCATCCTTAAAATTATAAAGAGTGGGATGAGCAAAGGGCTCCAGCAGAACGGAGCTATGAAAAACATGGATATTTTACAGACAGGTAGAGGAAGAATGCCCCAAAGGAGACTGAAAAGGAGTTCTCAGGAACTCCTGAGAACTGAAAAGGAGTTCTCAAGATGGTAGGGAGGTGTTGCAGCACAAAAGGCCAGAGAGGAGAGAATTTCCCAACTGAGTGCTTAACGGTATTAAATGCCTCAGGTAGGTGGAGCGATGACACCTCCAGGTCCACCAAATGTGGCAGTTTGTGGGTAATTTCTGACTGTAAAGAGAATACTTTAAAGTAGGGGACAAGTGGGGATTCATTGAAAAGTGAATTACAAATGAACAAGTTGAGATACTATGTGTTAAGTAAGGGAGTTACCAAAATGAAAAAGGTGTTATAGATGTTCAGTCTGTGTTGGTTGAAGGGATGTGTGAAGTAGAAGCAAAGAATGACAACAGAGTAGAAAGTCTTTGTTTCTTTTCCTAAAATAAAATGATTTTTTTTTTCTTTTTTTAAGAAACCACATCTCTCTGGAAGAGATCACAGCTGGCTTGTAAGAGGGTCATAGCCTGAGCATACATTCCTCATGCATAGATTAGAACAGTAAGATGGGCGTGTGTCCTCGCTATTCCATTTGCAGTATTTCAGACAATGTCTGGACTCTGGCCTAGCATCCCTGTGCCTGGGTCTTCTGCAACAAAAACTGAAAATGGGGGTGTGGTGGCTATGTTTGTGTGTCAATTTGGCTGGGCCTGGTTGAGTAGCAGGGCAGCTGGTGGTAGTTATTTCCCATGATGAGACTGACAATCAGCTCCATGGTGGGATCTACCACAAGCAGCTGAGTAGCTGGTTTAGGGATGTGGTCTGCTTCCCATATATAAGAAACAGCTTTAGGAATGGCCTCTAGCTTATGGCATGTTTGAACCCTGCATGTAGCCATGTCGTTCAGCAGTCTGCCATGCTCTGCCGACCTTGGGACTTACACAATGAATTTGAATTAATGGCCTGCCGTGTGGTTTGGTAACATCAGGACTGTGCCTTTTACCTTGTCAACCTTGGGCTTCTTAGCCTTAGCAGCCAGCCGCTGTCTGAGTGAAGAAATGCCTCTAGCACAAGTGAGCCAGGAGCAGAAGCTCACTGGCGCTAGAGGCTAGCAGAGCCAGGAGGCAGAGCTGGACCCCAAGGTTGAAGGGCTTTCACCCAGCCCCTAGAGCCCGGCAGCTTGAACTTGGACTTCTAGCCTCCCGAACGGTAAGAGAATAAGCTCCTGTTTGTTTAAGCCATCCCATTTGTGCTGTGTTCTTGTCAGAGTGGCACTAGGTAACCAGAACAGGGGAGTTGAGAGGAAGGAAGAGAGTGGCTGTCTTCTTGGTCATTCTAAAATGAACTGCTGTTTTTAAAGCATTGGGAGTGTTTTATGACAGAAGGGAGCAGGAACAGGCAAAATAGACCATAGGATGGAAACCTTTCATATCCTTCATGGCAGTTAATTAATATCCTAAGGAGGAAAATAAAGGAGGAAAAAAGTACAAAAAAAAAAAAAAATAATAATAATAATTAATTAAAACAGGAGCACAGGGTCAAGCAGTTTGCTCATTGTAGAAGGAGATGATTTTTGCAATATGTGTTGATGCCTCTGGATAATGCCACTGTGTGAAAGCTGTATGGGGATAGTATTCTTTCTTTTCTTCTCTCCTCCTGTAGGCCTTTGCTAACTCAGCTACTCCTCTCTGTGCTGGCCACTCTGCTGTGGAGAGTGGATCTGTGTATGTGTGTATGTGCATGTGCCTGTGTGTGTATACACACACGTTTCTAGATAGATAGGATGTATCGCTATGTACAGAGGTCTACAACAGGCAAATCTCTCCAGATAGACAAAGGAGCTGAATTATGTTCTTCAATGAATATAATCCAAAATGCAATCAAGTCCATTGTTGCCTATGATTCATTTGAGTTAAACTCCTCACTCCTAAAGAGAGAGGAGGATTGTCTTATCTTCATATTGACCGTTGTGCATTATATTGACTACCTTATAAAAAAATTAACTGAATTTTAAAGTTGGAAGGGATTTTAGAAATCAAATTCTCTAACTTCTTATTTTTAAAAGTGAGGAAACTGAGGCCTAGATGTCTCCAAGATCACTCAGTTGGACAGTGGCAGGACCAGAACTGACATGAAGTTTTCCTAGTCACTTTATGGTCACTTGTTATATGTGATATACATATGAATAAACAAACAAACAAACAACATCAACAGAGTATTTACTGTAGAATCAATTTTGACTCATGGTGATCCCATGTGTAGACTAGAACTGTGCTCCACAGGGTTTTCAATGGCTGTGAGATTTTGGAGTAGATTTGTAGGACTTTCTTCTGAAGTGCCTCTGAATGGATTCCAACTGCCAGCCTTTCAGTTGGTAGGCAACCACGTAACCATTTGCACCACTCAAGGACGCCTTACATATGAACAGAAAAAGCTAATACACTGTCTGTTGTTGTTATTGTTGTTGTTGTTATGTGCCGTCAAGTTGGACCTGACTCATAGTGACCCCTCCTTGGGTTTCTGAGGCAGTATCACAATGGAAGTAGATTGCCCCATCTTCCTTCTGAGGAGTGGCTGGTGGGTTTGAACCACCAGCCTTCTGGTTAGCAGCCAAGTGCCTGAGGCATTACACCACCAGGGCTCCTTACTGTCTATTAACACACCTATTTGAATATGATATTTTAAAGTAAATATGCTCCCTCTGTGTTCTGGTTACCTGGTACCATTCTGACAAGAATATACCACAAATGGGATGGTCTTAACAAACAGGAGTTTATTCTTACAGTTTGGAGGCTTTAAGTCCAAGTTCAAAATGCCAGGCTCTAGAGGCTATGTGAAAACCCCTCAGCCTGGAGGACAAGCTCTCCCACCTGCTCCTGGCCCACTGGAGCTAGAGGCATTTCTTCACTCAGACAGCTGCTGGCTGCTGAGGCTGAGAAGCCCCAAGGTTGACAAGTAAAAAGGCACAGACCCGATGTTACCAAACCACATGGCAGGCCATTAACTTAACACCACTGTAAGTCCCAAGGTTGGCAGAGCATAGCAGGCTAATGAGTAATGACATGGCTACCTGCAGGGTCCAAGCATGCCATATGCTAGAGACCATTCCCAAAGCTCCTTCTTATATATGGGAAGCAGATCACATACCCAAAGGCACCTACTCAGCTGCTCCCAGTAGATTCCACCATGGAGTTGATTACCAGTCTCATCATGGGGAATAGTACATCCAGCTGCCCAGCCACTCAACCAGGCCTAGCCAAGTTGACATACAAACATAACCATCACACTCTGCTACACAGACATTCTTTTTTAGGCATAGGAAAGGATTCAAGACCTAATAAGCTTTTACTTGTATATTCTTAGACAATAAAATTTTGTCATTTGTAGAATGTCAAACTACATTCTTGATAACCTTACCCTTTCTATCTTTCTATATCCTGCCTCTCGATAGCCTCTTTGGGAACTTTTCAGGAAGATGATGAAAAATGCTCAAGTTGCCTTTGATAACTCTTTCTAAAGACAGCTTCTCCAGGAGACAGTGTGGTCTCTGAACTGTGAAGGGAATAATAGGAAGGTCTATACAGAGGAGTATAGCTAGCAAGAGAAAGCTTCAGGAACATGGTGGCAGATCTCCCCAGTTCCTGCCTGGTTTCTTTTGAGACCTCTACCATCTTGCTTACTCAGCTTTGAAACATGCTCTGAGATGTTATTAATAAGTTTCTTCTTTTGAAAATAGCAGTCATGTCTTAGATGTAGGTAATACTCTCTGACACCAAGCAGGACGCTCATGTTCTTTGCTGGCATTGTTTCCGTTGCTCAAGAACAGATTCCAGTAGCAAATCATGAGCTCATTATTCATCATTTCCCACTACCACTCCATTCTTATTTTCCTTCAGAATTTGTACCATCAATGGTCAAATCATTTGCTTTAACAAATGTTTATACTTATTACCATAGTGGATCCTCACTGTTTGTGGATTTCATTTTTGGGGATCCACCTACCTGGTAAAATTTATTTGTCATCACATAATTGATGTACACGGCACTTTCATGGTCACTTTCGTTACGTGCAGAATGGAGGAAAATTTCCATTTCTCAGCATGCATGTTTCCAGCTGAGGTCAAACAAGGTGATCCTCTGTCTTCTTGTTTCAACTCTCCTACTGTAAATATCTTTTTTTTTTTTTTTTCTGTCTGTTTAGTGCCACATTTTTCTTGGCAAGTTTGCTGTTTAAAATTGTCTCCAAATGTAGTGCTGAAGTGCTGTCTAGTATTCTGAAGCACAAGCAGGTTGTGATGCACCTTATGGAGAAAATATATGCATTAGAGAAGCTTCATTCAGGCATGAGTTACAGTGCTGTTTTCCATGAGTTCAATGTAAATGAATCAACAATATATATCAAATAATGTATCATGAAACAGAAACACACATAAAACAAGTTTATATATTGACAGTGCTCAGCTGCTAACTGAAAGACTGGCAGTTTGAATCCACCCAGAGGCGCCTTGGAAAAAAAGGCCTGGTGACATACTTTCAAAAGTCACAGCCACTGGAAACTCTGTGGAATACAGTTCCACTCAGACACATATGAAGTTGCCATGAGTCAGAATTGACTCAATGGCAACTGTCTTTTCTTCTTTTTTAAAACCAGTCGATGCATTAGAGTTAACCTGGCAATCAATCTGTTTTGCATGATACCAGGTCTGAAGAGCTGGCTTCTGTTCCTGAAGTTTGCATTTCTGAACATGACCTGTGGTTTAGTGAGACCTTGTAAAACTCTTAGATTTCCCAAGAAAAAGATGCTTCTAGTTAAGGATAATGTGATTTCTGTATTTCAAGGTTCAAAAAGATTGATTTAAAAAATGGCTAAATGAAGTTAAAATTAACTTCCTTCATCTATATAAAAATGATTAAGAGAAGCACTTTTATGTTTGGAAAAACTGGTCACCAATTTACACTCTTTGTTCACTTTATTCACACACATGGCAAGCCAGAGCTGCAACTTTTAATCTAAAAGGCATAAAGTTTCATGAGAAGACAAGTGACATTGATGTTAGTAATTTATTACTTTAAGGTGTTGCTGGAATCAGATGTGACTGACGGCAGTCATTTTTCTAATGCACATTTTAACTGGCTGCTTTGATCACAGCTCTAGGTGTGATTGAGAAAGGGAATCATGAAGTCTGATTAGGAGCCCTCCTACCTACCATGGAGCAACAAGCTGGCCAGGAATGGAAGCACCAACCCCAAGATCCATAATATAAACAAACCAAGGGCACAGTAGCAGCAACTGATTCTCTGTACACCCATTCTTCACTTACCTACATGGTTAGGTTCCAAAGGCTAGGTCATTATGTGAAAATCGGCATTATGCAAAAGTGGAAGATGACCATATCAGATCACAAAATGGAGGATGATTGTAGTAATACATATCTGCCAAATTGCATCATTACATAACTGTCAAACCACTGAGCATCATGGTCTAGCCAAGTTGACACATAACCTTAACCATCACAACCAGTGTTACTCTTCCCTCACACGTCAGCATTTGTTACTTCCAGATATATGTCACTAATGTGAAAAATAGTCAGATTTTTTTTTTTACTATTGTCATAAATGCAAAATGTCAGATAGTAGTCAATAAGTGAGGATTAGGTACTGAGCTTTCATTCAGTGCCAGCTGCTGTGAGGGGCTTTACATGCATTTATTTTTTCATCTTCACAAGCAAGTTGACTCTAACTCATGGTGACCCTATGTGTTATCAGAGTAGAGCTGTGCTGTAGTTTTCAGTGGTCAATTTTAGGGAAGTAGATTGCCAGGGTTTTCTTCCAAGACACTCTGGTTATTCTCAAACAACCAGTTAGTAGCTGAGCTTGTTAACTGTTTGCATCCCAGTAAGTACTATTATCCTCATTTTACAAGTTAACAATAAACCTTGGAAGGCCACACTGTTGTTAATAAGTGGAAGAATAATGATGATGATGATGATGATGATATCTCATCTGACATAGTACTCTTCTGTTTACAGAATAAATGAAAATAAATGGCCTCACTTGATCCTTAGAGTATATGGATGATATGTTGTTGTTACGTGCCGCTGAGTCGGACCTGACTCATAGTGACCCCTTCTTGGGTTTCCGAGGCAGTATCACTAAGGAAGTAGATTGCCCCATCTTCCTTCCGGGGAGTGGTTGGTGGGTTTGAACCACCAGCCTTCTGGTTAGCAGTCAAGTGCCTTAGCCACTATGCTACCAGAGCTCCCTATGGATGATATAGGTATTGTTATTGCTGTATTCATTCTATGTGTGGGAAAACCTAGACTAAAAACTACTTTCAAAAGTAATACTTACTAAAGTAATGTCAAAATTCCTCTTTCATGTCCATTTCAGGTCCACAATTTTCAGCCATGTGACTTTGAGCAAATTGCCTAACTTCTATAAATGCTGGTTCCATTTTCTTTTTTTAAAAGTCTTTTTTTTTTTTTTTCCAGTTTCAGTTTCTTAGAGTACAAGAATGAGTTCATTTTGGCATTGTTATCATTCAATAAATGTCCTTTTTTATTATTAATACTAGAGTTTCACAATTCCTTGAAACTTTTCCATGGAATTCATTTTGCAAAATTGTCAAGAGGATTTTTTAATAAGATGATCTTATTCTTGAAACAGTTCCATGGTATAACCATGGACAGGCTGGACTGAAGATATATTATTTACTTATGTCTTTTTATATATAGTTTCTCTTCAATATATTGACTTAAGAAATATACAGTTAATGCTTCTTGTGTGTCATTTATTGTGCAGAACATTGGAGATAAGCCACTGGACCAAATCTGGTCCCTATTTTCAAAGAGCTTACTAATCAATGGAGGCAGTCATTTATGGAGACAATTCCAATACAGTGTGAGGAGTACACCATGACCCAGCAGTCCACTTCTGGGTATTTGTACTTGTAGAGGAATATTCATAGCAGCTTTATTTATTATAATGACTCCCAACTGGAAACCACCCAAATGGACAATAGGAAAATGGATAAACAGGTTATGATAAATCCATATGTGGTAAGCAATACAAAAGATGAAACATGAATGCAAAACCATGAATGAACCTCAAAAATATCATGCCAAGCACAAAAGAGTACTTCCTATATAATATGATTTACATGACATTCTATAACAGACAAAACTGATCTATGGGGAAAGAATGCAGAACAGTTGTTACCTGGGGTTGGCGTTGGAACAAGGATTGACTGGGAAAACATATAGGAACCTTTTGGAATCACTGAAATGTTTTCTATATGATGGATGTGTAGGATACACAGGTGTAAGTATTTGTCAAAAGTCATCAGTCATAACACTTAAGATCTATGCGTTACACTGTGATAAATTCTATCTTAAAAAAAATCTTTAAGTATTTTCTGTTTTTATTTTATTGTAAAGGTATTTTTGAAAATTTAATTTTCGAAATGTTTACTGTTAATATATAGAAGTACAATTAACTGTTGTTATCTTGACCTTGTATCTTGTAATCTAGCTAAATTTATTAATTAGTCCTAGTTTTTTTTTTTTTAAATAAAGTTCTTTGAATTCTGAACATGGTCGGCCTCCTTTAGTTTTCAATCTCTCTTAACTACTCTCTTATGTTTCCTACTGTTTTGTCTCTCTGTGGTATAGTTAAAGTAGTTTTTAAAAAATCTGTATTTCAGTTCCTCTCTCTCACTTTGTCCACTCTGGTGCCAAACTTATCTACTGAGTTTTTCATTTCTGTTTCTGTACTTTTCATTTCTACTATTTCCACTTGTTGCTTTTTCAGATCTGCTAGGCCACATTTTTACAATTTCCTGTGTGCTGCAGATGTTTTTAATTTTGTCATTTATTTTTTTAAACGAAATTATTTTATAATTTGTGTTTGAAAATCCAGGACCTGAAATCTTTGAGGGTCTGTTTATGTAGTCTATATTTGTTGCTAGTTTTCTTATTAGAACTTATTTTCTTGTGATTGGTGACCACTGAGTATGAGTCTATGAGACATGATTTGTGGTGATTCCTGAGATTTGGGTGAAGGTGCCTGTCTCTAGACAGTTTTACATTTGGGAGCTCTGGTAGCATAGTGCCTAAGGCACTTGACTGCTAACCAGAAGGCTGATGGTTCAAACCCACCAGCCACTCCTCGGAAGGAAGATG
>NW_006921599.1:4528824-4530068 GCF_000298275.1 Orycteropus afer afer
TGTTCTGCTCTGGTGGTAGCATAGTGCCTAAGGCACTTGACTGCTAACCAGAAGGCTGATGGTTCAAACCCACCAGCCACTCCTCGGAAGGAAGATGGGGCAATCTACTTTCGTAGTGATACTGCCTCGGAATCCCATGGAAGGTTCGCTATGAGTTGGTCCAACTCGACTGCACGTAACAACACAACACCAGGCCCTGAGGGTCCCTAATTCTCTGTGACCAATTTAAATTGAATTTGTGGCTTGAAGCTTTCTGGGCAACCTCTGGGCTTTGAATTTAGGCTGCAAATCCTCAGGAGGCTGGTCTCTGAGAGAACTAAACATATTCCAAATCATAGTGATCCTATAGGACAGAGTAGAACTGCCCTATAGGGTTTCCAAAGCTGCAAACTTTAGGGAAGGAGATTGCCACATCTTTCTCCTGCAGAGCAACTGCTGGGTTTCAACTGAAGACTTTTGGGTTACCAGCCTATCTACCCTAACTACTGTGCTACCAGGACTCCTTTTCTGATAGAACTGTTGTTGTTGTTAGGTGCCGTCGAGTCATCTCTGACTCATAGCGACCCTATACACAGCAGAACAAAACACTGTCTGGCCTTGTGCCAGCCTCATGATCTTTGTGATCTAAGCCCCCATCATTGCAGCCATTGTGACTATCCATCTTGGTGAGGGCCTTCCCCTTTTTTGTTGACCCACCACTTTACCAAGGATGATATCCTTCTCCAGAGAATGGTTCCTTCTGACAACATGACCAAAGCAGGTGAGGTGAAGTCTGGCCATTCTCACTTCTAAGGAGCATTCAGCTGCACTTCTTCCAGGATGGATTTGTTAATCCTTTTAGCATACCTTGGTACTCTTAGCATTCTTCTCCCACACCACAACTCAAAAACATCAACTCTTCTTCAGTTTTCTTTATTCATTGCCCAGCTCTTACATGCATGAGAGGCAATTGAAAATACCATGGCTTGAGTTAGGTGCACCTTATCTTCAAGGAGACATCCTTGTTCTTCCTCACTTGAAAGAGGTCTTTTTGCAGCAGATTTGTCCAATGCAATATGTTATCCGAGGTCTTTACTGCTGCTTCCATTGCTGTTAATTGTAGAACCAAGTAATATGAAATCCTTGACAACTTCAATCTTTTCTCCATCAACCATGAAGCTGTTTACTGGACCAGTTGTGAGGATTTTTGCTTTCTTTATATTGAGGTGTAATCCTTACTGCAGACTGTAGTCTTTAATCTTCAT
>NW_006921599.1:4531458-4558831 GCF_000298275.1 Orycteropus afer afer
CAGTCACCAGTGATAATCAACATATCTTGATTGCATGTTCGGTCAATTTCAGACTGCACAAGTTTGTAGAAATCTTGTTTCCTCATCTTTGGATTAGTGGTTGGTGTGTAAATTTGAATAATAGTAGTATTAACTGGTCTTCCTTGTAGGTGTATGGATATTATCCTATCACTGACAGCATTGTACTTCAGAACAGATCTTGAAACACTCTTTGTGATAATGAATGGCACACCATTCCTCTTCAATTTGTTATTCCTGGCATAGTAGATCATATGATTGTCTGATTCAAAATGGCCAAAACCAGTCCATTTAATCTCACTAATGCTTATGATATCAATCTTTATGTGTTCCATTTCATTTTTGACAACTTCTAATTTTCCTAGATATGTACTTCATACGTTCCATGTTCTAATTATTAATGAATGTTTGCATCTGCTTCTGCTCCTTTTGAGTCATGCCACGTCAGCAAATGGAGGTCCCAAAAGCTTTACTCTATCCATACTGTTAAAGTCGTCTGTACTCCGAGGAGGCAGCTCTTTCCCAGTTGTATTTTGAGTGCCTTCCACCTGATAGGTTCATCTTTCAGGATTATGTTGGACAGTGTTTTAGGGCTGTTCATAAAGTTTTCCTGTAATACATCAGACAGTGTTTCACAGCTATTCATAAGGTTTTCACTGGTCAATTCTTTGAGAAGTAGATGGCCTCTTCCTTCTTCAGAGTCTGTCTTAGCCAGAAAGGTTTGTTGAAACCTGTCAACCATGGGTAACCCTGCTGGCATTTTGCAACATGGTGGCATAGCCTCCAGCCTCACAGCAACACATAAGCCACCACAAGATGACAAACTGACAGACAAGTTCATCTCCCTTAGTTGTTTCTAACTCCTCTGTACCTCCTACTTCAGGCAATGGCCTTAAAATAGAGCCACCCCAAAGTGAAAAGTAGCCCTCAGCCCCAGGCCCATCTACCCTAGGCCCTGGCCTTAATATAGAGCCACACCTAAGTGAAAAGCAGCCCCCAGTTCTGGACCCACCTACCTCAGATCCCGGCTTTAATATAGAGCCTGACCCAATTGAAAACCAGCCTCTAAGCCCTGAACCAGCCTACCTCAGGCCCCAGCCTTAATAAACAGCTGCTCCCAAATGAAAAGCAGCTCCTAGCCCTGGGCCTGCCCTACCTCAGGCCCTGGCCTTTATATAGAGTGGCACCTAAGTGAAAATCAACCTCTAAGCCCCAGGCCTGCCTACCTCAGGTCCTGGCCTTAATAAAGAGCTGCCCCCAAGAGAAAAGCAGCCCCTAGCCCTGGGCCCACCTACCTGGCACCCAACCTTAATATAGAGCTGCCCTCAAGCAAAAAACAACCCCCAGGCTTGAGCCCTCCTACCTCGGGCTCCAGTCTTAATATAGAGCCACACCCAAGGGAAAAGCATACTCCAAGCCTCAGGCCAGCCTACCTTAGGCCCTAGCCTTAGTAAATAGCTGCCCCCAAGTGAAAAGCAGCCCCCAGAACCAGGCCCACCTGCCTCCAGCCCCAACCTTAATACAGAGCTGCCCCCAGGCGAAAAGCAGCCCCCAGCCCCCAGCCGCCTACCTCTGGCCCCAGCCTTAATAAACAACTGTCCCCAAGTGAAAAGCAGCCCTCGGGCTTGGGCCCAACTACCTTGGGCCCCAGCCTTAATATAGAGCCACACCCAAGGGAAAAGCAGCCTCCAAGCCCCAGGCCTGCCTACCTCAGGCCCTGGCCTTAATATAGAGCAGCTCCCAAGTAGAAAACAGCCTTCAAGCCCCAGCCTGCCTACCTCAGGTCCAAGCCTTAATATAGAGCCACACTCAAGCAAAAAGCAGCCTCCAAGCCCTGGGCCAGCCTTCCTTAGGCCTAGCCTTAATAAACAGCCACCCCTAATTAAAAAGCAGTCCCCAGCCCCATTCCCTGATAGAACTACTTAGGGACAAGTTATGTTGTTTTTTTTTCCCTCTCCTTTGCTGGGCATTATGACACCTCATCTTGGGAATGTTTTGGGGCTGGTAGTTTTACTGCTGGTTTGCTTTTACCCTCAGGGTTCTCCCTTTGGGATTCCAGGTTGAAGTAAATGTGTGTGTTTAGGGGGATAATAACCTCCCAATCCTGTGTGGACCCTGAGTGTTGATGTTTTTCCTCACGCAAAGAGATCTTTAAAACAGTGACATAACGTTCCCTGGTTAACACATATCCTCAGGGCAAAAGGCTTTGGGTTCTTGTCTAACTAGATTCTTAGGCCTTGCTCTGGGAATTCCTTATTTTCTTATCATTTCCTTGATGCTCTTAGAGTGATTACAAAATGAATATGTCGTTTCTTTTGAGTTGATGTTAGCATGTGACTTTGTCCAAATAGGCTTAAAAAAAAAAAAAAAAAAATCCCAAACAAAAACAAAGCACAAAACTGAATGTATTGCCCTTGAGTAAACTCTGACTTACAGTGATCCTATGGGACAGAGTAGAACAGCCCCATAGGGTTTCCAAGGCCATAGAAAGTTTGGCAGATTGAACCCACCAGCAGCTCCATAGGAGAAAGATGTGGCAGCCTGCTTCTGTAAAGATTTATAGCCTGGAAACCCTCTGGGGCAGCTCTACTCAGTACTACTGGGTCGCTGTGAGTTGGAATTGACTCAGTAGCAGTGGGTTAGTCTTGGTTTTTAATCTTTATGGTAGCAGACTGACACATCTCTCTCCCACAGAGTAGCTGGTGAGTTTGAATCACCAACAGTTGATAAGCATTTAAGGGCTTAACCACTGTACCACCAAATAGCCCACTATTATTGGAAATAAACTAAAAAATACTCACTGCCATCGAGTCAGATCCTACTCACAGTGACCCTTCCTTGGGTTTCCAAGGCAGTATCACTATGGAAGTAGATTGCCCAATCTTTCTTCTGAGGAGTGGCTGGCAGGTTTGAACTGCCAGCCTTCTGGTTAGCAGTCAAATGCCTTAGATACTACACCACCAGAGCTCCCATTATTGGAAATGGAGGGAAAGAAGTTTTGAAGTTTTTTTTTACAATCTTTTTTATGATGTCTAAGTATAAATTTAATTTCCAAAATTGATAAATTTCACTATGTTAAGTTTTTTTTTTTTTAATTATATATGTTAACAAAGAAAGCAAGAAAGAAAAAGGGAAAGAAATCATAAAGAATACTGATAGTTGTTGTTGTTGTTGTTATGTGCCTTCGAGTTGGACCCAACTCATAGCGACCCCTCCTTGGGTTTCCGAGGCAGTATAACTACGGAAGTAGATTGCCCCAAAAGAATACAGATAGTGATTCAATAAAGAGGGAAAATATATTTCAAACTCAAATCAAGAAGCTCAAACTCAAAAGAAAGGACTAAGTTTCTTAATATATTAAGAGCTCTATGTTATTACCATGGGAGCTCTGGTGACCTAGTGCTTAAGGCATTTGACTACTAACCAGAAGGCTGGTGGTTCAAACCCATCAGCACTCCTGGTAAGGAAGTTTGGGCAATCTACTTCTGTAGAGATACTGCCTCGGAAATCCAAGGAAGGGCTGCTATGAATCAGATTTGACTCCATGGCACTGAGTTTGTTTTTTGTTTTTTTTTATGTTATTACCAATTGCTGTGTAACAAAGTGCCCCCAAATTTAGCAGTCTAAAATACCAAATATTTATTATCTTATGCATTTTCTGAGAATCAGGAACCTGGGAGTGGCTTGTTAGGTGGTTATTGCTCATGTGGTCATGGTGGAGATATAGCCCATCCAAAGTCTCCCCTGAGGCTAGAATCAGTCATGTGACCCTTGGCTGGAGGCTTCAATTCCTTGCCATGTGGTCCTCTCCATAAAGTGGCTCAGTACATGGTGGCTGGCTTCCCAATGGGCAAGTGATCTGAGAGACAGAGAAAGGAATAAAGACAGAGTTGAATGCTTTTGAGAATTTTTGAGAATGCAAGTGACATTCTATCATTTCTGCTGTATTCAATTGGTCATGCAGACCAACCCTGATACATTGTAGGAGGGGGCTACATAAGGGTATGAATACCAGGAAGCAAGAGGTATTGGACACTATCTTAGAGGAGCCATCTTCAAGATCCTACAGTTCAATTAAAAAAAAAAAAAGACCAAAAAAGAAAAATGCACAAAAAATATAAAAAGTCTGTTCATAGCAAACAGTGTATATATTAAAGTATATCTTAAACATAAAAAAAGTTTCTCAACCTAACTCTAAATAAGAATAATATAAATTAAAACTTTTGGGATATCATTTCTAGTTTGAGACTGACAAAGATTAAAATAAAGTTTTAATCCTCTGTATTGATAAGGATTTGGTGAAACAGCACCTCATGCTTTATCATTAAGAGTGTTGTTGTTGTTATGTGCCGTCGAGTTGGACCTGACTCATAGCGATCCCTCCTTGGGTTTCCGAGGCAGTATCACTACCGAAGTAGATTGCCCAATCTTCCTTCTGAGGAGTGGCTGGTGGGTTTGAACCAACAGCCTTCTGGTTAGCAGTTAAGTGCCTTAGCCACTACGTTAAAACCTCTATGAAAAATATGAGTTGGAGTTGACTCAATGGCAGTGGGTTGGCAGTGCTTTAAATATAAAATACACATATCCTTTGATCCAAGAATTCTACTTCTAGGAATTTATCCTTAGGATATTCTGGCACAGGTACAGAATAATGTCTGTATGAAGATATTTATTGTAGTATCAACTTGTAATAGCAAATGATTGGAAACCCTTTGAATTTCCATCAATAGGGAACTGATTAAACAAATTATGGTTATTTGTATGTACACACACATACACACACATACATAAATATATATATACACACATATATAACATAATACATACATATATATATATATATAGGAGCTCTGGTAGCATAGTGGCTAAGACACTTGCCTGCTAACCAGATGGCTGGCGGTTCAAACCCACCAGCCACTCCTTGGAAGGAAGGTTGGGCAAGCCTACTTCCGTAGTGATACTGCCTCGGAAACCCAAGGAGGGGTCGCTATGAGTCGGGCCGACCTCATGGCACATAACAACAACAACATATATATATATATATATATATATATATATATATATATATACACACATATGACATTTATCCATCTCTTAAAAAAAATGAGACAGCCCTATTTATAGTGATTTAAATTTTCTCCAACTTATACTGAAATATATAAATGGCAAAGTACAGAACAATTTGTCATCATTTACAAAACAACAACAACAACATACACACACATATACACACACGTGCTTATAAATGTGTAGAGTATTTCTAGAAGCATATCCAAGATACTGGGTTCTGAGAAGGGACTCTGTTTGGGGAGTGGGGATGTGAGAAAGACTTACTTTTTGTACATCCATTGTTGTACATTTTGAATTTTAGAGCATGAGCATTAGCTATTTAAAAATAATTCTAAAAATATATTTTAAAAAGTATGCTGTAATAATCTGATGTGATGGTGTGAGATGGAATTGACTCGACACACAACGAGCTAAGCTGGTGTCAGGAGAAATAAAGAGAAGTAGAATTAAAGATATGGTGATTGATTGAAGAAGGGAGCAGGAGAAGGAAAAGTCCCAACAGTGTTCGTAGACATCTGAATGAATGGAAGAGAAGGAACCTAGGAGATACCTCTTTCAAGAAAATTTATGATAAATTATGTCTCATAGAAAAAGCACATTAAAAAAATGCCAAGACTATTCTTTTTTGTACTCCTGAGCTTCTACTATCTTCCTTGCAATTAGAGATTATCTTTTGAATTTCTTTGTATCTTTTACAGTATCTAGTATGGTGTTTAATATGTTATAAAGCCCAAACGCACTGTTGTCAAGTCAATTCCAACTCTTGGTGACCCTATAGGACAGAATAGAGCTGCCCCGTAGGGTTTCCAAGGCTGTGATCTTTACAGAAGCTGACTCCCACATCTTTCTTCCACGGAGCAGCTGCTGAGTTCAAGCCATCCACCTCTTGGTTAGCAGCCAAGCATTTTAACCACTGCATCATCCGGGTTCCTTGATCTTTTGTAACTACCCAATAAATATTTGTTAGATAAATGTCTGAAAACTAAATATCTAAAAATGTATTTTACCTTTTCAGAAGGTCGATTATATATCTGCTCTAATGCAGTGTGAGCATCAAAGAGATTGCAAATAAATGTTCTCATTATCTCTTTCCCTGAGGGTGAGGGTGCATGGGTGGAGAAAAGATGAAGATCATGCAGCAAGATGCTAATGGGAACAAGGCATTGGACTTTCAAAACACAAAATAATTTGTTTTAATAACCTTTAGAAAAAAAAAAAAAGAGAAAGAGTCAACTTAGCCACCAGAGGGCTCTCGTCATTCCGTTTTATAGCAGGCCTAGACCCAATCACAAGAAAAAACCAAAATGCAGTTGAAGACCAGAAGGGAATAAATATCTCCCCTCTCAAATTTATACCACCATGGAAAGGACATCCTGCCAAGACATCTTATGATGAAGGGAAGTAAACTCGGCAAATGTGCTTTAAATACTTCATCTCCAAATGTCAGAGAGGGTCTCCTTGTCTTTTTTCATTGTGAAATGAATTTATCTCCAATGCTTTAGGGTGCAAGGGCTGCTTGGGATGCATCTCCATATGCTGAGTGGGAAGAAGGAGGAAGGTGAAAGGGGCTACTTCCCTTATGTAAATCAAAAAGCCAAACCCACAGCCACTGAGTTGATTCCTACTCACAGCGACCCTATAGGACAGAGTAGCACCTCTCCATAGGGTTTCCAAGGCTGTAAATATTTATGGGAGCAGACTGCTTCATCTTCCACAGAAAGCTAGTGGATTGGAACCGTCAACTTTTTGGTTAGGAGCCAAATGCTTTAACCACAACACCATCAGAGCTCCTTTCTTTACGTAAGCCTACTTGAAATGGTAATATTGTTGACTGTTAGAGCTTTATGGAAAGTGGAATGTCCTAAAGAACTAAGATTTCTGGTGTCTAGGGCCTCTGTAGTTTTTCATTGCCTTCTCCCGTTTTTATTTTGGTGGGTCATATCTGATGGTCCTATATTTGAGTTTCAGGTCAGGGAATGAATATTGGAACATGTGTTTGGGACCCTCTTGTTGATTTTGTAAAGTCATGCAGACAATTAACCATTTCCCTCCCATTAACATCTCTGACTCCTGATACCATTATCAGATCCTCTGTGCTCTGTACTTTAACACTAAATATACCAGACTCACAAAGGATAACTGGTAAATATCATTCCTTGGATTAATAGAAACTTTGAATTGAAAAGCAAAAGAAAAAAGAGAGACAAAGAAAGAGAGAGAAAAAGAAGGAAATGAATGTTTATTGAGTGCCAGACATTGGGTAAGTGTTCCAGGTCCATTATTATATTTCATCTCTGCAATAACTCTAATACAAGGTAGATATTTCATGCCTAATTTGCATACAAGGAAGTATGTAAATTCCTCTAAAAGGTTGAATGAGTCATCTAGGATGGAAAATGCTGTAATGAGACAACTGAATTTTGCCTACCTCTAAAGCCTGTGTTTTCTCTGTAGTATTGCTGTAGCCCCCATACTGTTTACACTGGGCTGATATGTTGGACTATTTTCAACCTTTAGATACCACTCTCTCCCGAAGCCAAGCAAGGTGTTTTGGAGTAGTCCATTTTCGGAGCTTCAAGTCAGTGTGTTCTATGACCCTTGCAATGTCTACTGAGGGTAGTTTAACAGTGGTTGCAGCAGCACCACGTGCTGAGGAAGTTATACACCTTCCATCCCCCTTACTCCTGGGGTGGTGATGAGACACTTGCTGGCTTTCTTTTTGCAGTGACTGTCATGATTTGGCTGTGACCACTCTGCTCTTTACGGTTACCAATGGCTTCTTATTCTGGGATGGCCTGCAGGTAAACATAGGTGAGATTAATAAACACCGAGATTGATAATCCACCATCCATTTGTCAGTTTGAACTGTGGTGGCTTTTGTGTTGCTATTATGTTGAAAGCTATACCACTGGTATTTTCAAATGTCAGCAGGGTCACCCATGGTGGACAGGTTTCAGCAGAGCTTTCAGATTAAGACAAACTTGAAAGAAAGGCCTGGGGATCTACTTCTGAAACTAGCCAATGGAAACTATGGAGCACAATGGAATATTGCTTGATACAGTGCTGGAAGATGAGTCTCCTAGGTTGAAAGCCCTCAGAATACACAGTGGCTGCAACAAGGGACTCAAGCATGCCAATGATCTTGAAGATGGCACAGGACTAGGCAATGTTTCATTGTGTTGTATGTGGTGTCAGAACTGACACAAAGGCAACTAACAACAAAAACAGATTGATGATTGTGCTACTTTGCTGTGAGCTTTCTGTTTTGAGATTTTAAAATAATGAATCTTACTCCCAGGAGCCACGCACAGTGGCCCACTCTCAAGAGGACACCTGCTCATAGATTGCCCTGACTCCTCTATGCTTTTTCCCTAATTTTCGTGGTAACCAATGTCCTAATAGTAGGTTGGTAGTGTGAGGTTGGTTGTAATTCCATGTAGGATAGTGGCTTCTTCAGGAAGCCACTCCTTGTGAGCATAATTGGCTAAATGAATAATAATTGGCTCATGAAAATGTGCAGACACGTACCTTTGAAGTGAAGACCAAGCCCCTTGTTGCCTCTGAGGCCAATGATTTGAAACCCTAAGTCACTTTTCAAAAACGCAACATGCTGTCAGGTCTGGAGCAGCTCCAAAAGTTAATTTTAAAAGTAACATTCATTCATTTGGGTTTTGTTTCTGAAGTCTGTTTTACTGAACTGGCTCACACGAGGAAGGACAGACTATTGTTTCCTTGGCTGAGTGATGTGGGACATAAGGAGACTCTTGAATAAACAGAAGAGAGAGAGTTTGGTAAATGGAAGCTGAGAGACTATTACAGACATAGGAGCCACAAGAATTGCAGGCAAAGAATCTGAGAGGGCATGCGAGTGTGGGCGGGGAGTGGAGAAGGGCTGGAGGGTGGACTGGGAGATAGAGGAAGTGAGATTGGGAGAAGGCAAAGCAGAAGAGCTACCCCAACTCCAGAAGTCTGGGCTCTTTGACCAAATAGAAGCCTTTGTGGTCTGTAAATAGATGTGAGAAACCCTGACCAGAAAGTTCTGTAATTTTTTAAAAGTCAATCCCAGAGCATAGCTCCACACCTTGCCTCAAAGTCACCTCTGCCATTGTACCTAAAGACACCAGGCAGTAAGTCATGTAACAAAATTCACCAAGTGCTGACTCTAGAAGGCAGCTGGGAAAGAAGGTGATGGTTCTCCAGAGTAATGTTTGAAACTACCAGTTGCCATTGAGCTCATTCTGACTCATGATGACCCAATGTATATCAGAGTAACGTGCTCTACAGGGTTCCCAGTTGCTGATTTTTCAGAAGTAGATCGCCAGGCCTTTCTTCCAACATGCCTCTCAGTGGACTCAAACCTTCAACTTTTTAGTTAACAATTTGGAAACTCAGATTAAAAACTGCCTAAAGGTATAATGTCCCCTGAGAGCTCAGCTGTTGCTATATCCAAGGACAATTAAAGGAGAATCCCCATTCATCTGTACAACACTCCTTTGGGTGCACCTTGGGATGGCTTGGGGGTACTTTTTAAAACCTTAAGTGTCCAAATAAAAGGCATCCAAATTGGTAAGAAAGAAGTAAAACTATCCTTATTTGCAAATGATATGACCCTGATATATAGAAAACCCAAAAGGCTCAGCAAAAAACTACTGAAACTTATTGAAAGATTTAGCATAGTGGTTAAGATACAATACCAATATACAAAAATCAGTTGGATTCCTCTACACCAGCAAAGAGGTCTCTGAAAAGGAAATAATTACCATTTACAATAGCTACCAAAAAGATAAAATACTTGGGAATAAATCTTACCAAGAACACAAAAAACCTATACAAAGACAACTACAAAACATGACTTCAAGAGACTATGAGATCTACATAAATGGAAGAACACACCATGCTCATGGATAGGAAGATTGAACATTGTGAAAATGCCAGTACTGCCCAAAGCAATCTATGCATTCGGTGCAATCCCAATCCAGATTCCATCAACATTCTTTAAAGGCATGGAAAAACCAATCACTAATTTTATGTGGCAAAGAAAGAGACCTTGGAAAAGCAAAGCACTACTGAAGAAGAGTAACAAAGTAGGAAGTCTCATACACTCAGATCTCAAAACCTACTATACAGCCACAGGAGTCAAAACAGCTTGGTATTGGTACAATAACAGACACACAGACCAGTGGAACAGAATTGAGAACCCAGAAATAGATCCATCCACTTATGGTCAGCTGATCTTTGATGAAGGGCCAAAATCTTTTAAATGGGGGAAGATACAGACTCCTTAACAAATTATGCTGGAAAAATTGGATATCCATTTGCAGAAAAATGAAACAAGATCTGTACCTTACACCACACGTAAAAATTAACTCCAGATGGATCAAAGACTTAAATATGATCCTTTTCCAAGCAGTTGGCATTGGTAACCAGGCACCTTCTAGTTCTTCTGGTCTCAGGTTGTGGAGGCTGAGTCCTCCTGGTCCTCATGGTTCATCTTATCTTTGGACTAATTGTTTTCAGATGACTTTGATTCTCTTTACTCTTCTTTGCTCCATCTGAGAGGAGACCAATAGTTGTATCTTAGGTGGCTGCTTAAAAGTTTTTAAGACCCCAGTTGCTACTCACCAAAGTAGGTTGTAGAACCAACTTTTTATGAAGTATGTGTGCCAATTGAGCCTGATGTTCCCCAAGATTATGGTTCCAAGCCCTGAGGCCTGATGATTCTCCCTCACAAGATGTTTGGTTGTCTCTGCGACAGCAGGGTTGGAGTAACTTCTGTTGCTTCTGTAATGCATGTGGCTAATTTTGTAGCACAAGTGCATATGTAAGATTATCTTCAACCAAATCTATCCTTAGTCTAGGGTGTACTCCTGTACGCCTACCCCTAACTGCTCTTCTCGCCTGTCTATACATTAATCCGTAGCCTGGTATTTGGTGCTAGTGATAATGCAGTGTTTTTCCTGTAATAGTATTTGCCTCTGTTGTCTATATTTTTTGTGTACATTTTGGTGTCACCATGCTGGTCATAGACCCTTTCCATACCATTCCTCCCCTCACCCAAATCAACATGTGACCCTTGAGATTTTCCCTCTCCTTCCCTCCCATCCCTGGTAACCAACAAAGTGAATTTCCTCCTGAATAAACTTTCCTTGACTTTTTATAATCGTGAGCTCATACAATATTTGTCCTTCTGTGACTGACTTATTTCACTCAGCACAATGTCCTCTAAATTCATCTATGTTGCAAGATGATTCGTGTACTCTTCATTTTTCTTTAATGTTGCGTAGTAGTCCATTGTGTGAATGTACCATAGTTTGGTTATCCGAACATCTGTTGATGGGCATTTAGGTTGTTTCCATTTCTTTGCTATAGTGACATGTGCTATAATGAACATCCCAGATAGAGTTGGAAGGAAAATGTAGAACAAAATTCAAAAACACAAAAAAGACCAGAATTACTGGTCAGATAGAGACTGGTGGAAACCTTGAGACTATGGCCCCAGGTTACCCTTCCAGCCAAGAAATGGACTCATTTACATGCATTGGCTCTTAGCCCAATAGTAGAAGGACCCACATACAGAACACCTATCCCAGGTTGAAGCACCCACCTAGTCTAGGGAGATACACCCCTTGGATCAAGCAGCCATGAGACACCAGAGGGGTAGCATTCACAAGAGGGAAGCCTGGTCAGACAAGAATGAATGGATGAAAGGGGCATAGGGAGAGGGTAGTTAAGGGGAGGAAAGGGGAGGAGAATTTCTTACGATTGGGGACAGTAATCAGGGCTATGAAACCAGATGTACATGAACTGTTGAATGTAAAACAAGTTTGCTATGTAAATTTGCACCACACACAGACACACACACATACACACAAGACTTAAATGTGAAATATAAAACTATAAAGTTCATCAGGGAAACAATAAGGGCAAACTTAGGGGCCCTAATTTATGGCATAAATAGACTATCAAGTAAAACCCAAAATGCACAAACAGCAGAAGAGAAACTAGATATTGGACTTCTAAAAATTAAATTTTTATGTACCTCAAAAGACATCTCTGAAAGAGTAAAAAAGAGAACCTATAGATTGGGAAAAAAGATTCAGCAATGACATACCTGAAAAAGAACTTATGTCTAAAATTCGTAGAAAACACCAGCACCTCAATATTAAAAAGACAAACAATCCAATTGAAAAATAGGCAGAAGAGATGAACAGACACTTCACCAAAGAAGATATTCAGGTGGCCAACACATGAAGACCTGTTCGTGAGCATTAGCCATTAGAGAGATGCAAATCGAAACAATGATGTATCATCTCACCCCAGCACTAACAGCAAAGATCAACAAGACAGAAAATAACAAATGCTGGTAAGGATGTGGAGAATTGGGACTCTCATACACTGCTAGTGGGACTGTAAAATGATACAACCACTGTGGAAATCAGTATGGTGAGTCCTTAAAAAGCTGGAAATAGAAATACCATTTGATCCAGCAATCCCATTACTAGGTATATATCCTAAAGAAGTGAGAGCCAGGACACAAATAGATATATGCACACCTAGGTTCATCCCAGCACTATTTACAGCAGCAAAGAAATGGAAACAACCTAAATGCCCATCAACAGAGGAATGGGTAACCAAACTGTGGTACATACAGACAATGGAATACTGTGCAATTCTAAAGAATAATGTAGAACCTACCAAATACTGCATAATGTGGATGAACTTGTAGGACATTATGCTGAGTGAAAGAAGTCAATCATAGAAGGACAAATAATTGTATTAGTCCATTATTGTAAAAAGTCAAGGAAAAGTTTATATATGGAAAGAAACTTTTCTTTGTTGGTTACCAGGGATAGGCAGGGAGGGGAGGGAAAATTTCTAGATAGGTTGAAATATAGATAGAGAGAGAGAGAGAGAGAGAGAGAGAGAGAGATGATTATTAGTGGTTTCCAGGGGCAGGAGGAAGGGGAAAATGGGAAGCTCTTATTTGGGGGCATTGAGTTTATGCTAATGGTGGTGAAATATTTTAGAAAAGGATAGCAATAATGATGGCACAAGATGAAAAATGTCATCATTGTCCCTGAATCGTAAGTGGAAGTTGTTAAGTTGGTAAATGCCTTGTTGTATATGTTTTCACCACAATAAAAGTTTAAAAAAAAAAAAAAAGACTCCCACTGTCCAAGCTGTTGTTGTTACCCCAGACCAATTCAGAATCTCTGGGGGAGGAACCTGGGCATAAACAGTTTTACAAGCTCCCAGGTGACTCCAAACCTCCACCATGAACCCGTCACACAGCCCTTTGTACATTCCTCCAGCCAAGAAATGGACTCATTTACATGCTTTGGCTCTTAGCCCTCTATGTCCATTTAACCTATTTTAATGGCTGTTAAAGCTGGTGAGGCTCACAAAAGAGGGTGTTTCCAAAATAGTGTGGTTTTCCCTGGGCTTGCACCCTTCAAAGTTTCCCTCAGAAGGTCTGAAATAAATATGTTTAAAGTCTTGTATTTGAGTTGATAGAAGGAAGGGGAGATCTAGATACTATGAAGAAAACAGAGTAGGGTTTCATAGAAGTCATATAGCATAAGGGAAAGAGACACAGGAGTCCGACTCACCAGACCAGGCATTTGGGCTCCCTTCTTCCCAGGCAGATGGCCTGGGGAAAATCAGTCAACCTCACTGAGCCTCAATTTGCTCATCCTTAACAATGGAATAATAATGCCTATTTTTCAGGGCTGTGATGAAGGCAAGAGAAAACGAATAGCATTGGCTAATAGCATTGCCAGACCAGTTGTAGAGGTTACTGAATATATGATACAAGCTATCAGTGAGTGCTTGTTCTAAGACAGGTGAGAAGTATAAGCCTGAATTTTCTGTTAATGGCCTCTGACTCTCAATTCCCTCATTTGTAAAATGGTAATGTTGAAGTGGGTTGAATTGTGCATTCTCCATCCCAAAAATATGTTTGCCTGGAAACTCAGAGTGTGGCCTTATTTGGAAATAGGGCCTTTGCAGATGTGATTACCATATGTTTTTGCAAATAGCACACCCAAGTAAATAACATACACATAAACATAATGAAAGGAATTATGTGAGAAGTTCTGGCATAGCACACTTATGCATATACCATGCACATCTTGTAACATTTCCATGAGTGAATTTCTGTCTCATTCACCCTCATTCAATAGTCTGAAAATGTTCCTTTTGATCGTATTTGTATAATAAAGTATAAGCCTTGGTCAAGAAGTCATGGATCGAGTTGGTAGCAACCTGTTGTTATGTGCCCTCAAGTTGGACCCGACTCATAGTGACCCCTCCTTGGGTTTCCGAGGTGGTATCACTACGGAAGGAGATTGCCCAACCTTCCTTCCTAGGAGTGGCTGGTGGGTTTGTACTGCCAGCCTTCTGGTTAGCAGTCAAGTGCCTTAGGCACTATGCTACCAGAGCTCCTAGTAATTGGAAAACAAACAAGTGAAAATGCATTTTTTTCTATTAATTTAAATTGACAATTTTATCCCCATCACTTTTGAGTAATCAGTTGGAACCCTGAACTTACTGAATGAAGCCTGTGTATAAATCACGTTATCAGTTGGAAGCATAAACAAAGCAAAGCCTGCCCTGTCATAAACGGCATTTTGACCTAGAAGGTGGAAGGACATCTTGCAATAGTTCTTTCCTTTCCTTTTACTTGAGATTTTTGCAAAAACCCACAAAGCTGAGTGGGAAGACTATGACTGATTGGTGGCAGGTAGATCTCTTGGCCTCTTCCACTTAGTGTGATGATATGTGAGGGTCATAAAAGGTCATGATAGCGGGAAGGGTCTGGCAGACAAAACTATCAGCAGTGCCAATGCAATCTTTATTACAATATCAAGAATTTTATTTGACTACATGATTTTAAAAATTGGCCAAGTTGAGTTGATGCATATATATAAAATAACAATGTAAATGCACTTTAAAATGTAGTTAGAAAAATTTTCATATGGAATAAAACATGTCTATATTGGGAGTTTTCAAGAGGGTATATCAGATTCCTTATGAGTAAGAGTCATGTTTTGTTTTCTAATTCTACGTCATCTAATTTCAAAATTTTAATCTTAATAAAATTAAGTGTTGAGTGAAAACAAATCCCTGAAGTGTAACTAAATATATCCACTCAGGCTGGACTTAAGCCTCAGCCGAAGGTGTTGTAAGCGCCTGTAGTGGAGGCATTCTCTCCTTCCTGTCAGCTTCTCAGTAGAGCTAAGTCAAGCTGAGCAGCTGCTAACAGGGTGAGTTGGAAAGACCAGGCTTGGGTCTGCATTCCCAAGCGTGCTGCAAGGGGAAGAATGAAGTATTGCAAACCTTTAACTCTAGTGCAAATGACTTCAACAGATATGCATCATGGCCCTGTCCTCAGACCAAACTATGCATATCACCAATGCTGTACATATAGTACTGTATTTTCGCATATAATGCACACACATAAATAACATGCACATGCATATAATGTGCATAGTGCCCAGAGGAAACTAATGCCTGAAGGGATTTCAAAGAAAACATGTAATATGTGCATAATTTGCATACAAATTCTGTAGGTACTTTCTAAATACTTGTTTATGATTGAATGAATCCTACAGTATGGTGGAGGGCAGTGGTGTTCAACTCAACTAGTTGCAACCCCATTATTGGATTAAGAAATCAGTTTCATGAGTCACAGCATATTTTAAATAATGGAATAGAAAATAATATGATAGAAAATAAAAGGCATTTGACTGCTAACCAGAAGCCTAGGGGTTCAAACCCACCAGCCACTCCTCAGAAGGAAGATTGGGCATTCTACTTCTGTAGTGATACCGCCTCAGAAACCCAAGGAGAGGTCGCTATGAGTCAGATCCGACTCAACGGCAGTGAGTTTGGTATGGTATTTGGTTATTGGAATTGACTCAATGGCAATGGTTTTTTGTTTGATTTTTATTTTTGGCTTATCACACATATTAAAAATCCCCCAAAACTGAACCTACTGCCATGGAGTTGATACCAACTCATAGTTATCCTTGTTGAATTCCCGAGCCTGTAAACCTTTACAGAAGTAGATTGCCCAGTCTTCCTTCCACAGAGTGGCTGGGGCATTTGAACCACCATCCTACTGGTTAGCAGTCAACTGCCTTAGGCATTACACCACCAGAGCTCCTTATCACACATATTAGGGTGATACAAACAGCTAATGCTTTCAGCTGCTGACCAAAAGGTTAGTGATATACAGAGGCACCTCATAAGAAAGGCCTGGTGGTCTACTTCTGTTAAAAAAAAAAAAAAAAAAAAAAAAACCAGCCACTGAAAACCCTATTGAGCACACGTCTGCTCTGACACCTGGCGTCACCACTAGTTGATGACTGGTTGTCACACCTATTAAAGGTAAATGTGATTTTATGAAACTTTCTGTGTATGTGTGTGCTGGGGGTATGTTTCTACTGGTCGTGATTTAAATGTATTTCTGAGAGTTATCAGTCAGGAAAGAAGAGTGATTGGTACAGTGGAAACCATTGGGATATTTGGATCAGACAGATCTGGGTTTGAAATCCGATGCCACCATGAGACATTGACCAAGTTACTTAAATCTTTTTGAGCATCAAATGTGTGTATAAAGCTACCTATATATTATGCTCTGTGTAAGGTGTATGGAATACAATGAAGAATAACACTCTCCCTCCCCTCAAAGAAGCACACAGTATGTCCTTAATAAGTGGTAGCAATTATCATCTGACTTGACAGGTAAGGAACCATTGCTTAAACTAGTAAAATATTTTCCCCAGGTTCATGACAGATGAAAAGTGGTGGAGTCACTAATTGAACTTGGATTTGGTCTGATTCTGAAGTGTAAGTTCTTTCCAGATTCTCTACTGTTAGGGAAACAGGAACCCAGGGGTACAAATGAAGAAGAAAGCAATGGAAAAGCAGCGGGATTGAAGTTGAATGCTCTGGAGGGGTAAGAGGAAGATTTTTGGGAGAGCTAGGAAGTGGCAGTTAGCTGGAAGAAGAGAGGAGTCCCTGAGTAGTGCAAATGGTTGAGCATTCAGCTATTCCTAACTAAAATGCTGAAGGTTTGAGTCCACTCAGAAGCCCCTCAGAAGAAAGTCCTGGTGATGGAATTCCAAAAAATTCACCACAGAAAATCCTATGGAACACAATTTTAATCTGACACACATGGGGTCACCATGAGTCAGAATTGACTCACTGGCAAGTGGAAGAGGAGAGGTGGGGGGAAAAAAAAAAGTGGGAAGCCAGATAGGTGACCAGAGACAGCAGAGACTTGGGAGTAGTGGAGAGTAGGGATAAAAATGGTGTGACCTGGAAGCAATAAAAGAGGAGGCTTGATTAAAGGAGTGACAGTTATTCCTTGTGAGCCACCTTCTCCTTCACCTCAGGTCAGCTGAGGGAGAAGGAACCAAAAGCAGGAGAGAAGTTGTACCCTCAAAAGACAGAAGCTCAGTAAATCCAGCCTTCCCCACAGCCTTCCCTGGAATCATTGCCTCGGAAGGAGGAGGTTCAGGTCAGAGCTCTCCAACATGAGTGTCCCATTCTCAGAAGATCCTGCAGGTCCCAAGCTTCCTGGAGGGAGGAAGGGTGAGGGATCCAGGTGGTTATCCCTCCACGTTGTGGAATCCTGGCCAGTTTCAATTTACATAACACAGCTTAATCCACAGAAACAAGAGTCCTGAGGCAAATTCTTTTTCTCTCGCTCCCTCTCTCTTTTTTTTTTTTTCCCCTCTCTAAGACATGGAAACCTTTATTTTCTCCATATACCACAAACTGGCGCTGTTAAATAATATTGGATAATTGCACCTGTCGTACTCCCCATATTGTGCTGAGGAAAAATAATTGCTGGTTTTCTGCTTTGCAGTTTAGCTGTGACTCTGTCATTTGACTCGGAGCATGTCATTTTCTCCCATTTTAGATTGTGTACAGTGGAACATGTGAAAGGACTCACAGATAGCAGCCCTGCGTGTGTGAGTGGGCGCGGGCCTCATTCAGCAATGATTTCTAATTTATACAGCATTGAAAATCCACAGCTATAAATAAACAGTTCTGACTGGCTTTAGCTGCCTACTCAAATGCTTTATTAAAAAAAAAAAAAGAAAGAAGAAGAAGAAGAAAAGAAAGGCACCAACCACCAACTCTAGGAGAAAGGAAAACAAGACTGTCTGGATATGGACTCTGGTTTCTGACACTGGGGCCTGGAGTAGGGGGGAGGAACACACAGACTTGGGGTGAATCCAGGGCTCAGCCGCACAGGCTTCTGGGAGGCCCAACCTCCTCAGTCCTTCCTCAGTCCCATCACTCTCCCCACGTGCATGTGCAACGTGTTTGGGGATTACAATATGTGAAACTGGCTTCCTGTTATGACAAGTATTGCAAGTGAGTAGGTGCAGAAGAGCTGAAAATAGCTTGAAAAATGTATGACATCTTTCAGGGGGATGAGGTTAATGAGTTGCTTAGGCGATCAAGGTAAGTCTTCCACTAAATTAAAAATTGATTTCACATGGGAGATAGCAACTCGAGAACATAAACACAGGCACGGGCTAGTCCTTCCCTCTGCCTGTATGGGTGGCAATAATAATAATAATAATAATAATAAAAAAAACTGTGGCCATCCAGTTGATTCTGACTCAGAGTGATCCCGTGTGTGTCAGAGTGGAACTGTGTTCTATAGGGTTCTCAATGACTGGTTTTTCAGAAGAATGTCACCAGGTCTTTCTTCTGAGGTTACCTGTTAGTGGACTTGAGCCTCCAACCTTTTGATTAACAGTTGAGTGTGTTAACTGTTTACACCACCCAGGAATTGAATAGGTGATAATTTCCACTAATTTGGGGTCTCTGACCATCTTCTTTTGTTCAGTCTTGCAGATGTGGATTTTTTAGTATTTTTGAACAAATACTATAAGTAACTGCTTTCCTCCACAATAAAGAGGAAGAAACATACTCTCAGTATTTGTGTAAACTTGGACTTACCTTCTCTGAAACCAGTGGTGCACTGAGGCCAGTTTGTACAAGCTCGTGAGGACCAATTAATTAGTGCTGCACATCTCTTCCCAACTCTGTGTTCAGTTACCCTATGTTGGTGGCTTGAAAAAGGCCAGATTGGGAGTATTTATACGTTGGAAATAGGAAAACACTGTATATCAGGGCTTTAAAAATTTTATTTTCAGAGGGTTGATCTGAAACTCAGTTTGCTTATTAGTTAAGTGAGGCTGTAATATATTTCCTGCTTACAAAGTTTTCATGAGCTAAAATGAGATAATGGGGGTGAAAGTGGTTGTAAATTATATGACACTATATGAATATTATTGTGGGTATTCTCATTTGGCTTTTATTGTTGTTATTTTATAACTACTAAGGGCCTCACACAACCCTACATAGGCATCAAATACTATGTAGCTTTTAATGAATGTCTAATCAATGTGTTATAGGTGTTTTGTTGCATACCTTTTAAGCCAGGGCAGCACTAAGGAAGCACTCGTAGTCTTGTATATTTGCCGAATGGGAAATGGTTCTGAGGTATTTCTGGTGCTGGAATAGCTATTGTACGGTGGCCAGGCATGCAGCAATCAAGGTTTAATTTGGTCCTGGTGACTGTGGAGCCACAAATAGAAATCTGCAGGCTCCTCCCAGCCAAGAACTTACTATGACTCTGAGAAGGCTGCAGCCCGAGTCATCTTGGGGGTGTGGAAAATTTGGGTGATCCCCTGCGGGCTTCACATTTGGGGAATTTCCACTGTGACAACTGCTTCTGAGCTCCTAGGGTGAGCAGGTGCTCAGAGCAGTCAAGAGGCAGCAGGTGTGGGGAAAAGAAGGCGGTATTCCCAGCTCAGCGAGAAAAAGACTTGTGGCTCCTATTTATGTAGTAGTAGAAAAGAAGTGGGGATTGAGAAGGTTTTGTGGAGCTCTCCTAGTCTTCCCTTGGGCTGCCTGTCCTATTGGATAGTCTGCCCTTTTCCCTACCCCTTCAGGACTGCTCTTGGTATCTGTTTTTACCAGATTTCTCCCATATCATGAGTCTGATTGAGAATCCCAAGACAATTGACTCTGGTACTGACACTTCAAGACAGATGGGACTGGTGACATGCTGGTAGACTAGAACATGCTTATCCACCATTAAATGTTTGACATTTGTGTTCTCAAAAAATGTGGCTATAAATAAAGGCCTAGATAAATCCAATAGGAAAATTAAAGCCAGGTTTATGAATGTGCTTGTTAATCATGTGACAATCAGCTTTACAAAACCATAAACCAGCTCAACAAAGTGTTGTGCAGCAAAGCTGTCTCAGCAATCATCATAATCATATCACTTTGCACCCAGATGAATCCCCAAGTATAATGTATAACATGTATTTGGTGAATAATCCTGGTTCAAATGGAAGGGATTTTGACAATGCCATTATGCTCAATGTTGATACTTGTTACAAAAGCTTGCTTACAAGGTGGACGTAGTCCTCAATGTGTTCTATAATTTATTTCCTCATCGCCCCAATTAATTTGCAGTCATACCAGGTAGATTGACAGCAGCAGCACCTTCCTCCCTATATTTCTATCTAGATTTAGGAAAAAAAAAAAAAAAGATTAGTAATCCATAAAAAACAACTAGCTTTTTAAGGCAAGTTGAGATTATTGCACTCAACTGGGAGTTAGAAGATCTGGGACCTGTAGTCTTGGTTCTGACACTAACTTTTTGGTTTCATACAAATAACTTCTCATCTAGGAATCTGGTATCCAACTCTGTAAAATGGAGAATTGGCATGATTCCAAGTTCCTTTTTCTCTCTAAACATCTCTAACCCTGAGCTTATGTGAGTTTCTTTGGCCTTTGACCAGATTTTGACCACAGACAAACCCCGATGAGGTCAGAACAAGTAATAAATTCTGAGGTGGCAAGAGTTGTTTTCAGAATGTCCTGGAAAACTTTAAAAAAACCAAGAGTTCTCAAATCAGTCTACCTTCTTAACCCTTATATTAAACTTAAATATCACTTCCTGTCCTTTCTGCCGTTCTATGTTGGGGTGGGGGTGGTATGTGCAAGGGAGGGGAAGGGGAAAGAAAGAAAGAATGAACACTGGGATTTTCTTCCTTCTTGGTTCTTAACATGTAATCACTTCTGCTTTTGTCTCCACGGCTGCACCATGTCACCTGTGCAAAGAAGAACAGAGAGAGACCTCAGACTTCAGGGTTTCCCTAAAGGTTCTTCTTATGTGGGTAGAGAGTCACCCTGACTCTAGGCAATCCAAAAATGAAGATACTTTTTCCCAGTCAAGATGATATATTTTAAGAAGTTCTGAGAAACAACTGGAGTTTCTGTGTGTTGCCAGTGGTGAATGCATTCAACTGGAACTGAAAGGTTGGAAGTTCAAGTCCACTCTGAGGTGCCTTGGAAGAAAGGACTGGTGATCTACTTCTGAAAAATCATTCATTTAAAACCCTGTGGAGGGCATTCCACTCTGACATACATGGGGTCATCATGAATTTGAGTTGACTCTACAACAGCTGGTTTTGATGTTTTAAGAACAACTACTGTATTTTTATACAAATAACATACATATTATATGGCAGGGTTTTTTTTTTTTTTGTTGTTGTTGTTTCTTTTTGCCAGCTGGGTCCCCTAAAGGTATTTTCATAAATGCACTATGCTAATTTTATTTTACAGGAACATGTGAAAAAATAGCATAGTGTGCTTAAGAAAATACCTCACAGTGGGAGGGCATGGTTGGCAAAAATGACATATAACACATGAGTTATTTGCATAAAAATATGGTACCACTACCATAAGCAAGAACCAACTCTGGGTTCTCCCTCAGTGCTCTGCTCAGTTAGCTGATAAACAAATATTTCCCTTTGTCTCCATGTAGCTCTGTGTGTTGAATATGAGGCCCTGATTAATGGTGTTTTGGACAAGTTCTATAGGTTGCACATAGTCCAATGACAAACTTTAAGACATTGCAGATGGAGACAAAGAGGCCTCATCAAATAAGAGCAAAAAGAGAAGAGCAGATATTCACCTAACTAGTGGTCATTCCATGACCTGTCTCCAAATGGATTTACCAGCAGCACTTTGAACCGGTTCTGTCTGGTATAGTCATGGCCAATGAAATGAAATGAGAGTGGCCCCAAATTTGTGAAAGGTGAGTATACTTAAATAATAACCAGAATGGGACAAATTGTAGGTTGACACCCTGCTAGACCAGCAGAGTCAGAAACATCAATGCCCTGATCAAAGACGGCGGCCAACCACACTGCTCTGAATGTGTCACTTTCCACAGTCTTGGCAATAACCCAATCTCCCACATCAGGTTGTTGTCAAGAGCCTCCTGAAAGGGCTCATTACACTTCGTCCAAGTGTCCTATTCCAGAGCTTCAACTCATAATTTTTACCATTCCAGTTATCATTCTGTTACAATCACATTTTACAAATTAGTGTCTGCTCCAATTTTGCTGCATCAGTCATAACTGAACTGGTTCAAACTGGTTCAGTTGCCTGCTTTGCCAGCCAGGATGGAAAAGTACTGACATAAAGATTCATTTTTTTAATAAGTTTCTTATAGGGGCTTTATTCTACTGAAATTATAGCATTAAATTTCTAGAATGATTCAGCCAACAAGCTAATATCTACATGTTTAATGATCATATATCTTTGCATAAGTGTTGAAGTTTCTAAAACTTCCATTAACTCATTATTAATGCTGCCTGTTGCCAAATGCTGGCATCTTACATTGAAACTTTTTTCACTTCAGCCTCTTCTCATCTATCCCTGAAGTCAGAGTCCTGATCATTCTATTCTAGTATCACCAAAGAAATTATATGCTCCTAATCCCATGCTTGGTGTAGTACCTAAGGCATTTGACTGCTAACCAGAAGGCTGGAGGTTCAAACCCACCAGCCACTTCTCAGAAGAAAGGTTGGGCAATCTTCTTCCATAGTGATACTGCCTTGGAAACCTAAGGAGGGGTTGCTATGAGTCCGATCTGACTCGATGGCAAACACAACAACAACAACAATCCCATGTTTCACTCCTCAAAATTCACTGCATTCATCAATTCTGTCCTTAATAGTGAGCATTAAGTATCCTTGGCTAGTTTTATTTTGCTGTAAATCCTTCTCTGAGAAGTCCTAGTCACCAGTGACTTGAACTCCAATGTAAGTGTGGTCAAGACAAGCTTCTTAAATCTGTTCCCTTTACAGTTACTCTGATTCCTTAGATTTTCTTTTTCAATATTGTTTACCAACCTCCATCCCCTCCAGTCTAACTGTAATCATAATATTACTCCTTCTACCCCAGGTGCCAAAGATTTGAGACTCCTTAGTTCATATGAGACATGCAGAAGAACATAAAAGCTTAGAAGCAGCAGCCAGGAGTGGGGGTGGGCCTGGTAAATTCTATTGGGGGAGGAGAGTAGGCTTTGGAGTCTCCCACATCCAAAACCAAGTAGTTAGGAGGAATGCCAAGACATTCCCTGTGATGTTTAATTTGATGTAGCAACTTGGTTAGGTGATGGTGCCCAGTTGTTTGGTCAAACTCTAGTCTAGATGCTGCTATGAAGGTATTTTGTAGGTGTGAATAACTTTTATCATTAGTTGACTTTAAGTAAAGGAGATTACCCTGGATAATGTAGATGGGCATTATCCAATCTGTTGAAGGCCTTAAGAGAAAAATGGAGGTTTCCTGGAGAACAAGCAATTCTGCCTTTAGTCTGTAAGATAGAAATCCTGCCTCAGTTTCCAGCTTTCCATCTGTCCTATGGAGTTTGGACTTTCTAGCCCCTAGAAATCAATCTTTCTCAATCTTTGTCTCTCTTTTATCTACCTGTCTATCTACCTACCATCTGTCTATCTTCTATTGGCTCTGTTTCTCTGGAGAATCTTGACTGATATACTCCCACATACACTGAAAAATTCTAGTTTGGGTGCTAAAGAAGGCTCCCAAACATGTCTGTGAAGCTCCAACAGTCATTTTCTTGGGTAGAGTCTTACATAGTATAAATATCTCAGAAATCATGTCTTTCTTTTCACTTCTAGTGGAGAAAGTTCCCCTTAGGCTTGAATTCTCACGGAACCCAGCAGTTTCTAGGCTTCTTTGAGACCAGCGTTTATCTCTGATCATGTTTGTCAGGTGTCAAATACATGGCTTCAGATAAGGGAACTGTTGACGTAATAATAGATCGTATATCTTGCCCAAATCAAATGCATAAAACGGATTCCAAACTCTGATGGGGAAATAATATTGTTTCGTATAACTCTTTTATTGATTAAGGGGATTTCTTTCCCAGAGGAAAGCCCCTTACTTGGCTGTTAGGAAGTCAGGTCCACTGCTAATTTATTTTAGTCCTTTCTTTATCTTCTGTCAGTATCAAGAGGTAAAGATATTTTAAGTCAAACCTTTAATATTTGTCTTACACAAAATTGAAATGTTTTCTACTGCTGTAGCAAAGAAACCATTCTTTTAATTAACATCACTATGGATACCATATGTAATTATAGACTTTATTATTCCAATAGGCAGGACAGAGGATAGGTAAAAACATACTATTCACAAAAATTTATAACTCTGTGTCTATAACCCCAAAAGCTACTGCTACACTTTTAAATGAATATTTGAAGAACATTTGTCTAGTTTCAGTGGATTAGCTGGGAAATGGCTGAGAAGACCAGTGGCTGGGGGAATGTGAGAGGAATGAGGTTTGAGTATCAATGAGGACAAGGCCACAGTGAAAAAACAATAGGAAGGAGATGAAGTGGATGATGGATTAGCGAAACTTCTATGAAGAAAGAGGCTAAGGGACAGGGAAATACAATAATCTATAATGGATTGTGAGTCTAGGAGAGATGAAGTTAGGGCAAGTGTTATGGATTGAATTATGTCTCCCTAAAACATATGTGCAAGTCCTAACCCCTGTTGCCTTGTGACCTTGTGTGGAAATAGAGTCTTTGAAGATATTACGAGTTAACATGAAGTCATACTAAAATAGGAGGGCTACTAATCCAATATTAGTAGTGTCTTTATAAAGAGGATGAGAGACACAGAGACACAGAAAGATGGACAGTCATGTGAAGATGCATCTACAAACCAAGGAATACCTGAGTCTCCCAGAAGCTGCATAGAGACAGGAAGAGATCTTCCCCCAGAGACATTGGTTGAGAATGTGGCCCAGCCAAAGACACCCTGAATTCAGATTCATAGTCTCTAGAACTGTCAGATAATACATTTCTATCATTTTAAGCCATCTAGTTTGTGGTACTTTGTTATGGTAGCCCTGGGAAACTAACACATTAAGAAAGGCACAAAGGAGCTTCTTCAGTTATTGACTAATTGCTGTGCCTATGGGACCATGCTTTAGAAGTACACATGGAGTTACCTCGTGATATGATTCTTTTGTTACTAAGTCATCAGGGATGGTGTGGAAGACAGAAAGAGCTCATAACAAATTCCTTCATGGATAATATCAAGAGGGTAGACTAGATGGCCTTTAAGCTGCTTTCACTAATAAAATCTTAAAAAAAAAAAAAAAATCTGGCCTACACAATACAGTATAAAAGCAAGGTCTTAATATCATTCTGTACAAGGGACCATCCCCAGTTCTCTTGGTCAGACTGAAGTGTTTAATATATAAACTTGTCCTTAGGAAGAAATGGACCGATAAGCAAGGGCCTGACCTCCAGCACATGTCCCTCAGGAATATAGGAAGAAGGGGTTATCGGCCACAGATAAGATGATATCTCCCCAGCCACACCCTTATCAGAGGCCCTGATATTTAGCTGGTGGTGGTTAGCCCCTTTCTGTGCCTGATAGCTCTTGTGGGTTGGGTTTCTCTTCCTGAGGGACTTGTGTCTTGGTTTCTGCATCCAAGTGTCCTATCATCAAGAAAGAAAAAAAGAAAATTATGAACTGCAGTGACAGAGAAGGAGTCTATAATGGGGTGCCTTTACAGCCTTTTTTCCTAATCTGGGTAAAGAGAATTGGCTTAGGACCTAGACGCCTAGATGCTCAGACACAGAGAATGAGTTTGCAATGATTTGTCAGATTACATTCTCCTGTCTGCTTCTATTTGTTGTTTGGAATTAATGTTCCAGATAACTTCTCCAAAAAGGTAAAAATAGAATCTTTCTTGTTCAGTGGCTGGTCCCAATAACTTCCTCAGCAGGTGAAAAAAGCCATGACACACAAAAGCTAGCAGGAGGCAGACAGTGAAACAGTGACAAGTCAGGCAGTCTAGCTGTCTAGAACCCCTTTCAAGCTTCTTGAGCCCCAGGAGGACCTACCTGAGGGCCATGACCACATGTCTCCCTGGTGCACAAGGCCAGTTCCTGTGCCCTGGGCAGGACTGCATCACACATTCTCAAAGGTTACATTTGATTCCTGTTATTCTCTCTTTGTATTGTTCTTGTTCTCATTTTAAACCACCGACAATCACAGATGAGGCAGTGGGAAGTGAGTAGATATTGAACAACTACAGCCATCACCACCAACACTCTGCTCAGTCCAGCAGTCAGCTTTGGACCACATCTCATTGGACAAGGATGCTTATACATATAATTATCTATGTTGTGGTAAGTGTAGGGTCCTGAGGCTTAATAGAACCTTTTCCTCAGACTGGCAGCATCAGTATCATCCAGGCAATTTAGAAAGGTAGAATCTCAGGCAACACCCTAGAACAACTGAATTAGAATCTGCATTTTAACAAGATCCCCAGGTCATTCAGAAGCACATGAAAGTTTGAGAAGCATTTCTCATAACAGCAATTCTTGATCCTCACTGCAAATTAAAATACTAATGGCAATGTCCCATCTCCAGAGATACCAATATAATTGGTCTGGGATGAGGAATGGGTATTATTATTTTAAAACTCTCCTATTCACTCTATGGAGCCCTAGTGATGCAATGGTTAAGTGCTTGACTGCTACCCAAAAGGCTGATGGTTCAAACTTACCTAGAGGCTCAGTGGGAGAAAGACCTGGTGATCTGCTCCTGTAAAGATTACAGCCAGGAAAACCATATAGGGCAGCTCTGCTCTGACACATTGGTTGGTTATGAGTCAGAATCAACTTGACTGCACCCAACGACCCCAACAACATTTGTTCCATAATGATCCAACATGGTTGAGAACTATTGCTAGAGAAATATTTGGCATATTTAAGGGATCTTTACTGTTTTTTTTTTTTTTTTTCACTTGCTATGGGGGAGCTCTGGTAGCGTAGTGGCTAAGGCACTTGACTGCTAACCAGAAGGCTGGCGGTTCAAACCCACCAGCCACTCCTCGGAAGGAAGG
>NW_006921599.1:4559241-4563667 GCF_000298275.1 Orycteropus afer afer
CTCTGGTGGCATAGTGCCTAAGGCATTTGACTGCTAACCAGAAGGCTGGTGGTTCAAACCCACCAGCCACTCCTTGGAAGGAAGGTTGGATATTCTAATTCCGTAGTGATACCATCTCAAAAACCCAAGGGGAGGGGGGTTTGCTATGAGTTGGATCTGACTCCATGACAGTGAGTTTGTTTTTTTGGTTTTGAGCAAGAGGTATTAGTGTTATTTCCATTGTGCCCAAGAAAACACAAGAACACAGAGGTCTTAAGTGACTTTCCCAGTGTTACAGGTCTACAAGTGGAAGCACCAAGACAGTTCGGTACCAGAGGCTTTCTCCTAACCACTACCTTTCACTGGGCCACTGAAGCTCTCTTTTTAATTTCTAATCTCATCCAAGGGGGTTCTGGAAGGAGGTGAGAAGATAGGGTTAGCCCTGGATTTGGACAGAGTAGGTGACTACCTACATCTTTCCATGAATCCAGGATACAAGGTCTAGAGAGGGACCAGATAATCTATTCTTCAAGCCTGTTGTTAGCTGCTGTTGAGTCAGCCCCTGACTCTTGGTAACTTTAAACACAACAGAACAAAATGTGATCTGGTCCTGTGCCATCAAGTTGCAGGTCAGACTATTGTGAGCCATAGAGTTTTCATTGGCTGATTTGCAAAAGTAGATTTTCTTCTGGGTCTGTCTTAGTCTGCAAGTTATGCTGAAACATGTTAACATCATAGCAAAATACAAGCCTCCACTGACAGACAGATGATGGCTGTACATAATGTGTATAGGCTGGGAATGGAACCTGGTTTTCCCACATGGGAGGTGAGAATTCTGCCACTGAACCAGTAATGTTCTAGTCTAGACAATGTTAAACCACATGGACACTGGGCAGCAGGAATAAAATAAGATTGTCCTGGGCATACTGGGATGTGTGGTCACCCTAATTAGAGGTCATCTTGTCACTGAGGACATTTAGGCCAGGGGTTGATGTGTATTGCCATGGGTTTCATGGCTAATTTGTGGCCAAAGGACATACTTCAGTTTTGTTGATTCTTATTCCAATGCTCTCCCCACTGTTTTGTAGTGCCTGCCTTAGATATGAACCTGTCCTTCAACAACTCACCAAAAGTATACCATAGCATCACCCTCCTATACTTCCTAAAGTCGCTGTCCAATACTCTAATCCCAACCATCTGAGTCACTCCTTGTCTACCATCTCCAGATAGAAAATACCACCTAATGACTAGGGAGAAAGAGCTTTGGATAGCCTTTCTGTCTTCGCTGATTGATCCAATGGGCAAGCTAATAGAAATGGGATGTTTATAAAATGGTTAAGACAGAATCCTCACCCTCAAAAAACTCAAGGTCTAGGGTAAACCCAAACCCCCAAAGCAGTAATGATAAAGCAAGAATGGTGAAGTGATGAGTCTGGTGGTTGAGAGATCTACAGGGAGCTGTGGAGCACTGAGAAGACACCTCATCCAACCTGCACAGATTAGGGAAGGCTTCCTGGAAGAGGTGAGGGCTTCATCTGAGTTGAAATGGAAGAATAGGTTTGAGCCAGGCAATGACTGGGGATATGAAGGATAAAAGTCCATGAAGGTGAGAAACATCAGCATGAAAGCAAAAGAAGATGGAGCTGGGACATAGATTTAGAAGTAGGAGAGTAAGACTACAGCAGGGATTCAGTCGTAGAGAGCCTGTGTGTCATTCCATAACATTGACTTCAACCTCTAAATTAGGAGAAGCCTTAAATTGTTTTAAGCGGAATGGAGCATGATAAAATGTATTTATGTAGATTATTTTGTCTAGTTTCAGGCAATTACAAAATGTTCACCACTTTTTTTTAACTTGCTGAACACATTAAACACACACACACACACACACACACGCACACACACAGTTGCCATCAAGTTGATTCAGCTTCAGGCCAGTCCATGGGCATCAGAGTAGAACTGTGCTCCATAAGGTTTTCTGGAAGCAGATTGCCAGGCCTTCCTTCCAGGAATCTCTGGGTGAACTGGAACCTCCAACATTTCAGTTCATGGCCAAGGACATTAACCATTTTCACCACCCAGGGACTCCATCATAATCTAAATGGATCTAATGTTTCTTTAAGTTCTTATTCAATCATTGGTCATTAACTGAGATCTGTTTAGTATTTAGCATATTTATGACCCTATTCTGATGTCATAGGATTTTATCAAAATGCATTCTATTCTTAAGGCATTCATCTAGAGAGAGACACAAAGTAACAATCGTTTCTTTCATTCCTGAATATTCACACAGGCACGATGTAAGTGAAAGCCCAAGTTTTGACATAAACTTACTTATTCATTGGGAACTAATTGTAGTGAACTAGTAGACCTACTCCTCATTTGGGAGCTCTGATGGCATAGTGCCTAAGGCACTTAACTACTAACCAGAAGGTTGGCGGTTCAAAGCCACCAACTACTCCTTGGAAGGAAGATTGGGTGATCTACTTCCGTAGTGATACTGCCTTGGAAATCGAAGGAGGGGTTGATATGAGTTGGAGATGATTCAACGGCACATGACAATAGAACAACAACACACACTTCTCATCTATTGACTATTTCATTATCCAACATTTCACATTCATGATGTTGTTGTTGTTGTTAAGTGATGTTAAATCATCTCTGACTCATAGCGACCCTATGCACAGCCACAGCAGAATGAAACACTGCCCGGTCCTGAGCCACCTCCGTGATTCTTGCTACATTTGAGCTCATTGCCTCTGCCACTGTGTCAATCCACCTTGTTGAGGGCCTTCCCCTTTTTCGTCAACCCTCCACCTTACCAAGCATGACATCCTTCTCTAGGGAATGGTCCCTTTTGACAACATGACAAAAGTATGTGACAGGAACTCTGGCCATTCTTGATTCCAAGGAGCATTTTGGGTGCACTTCCTCTGGGACAGACCTGTTAGTTCTTTTAGCAGTCCATGGTACTTTCAGCATTCTTCGCCAACACCACAGCTCAAAAGCATCAACTCTTCTTCAGTCTTCCTTATTCATTGTCCAGCTCTCACATGGATATGAGGCGATTGAAAATACCATGGTTTGTGTCAGGTGCACCTTAGTTCTCAAGGAGACATCTTTTCTCTTCACACTTGAAATAGGTCCTTAGCAGCTGATTCGCCTAGTGCTATACATCGTCTGATGCCCTGACTGCTGCTTCCATTGATGTCGATTGTAGAACCAAGTAATTTGAAGTCTTTGACAACCTCAATCTTTTCTCCTTTATTGTAATGCTGCTTATAGGTTCACTTGTGAGGATTTTTGTTTTCTTTATATTGAGGTGTAATCCATACAGCAGACTGTATTCTTCAATCTTCATCAGTAAGTACTTCAAGTCATTCTCACTCTCAGCAAGCAAAGTTGTGTCATCAGTGTATCGCAGATTGTTAATGATTCTTCCTCCAATTCTGATGCCACATTTTTCCTCATATAGTCCAGCTTCTTGGATCATTTGCTCAGCATACAGATTGAATAAGTAAGGTGAAAGGATACAACCCTGACACACTTCCTTCTTGATTTTAAACCGTGCAGTGTTCCCTTTTTCTGTTTGAATGACAGCCTCCTGGTCTATGTGCAGGTTCCTCATGAGTACAATTAAGTATGTTGGAGTTCCCATTCTTCTCAATGTTATCCACAATGTGTTATGATCCACACAATAAAATGCTTTTGCATAGTCAATAAAACACAAGTAAACATCTTTCTGATATTCTTTATTTTGAGCCAAGATCCATCTGACATCAGCAATGATATCCCTCATTCCATGTTCTCTTCTGAATCCAGCCCGCACCTCTGAAAGTTCTCTGTCAAGATACTGCTGCAACCATTTTTGAATTATCTTCAGTAAGATTTTACTTGCATGTGACATTAATAATATTGTTCTATAATTTTCACATTCTGTGGGATCACCTTTCTTTGGAATGGGTACAAATATGGATCTCTTCCAGTCAGTTGGCTAGGTAGCTGTCTTCCAAATCTTTTGCCATAACTTAGTGAGTACCTCCAGCAGGGCATCTTTTTGTTGAAACATCTCAATGGGTATTCAGTCAATTCCTGGAGCCTTGTTCCTCACCAACTCCTTCAGCACAGCTTGGATCTCTTCCCTCAATACCATTGGTTCTTGAACATATGCCACCTCCTGAAATGGATGAAAATCGACAAGTTCTTTTTGGTACAGTGACTCTGTGTATTCCTTCCATCTTCTTTTGATGCTTCCTACATCATTCAATATTTTGCCCATAAAAGCTTTCAATATTGCAACTCAAGGCTTAAATTTTTTCCTCAGTTATTTCAGCTTAAGGAATGCTGAGTGTGTTCTTTCTTTTTGGTTTTCTAACTCCAGGTCTTTGCTCATTTCATTATAGTAATTGGCTTTGTCTGCTCGAGCTGCTCTTTGAAATCTTCTGTT
>NW_006921599.1:4565127-4575550 GCF_000298275.1 Orycteropus afer afer
CCAGCATTATTTCTGTCACCAATGCCAAATTTTCCAACTACTGGTGATTCTTCTTTGTTTCCAACTTTTGCATTCCAATTACCAATGATAAGCAACACATCTTGATTGCATGTTTGGTCAATTTCAGACTGTAGAAGTTGATAAAAATTTTCAATTTCCTTATCTTTTGCTTTGGTGGTTGGTGCATAAATTTGAATAATAGTGGTATTAACAGGTCTTCCTTGTTGGCATATGGATATTCTCTTATCACTGACAACATTGTACTTCAGGACAGATCTTGAAACATCCTTTGTGATGATGAATGCCACGCCATTCCTCTTCAAACTGTCATTCCCGGCATAGTAGATCATATGTCTGTCTGATTCAAAATGGCAAAAACTGGTCTATTTAAGCTCACTAATGCCTAGGATATCAATGTTTATGAGTTCCATTTCATTTTTGACCACTTCCAATTTTCCTAGATTCATACTTTGTACATTCCATGTTCTGATTATTACTGAATATTTGCAACTGTTTCTCCTCAATTTGAGTCATGCCACGTCGGCACATGGAGGTCCGAAGACTTACTTTATCCATATCATTAAGGTTGGTTCTAATGAGGCAGCTCTTTCCCAGTTCTATTTTGAGTGCCTTCCAACCCAAGGAGCTAGTCTTCCTGCCCTGTGTCGGACAATGTTTCCAAGCTATTCATAAAGTTGCCTAGTAATGTATCAGACAGTGTTTCTCTGCTATTCATAAGGTTTTCCCTGGCCAATTTTTGAGAAATGGATGGCCTCCTCTTTCTTCCTAGTCTGCCAGCTATGTTGAAACCTGTGCACCATGTGCAACTCTACTGGTGTCTGAAACACCAGTGGCACAGCCTCCAGCCTCACTGCAATGTACATGCTTCATAGGATGACAAATTGACAGACAAGTTTGTTTCCCTAAGCTGTTGGAAACTTCTGCACCCTCCTCTTACCTAATTCCTACCTGAAACCTGCCACTCTGTGGTCCCTGGCTGCTCCTGGTCCCTCTCTTTCCTGGCTCTAGGGGACTTGGGGCCTAGCCTTGCCTCCCAACCCTTTTTACCTGGATATCCTGCCACTGCTGAGGTCCCCAAGGCCACTCCTGGTCCTTCCCTTTCCTGGATCTAGGGGGCTTGGGGCCTAGCCTTGCCTCCTTCCCTATGACAATAGGAAAAAAAAAAAAAAAAAAACTTTCCTACCATTTTGTACATTAACGACTGTTGACAAATGCTGAAGTATAAGGTAAGAGCAATGCTGGCTGTGATGGATAAAGTTACAGGTCAGTTTGGCTGGGCCATGATTCTCAGTGGTTTGGTAGTTATGAAATGATGTGATTTGACAATTATGTAATGATGTAGTCATCCTCTACTTTGTGATTTGATATGGTCATCCTTCATTTTTGCGTGACACTGATTTTCACATAATGGCCTAGTTTTTGGAACATAGCCATCTCAGTAAGTGAGGAGTGAGTATACTTAAAAAACATGAAGCTTATTAAAAACAACTTTGTATTGAAATAGTGATTTCAATAAAAAGAAATATAGTGAAAATTTTATTTTGTAGCTGAATGGATGTTTAAAAATCAATGTTGAGTAACAATTTTAAAATGAACCATTTCATTGAACTAAATATAACTGATTATAAAAGTTATTGTTATCTAAGCCACGAAAAATCAAGTTTTCTTTACACTTCTTGAATCTGTCAACTTATAAATGATTTTTTTTAAAAGTGTGTATTTGGGGAAGGCATCAGAAATCTTTATCTAGAAACTTCATTAGCTCTGATATGTCAACACATTTTTCTGGATAATTTCCTGTGGTTTGGGATCTAGATTTGGGAGCAATTTTTAATATTCCATTTTTAAGGGTTTGCTTCAAAAAGAATATTTCCTTTGAGACTTTCTTAACTAGGTGCATTCTCCAAGAGCAGAAAACATGTGAAAAATCCTAGTTTCATGCTTATTTTGCCAAAGTCTCACTCTCCTCTCAGAAATATACACTCTTGTACAGAACCTTCAGCAGCTGTCATTTTTTTTTTTTTTAATACAAGGGCTTATGTTTTCACACCAGTTCATAGATTGGGTGGAAGATGCCATTTCTATTTTGATAGAACAGAATGGTATGTGGGCGTGTGATGTGGAGGACATTATGTGACTCCTTGCCTTATACACAAAATCGGTGTAGAGTTCCCACACTTCCTCCTGGGTAGGGAAAAGTCATGGGTATTTTGCAATCTGGCTTTTTAGTAGTTCCTTTTCCCACAAAAAGTATTCTGAGGCCAGGGGTTAAAACCTCTATTTTAAAATCAATTAAGTTAAGATTATTTTATTTTTCGTATGAAGAAGTAGCATGTTTCTACCTACATATAATTAGAAACCTTTGCTTACTGACATTTTCACATTGCCCAAGCTGTTGTTTAAATTGGAGTTCCAGTTTCAAATATAAGGTGAAACTTGATCTGGTCATTGCTTTGTTAAAGGCTGAGAAGCAATCTAAGGAAGGAGAGTGGAAATCATCTGAGAATCCTGGAACAGCTGAGAGGTGACTTCCTCCTGCAAAAAGGAAAGCTTGACAATTGAATAGCTGGTGACCCTTAAGCCCTCAGGAGGGAGACCCTGAGCCCATTCTTTCATGCTGGGAATAGTGGCATCTTGATCTCTGGGTCCTGAGCTCTCTAAACAAGATTGTTTTAGCCTTAAAATTATATGAGGTATTTTTTTTTTTTTTTGGAGGGGATGGGGTTAGGGAGGGGGATTAATTTGATGAAATCCTTTGAGAAAGTGTAAACTTTCCCCTAGGTTTCTTCTTTACCTGTTTTTGCATGACTTATCAGAGTCCTTTGGACAAAGCCATCAAACATTACTGCCTTCTACTTTGGACTTATTCTTCAGTTTCCAGAAGGAGTGGAAAGTGAGGAAGAAAGAAGTAATGCTGTAGATAAAAGAGAAATAACTGACCCCATTTCAAGTGGTTGAGCTTCTCTCCAATTAGGTAGATACTAATGCCAAAGATGTAGCTGAAAGTGAAGAAGACTGCTAGACCCACTGGGCTAAGTTTTTCAAATACAGGATACACCCACGTGCCAGTCTTGGAGTAGATCCATAGGACCCTGCACAAAAATGACAAGTCACAAAAATTAGGGTAGCAGGAGAGAAAAAAGTTAATTTCTCTTCAGCATGGATAGAGTTCTGGAGCTCTCATCAGTGATATTTGTCCACAGCTGAAATGTTCCCACAAAGCAACACAAGTGAGTCTCTTCAGAGTAAACAAATAGATTTGATTCAATAAGTCTGTCTGTCTCATTAGTTGGGTTTGGCTGTTTTGTCTAATCCATTAGGATTCAATGTTGGTGAAGGAATATGAGAGAACATCAAACACATCATTGGCCAAAGGGATTGTGTGAGAACATGAATTATTCCTTTCCCTGATATGTATGACCTTCTGGGACACTAAACCTGCTAAGATGACTGACTATCAGTCAGAGAAGTAGAGTTTGTTTGTTTTTTTTTCCCCTCCCCTTTGCTTTCATCAATTATTTACTGCTACTATATCATTTGCTCAGATTATACAGCTGTATCATCCATATAGCTAATTAGCTAATGATAACATCATGATACCAATAGTGGTTATGTCTAGGTGTGGGATTAGATATTAATTTAATTTGCTTCTTTTTTGCTGAGTTGGATTTTTAAAATATTTCATGATGAAAAAGTTTGTGTGTGTGTGTGTGTGTGTGTGTGTGTTTAATTTTTATTGTGATTTGGGTGAAAGTTCAGAGCAAATTCATTTCCATACACATTTTGTTTCATGACATTGACTGGAATTCCCCACAATGTAATATTTCTTCCCACTTCCTCCTTGTAGTTACCTGCTCCTTGTGTCTCTCTTTCCTATGCATCCCTGCCCTGGAGCTGTCTCACTGTGCAAATACTGCCCTTCTGTTCTCCCATGATTGATCATTCTAAGGAGTGTATCTACATGAAGTAAATATTCACCCTATATGCCTATCTCTTGTTTGACTAGAAGCCACGGGAGTGAGTTCAAGTCCAGACCTGAAGGATAAGTAGGGTTCATAGTCTTGGAGGTCTTACCAGGCACTGTCAGACCAGTAAACCTGGTCTTTCTAAAGATTTTGAGTTTTGTTCCACATTGTCTTCCTAATCTACCAAGGATCTCATGCACTGACCCCTTTCTGAATGGTTGACAGTGGTAGTCAGGCACCATCTAGTTCTTCTGGTCTCATAGTCACATAGGCTGAGGTTTGCATGGTCCACTAGTTCCTTGAACTAATCATTTCCATGTGTCTTTGATTTTCTTCATTCTTCTTTGCTCTGGATGATTAGAGATCCATTGTTGCATCTAGGTGATTGCTTGCAAGCTTTTAAGACCCCAATTGCTACTCATCAAAGTAGGCTGTAGACAATGTTTTTGTGTAGTATGTTATGCTAATTGAGCTTGATGTCCCCTGCGACCACAGTCCTGAGCCCCTACATCCAACAACTTGCTCCATTAGGATGGCTGACAGTGCCTAAGAAGTTATCATAACTTTGCCCCATTAGTTCTAGTTATATGGGCATTTTTACAGCACATACAAATACATATGTAGAAGTGGAGTTTTTTGTTTTTGTACCTGAGAGGTAGGTGCAACTTGACGTTAGATCTCCAAATCTGTTGGGAAGGGATAGGGATCAAGTAGTATTTCTCTGATACAATGTGCCTGGAATCTAACTAGTGGTCCAGTTTTAGCTAATGGGAGCTCTGGTAGCATAGTGCCTAAGGCACTTGACTGCTAACCAGAAGGCTGGCAGTTCAAATCCACCAGCCACTCCTCGTAAGGAAGATAGGGCAATCTACTTCCATAGTGATACTGCCTCGGAAACCCAAGGAGGGGTTGCTATGAGTTGGGTCTGACTTGATGGCACATAACAATAACAACAACAACTACAACAGGATATTAAGTAAGGAGTTCTAGTGGTGTAGTGGTTGGGGCATTTAGCTGCTAACCAAAAGGTTGGCAGTTCTAAACTCAACAACTGCTCTTCTAAAGAAAAATGAGGCAATATTCTTCCATAAAGATGTACAGCTTTGGAAACACAATGGGAGTGGTTATGAATCAAACTGACTAAATGGCAATGGGTTATTTTTAAGTAAAGAGACCTGGTGGCACAATGATTAAGACTTTTATCTGCTAACCAAAAGGTCAGTGGTTTGAACCTACCAGCCACTCTGCATATGTTCCCATAAAGATTTATAGCCTTCAAAACCCTATGGGAGGTTTCAAAATGGAGTTTCATCAGTAATCACCATGCTATTTATCTCCTTCTAGAATCTTGGTGCTTGAAAAACTATGTACAGCAGTTTGAATTAGGGATTCTGGTGCTCTGAACAGTTCACTGAGTCATAGTGCACCAAACTCAGAGGAGTAGAATTAGAAGGGAGAAAGGTACAGGGGGAAAAAAATAACAAGATCAGAAGATCTATCCTGTGGAGTGCTGACAGGCAGCCGAGAAAGGCCATCAGAGACTTCCCTGGGGGGAGTGGCCAGCAGGCAAGAACAGTCATCTGAGACCTCCCTGGGTTAAGGAGGAAGACACACTACACCAGCATACCAGTGACTACACCAGCATACCAGCAATCACCCCAAGGATCTATCTTCAGCACCTGATTTTATCAGTAACTTGGGTCAGCTAGGTGCAAACAGGCACGTCCAGTGCTGCTGAAACCCAAGCAGAGAGTCCACTGGTGCTGCAGGAGGGGAGGCCTGGGGAGGCGTCCCTGCAGTGGGTCACCAAATAGGCTTGGGTCAGATTAGTGGCACTGAAAGGCCTGCGCTTGACTTTATCAGTAATATTAGGACCACAGATTACTAGCAGGCACTCTCCTGACTCCAGCACCACTGAAACCAAGCAGATGTTTGGCGCCGTAGGTAGGTGGACCCACAGAGGAACTCCTGAGGCAGATCACAGTCTGGGTCAGTTGGGCCGGCATCATGGGTGGTTAGGGCCAGAGGGAGAAACCCTTGTGACAGATTGTGGAGTCAGGAGTTGTCTTGGGTCAGCTTGTTGGCACCAAGGGGCCTCGGGAGTGGGGTTTTTGTGTGTATCTGAGCCTGGTGGAAAGTGGCAACCCCCTAAAACTGGAGTCTTTGCTGAGGCTGAGCTGTGGGCCTGTAAATAACATAATCAGTATCATCAGTAGCAGCCCTCTCAAAGCCCTAGAAACTGCCCCTACCAACAGTGAGCTTTCCTTCTTCCACTCTGACCTTCTCCATCAATAACTTCACTCATCCAATAGAAGAAACCACATTCAGCCAACAAAACCTCCTAGTTTGAACTTTAAACCCTCTTTATGACAAACAGAGATCCATATCCACATTCCACACAGTGATTCCACCATCACAAAGAAAACTGCAGACCAACCAGCATACCTGGATTAATAACTAAAAAAAATAAAATACACCAGCTTCACCTTTTCAAAATATTAAACCATAAAACCAAGACAAAACAAATCAATACATAGCCAACAGTTAAAGACAACCTCAAAATGTCTATGAAACAACAGGCAACCTCAAATCAAACAAACAACAAAAACAAGACAAGGCATTAGAAGCAAAACCACAAACAAAGGTCTCATTAAACATGGAGGAAGAGGAAGCAATAGAATTATCTGAGAAGGAATTTAGAAGACATGTATATAGAGCTTTACACGACCTTAATGATACAGGATACACAGTTCCCTGGAAGAACTCAGGAAAACTATTCAAGAACAAAATAATAAGATTAATGCACAATCAGAACTCCTACAAAAACAGCAGTTAGAAATCCAGAAGATGAATACCAAAATTACAGAATTACACAAAACAGTAGAAGCACAAAAGAGTAGGTTAGAACTGTCTGAAAAATGTATATCCCAACTAGAAGACAAATCCCTGGACACCAGCCTGTATGAAGAAAAATCACAACAAAGATTTAAGAGAAATTAAGAGAACCTAAGAATTATATGGGATGACATGAAAAGAAACCACATAAGACTCATTGGAATTCTAGAACAAGAAGAGGTGGAAAAAACAAAACAAAACAAAACAAAACAAAAAAAACCACTGAGATAATTGTGGAAGACTGCTAACAGAAAACATCTCCCATATCATGAAAGAAGAAAAGATATTTGTCCAAGAAGCTCATAGAACCCCACACAAGCTAGATCCCAAGAGAAAAACACCGAGGCATATTATAATCAAACTCTCTAAAACCAAAGACAAAGAAAAATATGTTGAGAGCTGCCTAGGACAAAATAAATATTACTTATAATAATCAAACCATTATGCTGAGCTCCAATTACTCAGCAGAAACAATGCAGGCAAGAAAGCAATGGAATGGCATATATAAAACACTGAAGTACAAGAACTTCCAACCAAGAATCCTATATCCAGCCAAATTATCCATCAAATATAAGGGCAAAATCAAGGCATTCTGAAACAAACAGAAATTAAGGGATTTTGTAAAAACCAGACCAACCCTACAAGAAATGCTTAAGGAAGTTCTTCCAATAGAGAACCCACAACAGAGATCAATAAAATCAGGATAGGTGTCATCAACACTAAAACCAAATCAGAAATAGAAACTCGGAATAAGATCATAAAACATTGTACTCGAAAAACCAAGGAAGTCAATCAGCACACAACAACAGCAACTAACCTATCAGAGGGAATAAAACTTCTAGGTACAAACTTCCAAATGGAGAGGAAAACAGGGCAATGTCTTCACAGTATGCACTGTTCTAAAAATGTAGAGACAAGAATATACTCCAAGGTAACCACAGAGAAAAGTAACAATCCCCATAAGTAAATCTAGAAGGAAGGAAAACATAAGGGTTTAATAAGCACAAAACTAACAATAAAGAAGATCAGAGAGAAAGCATTAGCCAACAAACTGAACTTACCACAGAAAAGACCAAGGAAACACCAACAACATGACCAAAAAAAAAAAAAAAACAATAGAATGACAGCAGTCAATTCATACTTATCACTAATTACACTCAATGTGAAGAGACTAAATGCATCTATCAAGAGAAAGAGAATGGCTGCCTACAAGAGACCCACCTTAGACACAAAGATAAAAACAAATTAAGAGTTAAGGAATGGAAAAAAAAAAAAAAATACCAAGCCAATGAAAAGCAAAAAAGAGCAGGAATGGCAATATTAATTTCTGACAAAATAGACATTAAGGTGAAAAACATCATAAAAGATAAAGAAGGACATTATATGATGCTGAAAGGGTCAGTTGACAAAGAAGATGTTACAATATTTATGCATCGAATGAAAATGCTCCAAAATATGTGAAGCAAATATTAACTGAATTAAAAGCGATAATAGACAACCCTAAAGTAGTAGTTCCTTGGAAGGAAGGTTGGGCAATCGTACTTCTGTAGTGATACTGCCTTGGAAACCCAAGGAGGGGTCGCTATGAGTCGGGGCCAACTCGATGGCACATAACAACAACAACAACAACAAAGTAGTAGTAGGAGACTTTAACACACCACTTTCAGAGGACAACTAGAAAAAAACTCAGCAAAGATACAGAAGAACTCAGCAATACAATCAACCAACTCGACCTCATAGACATATACAGAGCATTTCACCCAACAAAAGCACAATTCACATTCTTCTCCAATGCACAAGGATCCTTCTCCAGAATAGACCATATCTCAGGACATAAAACAAGCCTCAATAAATTTAAAAGCATTGAAATACTACAAAACATCTTCTTGGACCAAAATGCTATAAAATTAGAAATTAATAATAGGAAGAGGAAGGAAAAAGCATCAAACATATGGAAGCTCAACAACTCACTGCTCAAAAACTATTGGGTTACAGAACAGATAAAAACTGAAATAAAAAAAAAAATTCCCAAAAACAAATGAGAATGAAGATATATCCTATCAAAACCTATGGGACACAGCAAAAGAAGTCCTCAGAGGACAGTTTATAGCAATAAATGCATACATCAAAAAAGAGGAAAGAAACGAAATCAACACTCTAACTCATCAACTCCAACAACTAGAAATAGAACAACAAAATAATCCTACACTATCTAGAAGCAAGGAAATAATAAAGATTGGAGCAGAAATAAATGAAACAAAACAAACAAACAAACAAACAAACAAACAAAAAAACACAGAGAAAATAAACAAAACAAAAAGCTGGTTCTTCGAAAAGATTAATAAAATCAATAAACAATTGGCAGATGTAACAAAAGAAAAGAAAGAGAAGATCCAAATCACAAGAATCGTAAATGAAAATGGTGTCATCAAAACAGAACCAACTGAAATAAAAAAAATACTGACAGAATATTATGAAAAACTGTACTCCAACAGATTTGAGAACCTAGAAGAGATGGACAAGTTTCTAGAATCACAAGACCTACCTAAACTATCCCACCCAGAGATAGAAAACTTGAACAGACCTACAACAAAAGAAGAAACTGAACAGATCATAAAAAAACTTCCCACAAAGAAAAGCCCTGGCCCTGATGGCTTCACGGGAGAATTCTATCAAATATTCAGAGAAGAGTTGAAACCTATGCTACTCAAGCAATTCCAGAACATAGGAAAAGATGGAATGCTCCCAAACTCATTTTATGAAGCAAGCATAACACTAATACCAAAACTAGGGAAAGACACCACTAGAAAGGAAAACTACAGACCAATATCTCTCATAAACATAGATGCAAAAATCTTTAACAAAATCCTAACCAACAGAATCCAACAACATATCACAAAATCAATACACCCAGACCAAGTGGGATTCATACCACGTTTACAAGGGTGGTTCAGCATCAGAAAATCAATCAATGTAGTCCACCACATAAACAAAACAAAATAAAAGAATGACATGATTATATCAATCAATGCAGAAAAGTCATTTGATAAAATCCAACACCCATTGCTGTTCAGAACTCTTGGCAAAATAGGGATAGAAGGGAAATTCCTCAATATAATAAAAGGCATATATGCAAAGCCAACGACCAACATCATTATTAATGGAGAAAGACTCAAGGCATTCCCCTTACAAATGGGAACCAGACAGGGATGCCCTCTATCACCACTTCTAGTTAACATTTTATTGGAAGTCCTGGCCAGGGCAATAAGGCAAGAAGGAGAAATATAAGACATACAAATTGGCAAAAAGGAAGTAAAATTATCTCTATTTGTGGATGATATGATCTTGTACATAGAAAACCCAAGGGACTCAATAAAAAAAGCTACTGGAACTAACAGAGAGGTTCAGCAAAGTAGCAGGATACAAGGTCAACATACAAAAATCAGCTGGATTCCTCTACACCAACAAAGAGTCCTCTGATAAAGAAAAAAGGGAGACAATACCATTTACTATAGCTACTAAAAAGATAAAATATCTAGGAA
>NW_006921599.1:4577115-4577872 GCF_000298275.1 Orycteropus afer afer
AATAGAAGTACCATTTGACCCAGCAATTCCATTACTAGGAATATATCCTAAAGAGGTGAGAGATAGCTCACGAACAGACATATGTACACCTATGTGCATTGCAGCACAAATCAGTATAGCAAAGAGATGGAAACAACCTAAATGCCCATCAACGGATGAATGGATAACCAAATTATGGTACATACACACAACAGAATACTATGCTACATTAAAGAACAATGAGGGATATGCAAATCATCTCACAACGTGGATGAACCTGGATGACGTTGTTGTTGTTGTTGTTATGTGCCATCGAGTCGAGTGAAATAAGTCAATCGCAGAAAGACAAATACTGTATGAGCCCATTACTGTAAAAAGACAAAGAAGGGTTTGCTTCGGAAAGGGAACTCACTTAGTAGGTTACTGGGATGGGGAGGGAAGGAGAGGGATTAATTTTGGGCTAGTTGGGGCCCACACGCTGATGTGGGTAGGAGTAGGGATATAGGGGAAGGATCTGTGACCACCATGATAACATTAGGAAATGGGACGACACCAAATTGTGCACATAAGGGATAGATGACAGATGCTAATACCAACCAATGTGTCCACAACACTGCATTGCCATTAACACCAGGCTACAGATAAACATGTAAACACCTGAGATGATCAGACAGGAGTCAGTGAACAGAAGTATACTCTAGACCAAGGATAGATTCAGCTGAGGCTAATCTTGCGCAGACACCAGTGATACAAAATACCTGCAGTCCTTACAGAAACA
>NW_006921599.1:4578817-4579881 GCF_000298275.1 Orycteropus afer afer
CCTATGGAACAATTCTCTGTCCTATAGAGTCACTAGAAGTTGGGCTTGACTTCATGGCAATGAGTTCAATTTTTAGCTTAGGGTGTTAAGTAGGAATGGATAGATTAATAGTGAGGCTCAGTTGTTGCTCATGTGAAGAGAGAATGTAAGTCATTTCTGTAAGACAAGAGAAGGAAAGGAAATTCTAGGAAAGGAGCAGCTTTGTCTGTGTGAAGCCTAAGAATGCAGTTTGCTGGAACTGCGCTGAATGATGCCAAAATCTGAAAGAACTTTTAAAATTAAATAAGGGGATGATGATATATCAGCTACAGTTTATAATGGGTTAAGAGTACAGAATATAGGCTGCCATGGTTCAAATCCTAGTTCTGCCACCTATTATCTGTGTTACCTTCAGGAATTTATTGAACCTTTCTGTCCCTCTCCCTGCATGTGCGATGCGAGAGTCCTAATGTTGCACACTTTGTGAAGTGGTTGCAAGAATTAACAGAGTTAACATACATAAAGTACATAGGACAGTGCCTGACACACTGTAATCATTTAATAAGGGCTCAAGGGTTCTGTCCTCACTGAGGGATAGCACAGTGGGAGCCTTCTCCACCATCTTTCTTGGAGACTGCTTACCTCTTTCAATAATTAGAACAGCTAGATGTTTTGGTTACCTAGTGCCGTGCTGACAAGAATGTACCACAAATGGGATGGCTTGAACAAAAAGGAGTTTATTCTCTTACTGTATGTTGTTGTTGTAGTTGAGTGCCATTGAGTTGTCTCCAACTCATAGCGACCCTATGCACAGCAGAACAAAACACCACCTGGCCCTGAGCCAGCTCCATGATTCTTGCTACACTGGAGCCCACTGCCTCCGCCACTGTGTCAATCCACCTTGTTGAGGGCCTTCCCCTTTTTCGTCAGCCCTCCACCTTACCAAGCATGACATCCTTCTCTAGGGAATGGTCCCTTTTGACAACATGACAAAAGTATGTGACACAAACTCTGGCCATTCTCGATTCCAAGGAGCATTTTGGGTGCACTTCCTCTGGGACAGATCTGTTAGTTCTTTTAGCAGT
>NW_006921599.1:4580946-4607951 GCF_000298275.1 Orycteropus afer afer
TCCTGAGACACGCATTGCTGGGAAAGAGACACAAGAGACATGCATTGCTGAGTGAGACACCGAGGGACCAGCCCTGCTGGGAAAGAGACTGTGAGAGACTGTTGGCTGAGGGATGGTGGGCTGGGAGAGAGGCTGAGCATTTTTCCTGAACTCGAATTGTAGCCTGTGGTGCTTCCCTAATAAACCCCATAAGCTGTGAGCTCTGTGTGGCCACTGCAGCGAATTATCGAACACAGGAGAGGTGGTGGGTGTTTTGGGAGGAACGGTTGGAGAAAGGGCTGGAGGGAGGCAGCATGTCTGGCCTTGCAGTAGTAGGCCTTGCACTATTGATGGTGATTCTGTTTTCCTCTTGTGGGATTAGAGGAGGTCAGAACCTGTGGCCTCCTTGCCGTTTTTGCAGCATCAAATCTGTTATTTAGATGGTCTCTAAATTCAGGAGGGATATATTCAAGATCATGTTTTGGCTTTCATGGACTTGTTTTAATTGTCTTCAACTTCAATTTGAACTTGCATATGAGCAGCTGATGGTCTGTTCTGCAATCAGCTCCTGGCCTGGTTTTGGCTGATGATATTGAGCTTTTCCATCACCTCTTGCCATAGATGTAGTCAATCTGATTCCTGTGTACTCCATCTGGTGAAGTCCATGTATGTAGCTGCCATTTGTGTTGTTGAAAAAAGGTATTTGCAAGGAATAAGTTTTGGTCTTGCAAAATTCTATCATGCAACCTCCAGCATTATTTCTGTCACCACGACCAAATTTACCAACTACTAGTGATTCTTCTTTGTTTCCATCTTTTGCATTCCAATCACCAGTGATAAGCAACACATCTTGATTGCATGTTCGGTCAATTTCAGACTGTAGATGTTGATAAAAATGTTCAATTTCCTCTTCTTTTGCTTTGGTGGTTGGTGCATAAATTTGAATAATAGTTGTATTAACTGGTCTTTCTTGTAGGCATATGGATATTATACTATCACTGATAGCATTGTACTTCAGGACACATCTTGTAACATCTTTTGTGATGATGAATGACATGCCATTCCTCGCCAATTTGTCATTACCACCATAGTAGATCATATGGTTTTCTGATTCAAAATGGCCAAAACTTGTCCATTTCAGCACACTAATGCCTAGCATATCGATCTTTATGCATTCCTTTTCATTTTTCACCACTTCCAATTTTCCTAGATTCATACTTCATACAATCCATGTTCTGATTATTAACAGATGTTTGCAGCTGTTTCTCCTCAATTTTGAGTCATGCCATGTCAGCACATGGAGGTCCTGAAAGGCTTACTTTATCCATATCATTAAGGTTGGTTCTAATGAGGCAGTTCTTTCCCAGTTCTATTTTGAGTGCCTTCCAACCCATGGAGTTAGTCTTCCTGCACTGTGTTGGACAATGTTTCCAAGCTACTCATAAAATTGCCTAGTAATGTATCAGACAGTGTTTCTCTGCTATTCATAAGGTTTTCCCTGGTCAATTATTGAGAAATTGATGGCCTCCTCCTTCTTCCTAGTCTGTCTTAGTCAGTAAGCCGCGTTGAAACCTGTGTGCCATGTGCAACTCTGCTGGCGTCTGAAACACCAGTGGCACAACCTCAAGCCTCACAACAATGTATAAATCTCACAGGATGACAAACTGACAGACAAGTTTGTCTCCCTTAGCTGTTGGAAATCTCTGCACCCTCCTCTTACCTAATTCCTACCTGAAACCTGTCCCTCTGTAGTCCCTGGCCTCTCCTGGTCCTTCCCTTTCTTGGCTCTAGGGGGCTTGGGACCTAGCCTTGCCTCCTGCCCACTTTTACCTGGATATCCTGCTGCTCTGAGGTCTCTGAGGCTGCTCCTGGTCCTTCCCTTTCCTGAGACAGTTAGGCTAACTAAAATATATGGGAGGCTAGAAGTCTGAGTTCCAAGTGCCAGGCTGTAGGGGCTGGGTGAAAGCCCCTCAACCTTGGGCTTCAGCTGTGCCTCTTGTTCCTGGGCCACTGAAGTTAGAGGCATCTCTTCACTCAGGCAGCTACTGGCAGCTGAGGCTAACAAGCCCAAGGTCGAAAAATAAATTGGTACAGTCCTGATGTTACCAAACCACACAGCAGGTCATTGATTTAAGTCTATTGAAAGTCCCAAGGTTGGCAGATCATGCCAGGCTGCTGAACAACGACACAGCTACATGCAGAGTTCAAGCATGCCATAAGCTAGAGACTAGTCCCAAAGCTGTTTCTTATTATACAGAAGCAGACCACATCCTGTCAGCTGCTCACTGTAGATTCCACCATGGAGTTCATTACCAGTCTCAACATGGGGAATACTACATCCAGCTGCCCAGACACTCAAATAGGCCCAGCCAAGTTGCCACACAAACTTAACCACCACAATAGGATTAATATTTGAATTTGAGCAATTAAAATGACGTAAGTTTCTTCCTCACTTTGCTCTTTGGGTCTCTAGGGGCATCTCTTTTGGTAATCCTTAGGCTGACAGAGCAGCCACCATCTTGAATTTTGTCAGTCATTTTGCCAGAGGGAAAAGTGATCACAGGAAATTATGTATTGGCAATTAAATGCCCAGAACTTGTTAATAGCCCTTTCCAACCACAAGTGTATTGGGAAGTACAATCATACTGTGTATCTAGATTGGAAGAGGGGAGAGGAAAGGGATAAATGGCAATATCTGGGTCAAGGAAGAGATCTGAATACTGTCCTATCAGATTGCATTAATTTTTTCATTTTGTTTACTTTATATACTTAAATTAGTTCCTTAGTTCCCATGCACATTTATTTAAGACAGTCTACAAATAGGGACATTTCTCTAAAGGCCTGAGAAGTATCTTTTTTTTTACTGTAATTTTTTCCCTTCTGCATAAGATTCCTAAAGTAAAATTCTTGAGGTAAGTGGATGAATTATGTATTTTCACATAGAAAATGCAAAGAAGGCTATAGGTGTGTTAACTGACAGTGGGAAATGTAATGAAAATGCAAATACAGTATTAGGCAAAGATACAGTAATTTAATGAAAAGCAGGCAGCAGAAGAGTGAGGGAAGAGGAGGGTGGCACAGTCTGTCAATTATATTATTTCTTTTGGCCAAGCTGCATAAATGTTAAAAAGAGAAAGAAAGGAAGGCTGGAAGGAAGGAGGAGAGGGAGGGAGAGATGGAGGAGGGAAAGGAAGGAGGGAGGAAAAGAAAGAAGATAGAAAAAAGAGAGAAAGAAATCAAATAATAAATAAAATGTACCAACTCCTATAAAAAATAAATTTCAAAGGGAAGTGCGATTGATAAATTAAGAATGAGAAGAATCATTTGGAGAAAGATTCTAAAATAGGATGAAAAATAGGTTTTTATGACTTTACCCTTTACCCATAAATTTTCTTGCAGGATTAGAGTAGGGAGAGTAAGAGTAAGAGTGGGCAAGTGGTTTCTTATCTGTAACATTGAAAATAATGATTAATTGGTTCCTAGCTCTGGTAGCATAGTGGCTAAAGCACTTGACTGCTAACCAGAAGGCTGGCGGTTCAAACCCACCAGCCACTCCTCGGAAGGAAGGTTGGGCAATCCTACTTCCATAGTGATACTGCCTCATAAACCCAAGGAGGGGTTGCTATGAGTCGGGGCCGACTCCATGGCACATAACAACAACAACAACTATGTGCCAGGTGAAGGAGCCCTTGGGGCACGGTGTTTAAGTGTTCAGCTGCTAACTGAAAGATCAGTGGTTTGAATCTACCAGCCTCTCCACTGGAGAAAGATGTGGCAGTCTGTTTCCATAAAGATTTTAGCCTCAGATACCCTATGGGATAGTTCTACTCTGTCCTACAGGGTTGCTATAAGCTGGAATCAACATGACTATGGGTTTATGTGCCTGGTATGGTATATTGTACTGGGCACATCCATATACCTTATCTCTTTCAAAGATATAATGATTAAGTTTATTTTTCAGGTTAATGGGAGGATTAAATGAGACAATGTATATAGAATACTGAGCACAGTGTTTGGCAAATAAAAGGAACTCACTATATAGATCGTAGTTCTCTCCCTGTACTCAAACATCTACTTTTACTTTTGATTACAAAATCAAAAACTTTGCCATCCTACCTGGAGATTTACATCTCCTCTGGTGGCATAGTAGGTAAAGCATTTGGTTGTTAACTAGAAGGTTGGGGGTTCAAACCCACCAGCTTCTCTGTACAAGGAAGATGAAGCAATCTACTTCTGTAAAGTTTTACAGCCTTGGAAACCCAATGGTGGTCGCTACCAGTTAGAATCGACTTGATAGCAGTGAGTTTTTTTTTTTTTCAAATGTAGGACTGAAGAGAATAAGAACAAATAAATTTAGTCTGTGTTGGGCAGATTCACTAAGAGAAGAAAGCTGTATAAAGAAGCATGGGGTATAATTTAGTGTAATGATTGTGTTCTGGAGTACACAGTCTTTGGAGTCCAGCCTCGCTGGTAGAGTAGAATACCTGCACTTCCACTTGTTGTTTGGCAGGTACACATTTCAGGAGAAAATTGCTGGCTCAACTGAAGCCATAACAGAGGTAGAATAGGTAGGATTTTATGTGACGTTTAAAGGAGAGAGAAGAGTCTGGGGTAACTGTTGGGCAAGTGGTGAATTTTTATTGGAAGTGAAGCAAGTTTTGAAGGTCAGAAGGCATAGAGGAGAAGTAGAAAGTAATGAATGCATCTTTGGAAATGTTGAAATTGAGAATTTTGGAGCCATCCTGTTCCATAAAGACCATTGAATTATCATGTCTGGAACTGAAAATAGAGTCCTTATAGATAAAGGCTTCTAGGTACAGATTTGGGAATAATCAAACAACAAGCAAAAGGGGCCATGTCCATAGGCAAAATCATATATGGAAAATGTGTATAATAAGGACCAATTACACAATCCCAGGGAATCCTAACATTTAAGAGTCAGCCAGGAGAGAAGAGACCGATGGAGAACTGAGAGAGGAAGAAGGAAAACAGGAAAATCCAAGGTCATTGGAGCTAAAAGAGTTCCAAAGAGGAGGAAATGATCAATGGAGTAATTGGTTAGTCAAAGCTACAGACAGTTGTATCAAGTAGGATGCTTGTAACATCAGTAAATTCCAACTCAAAATGGCTTTAGTGAGAAGGAAAATCTATCATCTATGTAACAAGAAGTCTTGAGATACAGTGGCTCCAGTGGCTCAGCAATGTTATTGAGGACCCAATTCTGTTTATTGTTCTGCTTTTCCATCAGCTAGGACTCATTTTGCACTCAGGCTCACATCCCACCTGTTGAAAGATGCGAGATATAGATCCAAGCATAATGTCCAGGCAGGAGAATCAGAGACAATCTCTTTGTGATTTTTTTTTTCTTTGTGATTTGTTCTAAGAGTAAAGAAAAGTCTTGGAAGATGTCTCATTAGTCAGGTGTACCACATGCCCAAGCCTAGAACAAATACTGGCGGTTGGCTAATGGGACCCCATGACTGACTTTGACCAATTAGGATTTACTTTATGGAACAAAAGGGATATCAGGCTTCCCCCCACCTAGCTGAATATCTACTATGGATCACAGTGTTTTAAACAGTTTTGTTTATAAAGAAAGGAGAAATATGAATATACCTAAGTAATGAGGGGAAGAAGCCAATCAGAGGGTAAAAATATAAGATGGAAAGTGGAGAATGGATGGAGCACTTCTTGGATAAGACTGTAGAGAAGGAATCTGGAGTACACGTAGTAGACCAGGCCTGAGGTGGTAGTGCAAAGGCCTCCTATGAAGATGAAAAGATGACTAACACATTGGTATGGATCCAGGCATGTTTCCTTGTGTGTAGGTGAAGGAGGTGTGCTGGGATGATTAGAAAGATGAGAATAAGTTTTGATAGCTTTATGTAAAGTCACTCCTCCTGACTGATGAGTCAATACACATCTCACCTGAATGATACTCCTTCCTCTGTTAGTCCTGCAGCAATTGATTAAAGGGTCTCAGGATAATATGCATGTAAAAGAAAGCCGATAATTGGATCTGTTGAGAAACTAGAATGTGATAGTATCGGCTGTTGTTGCTAGGTGCCCTGTCCTGCACCATCCTCACAATCTTTGCTATGCTTGAGCCCATCGTTGCAGCTGCTGTGTCAATCCATCTCATTGAGGGTCTTCCCCTTTTCCCCTGACCCCGTACTTTACCAAGCATTATGTACTTCTTCAGGGATTAGACCCTTCTGACAAGCAAAATACATGAGACAAAGTCTGACCATTCTCGCTTCTAAAGAGAATTCTGGCTATACTTCTTCCAAGACAGATGTGTTCATTATTCTGGCTGTCCATGATATTTTCAGTATTTTCCACCAACATCACAATTCAAATGCTTCAACTCTTCTTTGATCTCCCTTTTTCATTGTTCAGGCTTCACATGGTGTGAGGTGATTGAAAATACCATGGCTTGGGATGGGTATTTGGGTATTGGGAAGGCACCTTAGCCTTCAAAGTGACATCTTTGCTCATAAACACGTTAAAGGGGTTTTTGCAGTAGATTTTCCCAGTGCAATAAATGTCTGATTCCTTGACTGCTGCTTCACATGGGCATTGATTGTGGATCCAGTAAAATGAAATCCTTGACAACTTTATTCTTTTCTCCATTTGTCATGATGTTGCTTATTGGTCCAGTTGTGAGGATTTTTGTTTTCTTTATGTTGAGGTGCAATCCATACTAGAGGCTGTAGTACCTGGCTACTGAGTGGAAAATGTTCTCCTAATCTCCCTCTTGCAGACAGATTTTAATAAGCTTGTGGTCTTTTTCCTACTGTGGTATTTTGCGTTCAACAAGTTCCAAATGGGATTCACCTTTTTTTTTTTTTCCCCAGCTCAGTCTGTTGGCACTTCACTCACCCTTACCTACATATACAATCCCATAAAATCATATCTATTCTTCCTTTTTTTTTTTTTTTTTTTTTTTTTAGATGCTGAGACTGAGATATTTTTAAAACTTTTTATTGTGATTGGGTGCAATTTTACAAAGCAGATTTGTTTTATATTCAGCAGTTCATGCACATTTTGTTTTATGACACTGATTACATTCCCCACAGCGTAACCGCTCTCCTTCCACTTCCTCTCTGTTGTTACCTTTTCCCAGTGTCTTTCTTGCCTATGCATTTCTGCCTTCCTACAGTTCTCTCTGTGCAAATGCTGCCCTTCTGATCTCCCATGGTTGATTGTTCTAAGGAATGTATCTCCCTATTCTAGTTCTTTGCTTTGTTGGCCTACTGTTTGGCTGAAAGTTAAGCCACAGGAGTGAGTTGAATTCAGGGTGAAGGGTAACTCAGAGTCATGGTCTAGGGGGTTTTTACCAGTCTCTATCCAACTACTAAACCATTTTTTTTTTTTTTTAATTTTGTTTCACATTTTTTCTCCTACTCTATCCAGGACCTGCAAATTTGATCCTTTTCCGAGTAGTTGGCATTGGCAGCCAGGCAACATCTAGTTCTTCTGGTCTTATTCCTCTAAATGCTTTTCTAGTCTGCCCATTTTACAATCTCAGTGTTGGCCCCTTCTTTCTGCTTGGGTTGCTATAATAGTCTACAAAAGCTGGGCTTTCTGCCCACAGTCTTGCTCCCTTCAATCTATTTTCCATACTCCAAGCCACTGGTGATCCAGTAATCTTTCTAGAGCAGAAACACTTCATGGCATCCTCTGCTTAAAGACATTTAGTGGATCCCCATTGCTTTAGGAAAATATTCAAACTTCTTAACCAAACCTATATGGCTTTAGCTCTGCCTCCCTGCCTGGTGATCAACCTTATCAATATTGGATTCTATAGGTGTTGCACACCTTTCTGTTTCTTGAATGGACCAGGCTTTATAGCTTCCAAGCCTAGACCCTTACTGTTGTCTCTTCTTGGAAGACCTATGACATACTTGTTTCTTGGAATACTCTTCTCCTTTTTTTGTATCTAGTTGATGCTTACTCATGCTTCGAGTCTTTGCCTAAAAGTCAGTTTCACTGGAAAATATTTCCTAAACACTCTTCCCACAGACCTCCATAAGGTTACATTTTAATACCATGTGCAACGCTCCCACCTACTATGGAACTTATACTTGTTATTATTTAATTATCTGTTGGTGAAGAACAAGACATTGTAATTAAATTAGATGACTTAAGAATAATCTGGCTCATTTTTATTTTTATATTATTTAATTTTATTTTCTACCACTCATCTGTAATTTGTCATACTCTGGTGATGTGCATATTTTTGTGTGTGGAGTTCTGGTGGCATAGTGCGTAAGGGACTTGACTACTAACCAGAAGTTCAGCAGTTCAGATCCACCAGCTGCTCTGTGGAATGAAGATGGAGCTATCTACTTCCATAAAGATTTACAGCCTCGGAAAGCTGGGGGGGTGTTGCTATGAGTTGGAAACAACTCAATGACGGTGAGTTTGGTTTTTGGTTTTGGTGATGTTGGAAGCTATGCCACTGTTATGTCACCAACAGTTATGTCACAGTCCCAGTTGTAGCCTACACCTGGGTGCTCTGAGCACATTTTGACCTGGCTGCAGGCAGTCCAGCTTTCAAGGCTTCCATCCATAATCCTCCACTGAGTGCTCGCACATGCCTATGTTATACCCTGTTCTGTGCGTGGCTTCCCCACATACACTGCAAAGCCACAATTTCCAACCACCTGGTCCCAACATCTCTGTTACTTTAAGGTCAGCATGTGCTTCCAATGCTGACCGTGCCAGCCAACACTGTCATTACCATCAGCTCCCTAGGTTGGTAGAACTATTTCAAATACCAGCATGGTCACCAAGTTTCAGCAGAGCTTACAGATAAAGTCAAACTAGGAAGAAAGGCCTAGTGATTTATTTCCAAAAACTAGCCAGTGTAAACCTTGCCTAATGGTTCACAAAAGCATAATATCTGATATAGAGTAGGAAAAGGAGCCCCATAGATTAGAAGGTATTCAAAATACCCAGTGGTTGTAACAATGGACTTGAGCATAGCAGTTATTATAAAGTTGTCACAGGAGCAATGTTTCCTTCTGTTGTACATGGGGTCTCCATGAGTTGGAGCTGACTCAGTGGCAACTAACAACAACAATTTTACTTTGCTTCCAATCTCTTGTCATTCCAAACCATTTTAAGCACATTTGTCAAGATAGGCTTTTTACAGAATTCTCTGGCCAGCTTACTAATACTCACTCCCAGTCCCATCCCACAGAAAAAAACAAGTAACAGCAACAACAAAATCTCCTACAGTCTATATTACATTTAACTTCCTTTATTTTGTTATGCTCAAGCTGGTGGTTGCAGACCAGTCGTTATAGGGTTGACTCAGACTTATGGCCACCCCATGTGTGTCAGAGTAGAACTGTGCTCCAAAGGGTTTTCAGTGGCTGATTTTTTAGAAGTAGATTGTCAAGCCTTCCTTCCAGGGCCTTTCTGATAAACTCAAACCTCCAACCTTTCAGTTAATAGCTGAACTGTTAACTTTTGGAGCTCTGGTAGCGTAGTGCCTAAGGCATGTTACTGCTAACCAGAAGACTGGTGATTCAAACCCACCAGCCACTCCTCAGAAGGAAGATGGGACAATCTACTTCCGTAGTGATACTGCCTTGGAAACCCAAGGAGGGGTCGCTATGAGTCGGGGCCGACTCGAGGGCACATAACAACAACAACAACGAGGGTTATTTTCTATTGGTCTTCTTCACTAACAAGAACCCATTGCTCTTTGGTCGATTGCAACTCATAGCAATTCTCTAGGACAGAGTAGAGCTGCCTTATATAGTTTCCAATGCTGTAATCTTTATGGAAGCTCCCTTGGAGCAGCTGATGTTTTTGAACCACCAGACTTTCTATTAGCAGACAAGCACTTAACCATTGTGTCACAATGGCTAATAATAAAAACAAACCCACTGCCAATGAGTTGATTCTGACACATAGTGACTCTATAGGACAGAGTAGACTTGCCCCATAGGGTTTTGAAGGCTGAAAATCTTTACAGAAACAGACTGCTTCACCTTTCTCCCAAAGAGTGGCTGGTAGGTTTGATCTGCCAACCTTTTCTCCTTTTTTTTTTTTTTTTTGGTTAACAGCTGAATGCTTTAACCACTGCACCACCAGAGCTCCTTCCAGGGCTCACAAGTCTAGCTAAAATGAATTACTGGCCTACTGCTGTAATGTTCTGTACACTCTTGGCTTTGGAACTGTGTTCATATTGTTCAAGATCTCCCAATTTTTGCTGTTCCAATCTCACCAGCCCTTCATGGCCCAGATCCAATGTATGTCTTTTGTGAAGCCTGTCCCCTACTGTTCAGCCAGTCATACCCTCTTCCTCCTCTGTGTTCTTGTGGCTCCTTGTATTATTATTATTATTTTAAATGATTTTTTTTCACTTTCCCTTTTGTATTCTTATAGTTGGTATGCAAGGCTCACCTCTACTTATTAAGTACAAGTTCCCTGAAGGCTGGGGCTTGGCATCATATAAATAATTTGGCTTTTCTCAGCATGACCAGCCTTGTGTTAGGAGAAATATTTGCCCAATAAAAGAATGAATAAAAGCCAGCAGAAGGAACATTTCTATTTTCTTGCTCCTCACAAAAGCCTGGAAGAGAGGGAGGTGAGGTTTGGGGGTGAGAGAGAAGGAAAGAATGAGCCAACTACCATATTTATAAGTGACTAATGCTTTCCGAAGGAAATGAAAGAGTTGTAGTCATCACTACCCTGCAAAGCTTCATTTTCCCTCTTACGGGCCAGCCCTCCAATTTTGCAATCTGAAAAATAACAAAAAGCAAGTGCCACATTAGTGGCATCACTAGGGTTGATGTCACTCAGTGCAGTAACTCTGCCCCGCCCCCATAGATCTTCTCCCGTACTAGACTATACAGAATCCTTAGTAATGTTAGCTATCAATTTTAGTCATAGGATAATATATGATAAATATAGTTGTAAATTGCTTAAATCTATTTCTTGGTTTATAGGAATACTAACAACAAAATTGTTTTGTAAAGCCTTTTTACATTAAATTACATTATTAGTTACAACATTATTAGTAACTGAGCAAAACTCTGTTTGGATTGTTCTCCTTCTTTTCCTTTAGTTACTAATTCATTCTCAAAAAGTTATTGATATAGGTTCACAAATACTACTTACTGTAATATTGTGGCTAAAGCACTGGAAAATTTGACACAATCAGCAACCATAAAAACACCAGCAGCAACGAAAACAATAGCAGTGCTTGTAGCCTGTGCAGATGAAACCGTGTGATTTGAAGTGTCGTTGTAATTAGGTAATAATGACAGCTCTGATCAGAGCACGTTAGAAGATTCAAAAAGTAAATTAGGATAGGGTTTTAGCTTTGCAGTTATATTGATACATTTAGGCTGGGCTTATGAAAAATGTTTTTGTTTTCATAACTAAGGACAGGGTTATTTTTATAAAAAATAAGTTTCTGCTGAAACACTGCACAAGAATTTTATAGATAGTCATTTTGGTGCTATCATCTCTGAGAGTGTCAGAGATGTGGGTGTGGTGTGCACCCATCACCCTCCTAGTGATGCCACTGTGCCACATGTGAGGCAGTCCCCATGGTCTTGGTGCCTATTTTTAGGTTACTATAATATGATCTCAGTAGTGCAGTGCTTCTTCAGCTTAGAGTTAATGTTGCTGTTCTGACTCATGTTTGCTTCTCATGCTCTTTCTGGTCCCCACCCAGAGTCTTTATCTCGTCCCTGATATGTGGCTACCCTACTTAACCATCCATACTGTTCTACCCAATAGCTGACCCAGAGCGCACATGATCCAGAGCCACTTCCCTAAAACATCTCCATGGAGATCTCCATTTATGGACCTTGTCCATGCCACTTGTGGCCAAGAGGTCCTCTGGGTCCCTGTGTGTTGTGCAAGGGTGGGGATGGAATGCAGCAGTTTGGCCTCTCCTAATTAGAGAAGCTCTGGTAGCATAGTGCCTAGGGCATTTGACTGCTAACCAGAAGGCTGGTGGTTCAAACCCACCAGCCACTCCTCAGAAGGAAGGTTGAGCAATCTACTTCTGTAATGAAACCGCCTCGGAAACCCAAGGAGGGGTCGCTATGAATTGGGTCCAACCCAATGGCACACAACAACAACAAATTAGAGAAGGGGGACATTGGTGGCCAGGGTAAAATTCTTACCTCCCATGTGGGACACTTGAGTTTGATTGATTCCCAGCCAATGCACTGCATGTGCAACTACCACTCAACTACCAGTGGAGGCTTGCATGTTGCTATAATGCTGAATAGTTTTCAGCAGAGCTTCTAGATTAAGATATGCTAGGAAGAAAGGCCTGGTGAAAAGCAGCCTATGCAAACCCTATGTAAACCAAAGGTCCAGCTCTTAACCCATCATGGGGATGTTGCAGGATCGGGCAATATTTTGTTCCATTGTGTATGGAGATGCCATGAGTCAGGATCAACTCAATGACAGCTAACAAAAACAATTAGGAAATAGACACAGTAGGGATACTTTATTCTATGGAACAGCATAAAATGCACTCATATAGGTATATTAAATTCATTCTAGTAAAAATGGGGCATAAAGGATCAAATACTAATTTAGTACGTATCATTAGTAATAATAAGGCCCAAATCCCAAACCTCCTCAGCTGCCCACTGGGCCCACCCAGCCATATTCCCACCAGCGCCAGGTCTTCATCTTCCATTCTGTCCATTACCCGCACTTCAGGGAACAATCCAAGCACAGGGCTGGTGACGATGAAAAAAATCATTAAAAGTTTGAGAGTGCAGAGATTAGTTTAGGCTTTTTGCCTGTCCTACTCCTCCAGCATGTAATAAAACTTTTTTGCACATACTGGGAGCTAAAACAATATCTGGCCACGGGAACAAAGTGGAAAGAGAGCTAGATTTGGAATTATAAGACTTTGGTTTAAGTCCCAGCTCTGATTTTCCACTGATCATACAATCTTGGCCATGTCATTTTACCCATTGAAGATTTCTAACACTAGATGATTTCTAGGGCTCCTTCCACAACCCGTTATCTCTGATACTATTGTGGATTGATTGATATTGACATAAATTACTAACGTCATCTCTCTTGGGCAACCACCACCAACTAGTCTCTCATCTATGGAGTAGTCTTTTTTTAGATTGAGCTCCACACTTTAGCTAGAATCATCTTTCTTACCTAAGCCACACCATTTCACTCCTCTGCTTAAAACTTAGTCAACCTAAAAGCTCTCAGGTAAAAAGTCCAAACTTACTAATATGAATTTATCATCTAGTTTTCCCATCCTCTAATTCAGTCAAACCCTTGGCTCCTCCAGCCCTTTGTAAAGGTCTTTTCCACCTCTCATCTGACTTATTTTCACTCATTCATTGAGTTTCAGCTTAGATATACCATCCCTCAAGGAGCCATCCCTGAACATTCCTCCCATGTGCTCCATGCTTCTCTGTGCCTACCTCTACCACAGTCTCATCATGCTGTCTTCTCATTGTCTGTTCTCCCTTTTCCCTCCCACGCATATCCTAAAGGCAGCATGGTGTCTTGTATATTGCTATATCTTGGTAACTTAGCCCAATGACTGGCACTCATGAATAATGGTGCACTCATACCCATCCCCTATCTTGTTGCACCTCCTTTCCCCAATCTCCCAGTGCCCTGTATTGTCTGAATGTGTGTCCAGGTACTGACAGGTCAAGCCTATTTGACCACTGCTTCTTAACTTTACAGCCACCACAATTTCCCCTTTAGGGGCTCTTTACCCTTTGGTCACTAAAGAGAAAAGAACAGAAAGGGTTAGATATGGTCTAATTATTAGCTTCCAAGGCCTTAGTTAAAAAATTAATAAGTCACAGTTCTAACTTATGTATGAACTCAAATATTGCTGCAGTTAGCAAGAAAATGTAGGTTAAGGTCTACTGAAGAAACACAACATGCAAAGTCATTGAACAATCAGCCTGCTGCCATCCTCCTTCCATGCGACATACACAACAGAAAGAAAAAAATTTTGTATATACTCTTAGGAGTCCCAGGGTAGTGCAAATGGTTATGGACTTGACTACTAACTGAAAGGTTGGAAGTTTGAGTTCACCCAGAGGTGTCTCAGAACAAAGACCTGATGGTCCACTTCCAAAAACCACCTATTAGAAATCCTATGGAGCACTGCTCTAGTCTGACACATATGAGGTCACCATGAGTTGAAATCAACTCGACTGCAACTAGTACTGAATATGTACTCTTACCCCACCACAGGTCCTAGATATTCTGCCTTTAGTGATTTATTTCACTGGGTTAAACCAGAAGTGGCAAATACCTGGTGTATATCCCATTACTCTCCATTCTCATGCTATTAACAAGCATTGCTAAATAATCATGGAACTCTTTCTTGGCAGGGCAATATATGCCCTCAAAATCCTTCACACACAGTTCTGCAGACAGCAACTACCAGTAGATCCCCAACTTCAGCATTATTCTCTAAGAGTGCCCTTTATTAAAATGCTAAGGTCACAAGCTGAAGAACAATGTAGATCAGTGAAGTCTTGGGGTAGGTTTTTTGAGCAAGTGTTTTAGTCAGAACAGGAGAAGCAAGGTAGATTTTGGACAATCAGGAAAAGAAGGATGCAGAAAGGAGGGAGAGTCAAACACTGTTGAAGGGAAGGAAGGCCTAGGGATGAACCATCAATATGAGTTCTTGGCAGAAGGTTATAAGCTCCAAGACAAAGGCTGGTGAAGTCCATGAAATAAGCACTAGACTAGTCCATAGATGAGGAGACCAGTTGGTGGTGGTTGCCCAAGAGAGATGACGTTACTCATTTATGGCAATATTAATCAATCCACAGAACAATGTGTCCCTGTTTTATTTCCATTCAGGACAGAGTAAAGTACTCAATTAAATTTTCCCTCATATAACCTCAAGGAGCTCTGGTGGCATAGTGCCTAAGGCATTTACTGTTAAGCAAAAGGTTGGCAGGTCAAACTCACTAGCTACTTCACAGAAGGAAGACTGTGCAATCTACTTCCATAAAGGTTTTCCACATAGGAAACCCAAAAGAGGTTGCTATGAGTTGGAATCAACTCGATGGCAGTGAGTTTGGTTTTTGAAGTTTATAACCCCAAGCAAAACCCCACCTATTGTCATGGAGTCAATTCTAACTTGTACTGACCCTATCGGACAGAATAGAACTGCCCCATTGGGCTTCCAAGCTGTAAATCTTTATGGAAGTAGACTGCCACATCTTTCTCCTGCAGAGCAGCTGGTAGGTTTGAACCACTAGCCTTTCATTTAGAAGCTGAGCACTTAACCCCTGCACCACCAGGGCTCCTTCTTCCCCCTCCCCATAAGTAGGAAGGGGGATTACCCCAATTATTAGACATGAAGAACTTACGTGACTCTACATCAGAGAAGGAATATTATGATTAGCTTTGGTAGTGTAGTGCCTAAAGCACTTGAATGCTAACCAGAAGGCTGGCGGCTCAAACCCACCAGCCACTCCTCAGAAGGAAGATGGGGCAATCTACTTCCATAGTGATACTGCCTTGGAAACCCAAGGAGGGGTCACTGTGAGTCGGGTCCGACTCGATGGCACATAACAACAACAACAATTTTATCTGTAGATATTGAGCTTGACATAGCTCAGGAGCACAAAGCTGGTACTGGGTAAGAAGAGGTACTGGGTAAGAATGCAGAAGAGGTTTTCTAGTTAGTAGTTGGAAAACCAAGAGCATTCCCTTGATTCTAGATAATTCAGGAGCATTTCTGAGAAGTAATGTTACCAGGTGGCTGAATGATGAAACCTAGGCCAGCTACTTAATCATCTCCCATGCTTCCAGCTAGTCTGCTCTGCAGGTCCCTGGGCAATTGCCCAATTGCCCTCTAGGAACTTAAGTGCCAGATATTGATGCAAATAAGCCCATAATGATACATGCAACAGGAATGGACAAAAACTAGAGTGCTGCCCTCGTGAAATGCCGTTTTAGATGGACTATATTTATTTATTTATGTTTGTCTTTTAAAAAAAAAAATTTTATGTTAAGAGTTTGTTTTACATTCAACATTACATGTACATGTAGTTTCACTCCTCATTTACCATGCCCAACCCTAACCCAGTCTCCTCTCCCCCCTGTCCCTTCTGCCCCTCATAGTTGTGCACCTGTGTGTCCTACATTTCCTCAGTGTGAATGTTTCCCTTCTGGTGCCCCATAGTCAGTTGCTCCAAGGGATGCATTTCCATAGAGTATGTGGGTGAGTCACCCTGGGTTGAGTGATCTGCAAGTACATTTTGTTTACTATTGGTCTGAGAGCCAGCCCCTGGGAGTGAGCTTTATTCTAGGCCCAGAAAGTATTCCAGGACCATAGTATTGGGGGATCTCACCAGACTCCATCTGACCAGTAATTCTGGCAATTATTGAGTTTTTGGATTTTGTTCCACATTTTTCCTTCCACTCATCTCCAGATTTGATCCTTTCCTGAGTGGTTGGCATTAGTAACTGGGCACCATCTAGATCTTCTGGTCTTGAGGGCCATCACGTCCTAGGGCTCATTGCTTCCAAATGCCCTTGTTTTTTGGACTCTTCTTTGCTTGGGATAATAGGAGACCAGTAGGTGCATCTTAGATGGCCGTTTGAAAGCTTTTAAGACCCCAGTCGCTACTCACGAATGTACGATGAGGAACAAGGCTTTTATGTATTTTGTTGTGCCAATTGAGTCTGGTGTCCCCCAGTACTATTGTAGATGGACTATATTTAAATGTCTTGAATCATTCAGCCATTTGAACATATTAATTACAAATGGAACCAAGAGTCAATATTTTCTTGAGAAAATAATATATTATATATGTAATTATATACATATATATACACATATATATATATAATTATATACATATATATATATACACATAATAATACAATTATATACATACATATATATAATTGACTAACTCTTGAAAAACAGAAACCCATGGCTTAAGATGGAGGTGGTATGGGTGGTTTGTGTCCATGTATGTGTGTGTGTGTGCAGGGAAACCTGTGTGTTTCTGTGCAGGGAATATTTCCATGAATATCAAAATCAAACAATATTTCTCACCTGAAAATTTATAGATGTTTAAATCCTTGTTGACCCAAGATAAAGAGATTTTGATAAAACAGTACATTTTTCTGAAATATCTCATGGAGCCCTAAATAACAAGCTTAACTTGATTTTCTCCATGCAATTCTTACCTGCCAATATAAGAAAGACAAAACAGAGTTAACAATGTGAGTCCTTTCTTCTTTGATCGATACTGATGTGGTCTGAGGAAGAACTCCATCAACGTGAGGGGCCATATGGAAGTGTGCTGCAAGAGAAAAGGAGGCAAATCACAATGGCAGCTTGTTCTGGGCTGCCTTAAATTCCCATAATTCTCTCTTCCCCCTCCAACCTATTTTTTTTTTTTAAGATTTTGGGGTTTATTAGGGAGGTAACAGGCTACAACTCAGATTCAGGAACACTCTTAGGATACAATTCTTCTATCAGGACAGTCTCCCCTCTGCTATGCCCTCAGGCATGCTTCTCTGGCCCTCAGACAAGTGTTACAAAGCTCTCTGAGTTCTGCTGATAGGTACACCTAGGTGCGCCCGGCACTGCCAGCAAGCCTCCTGTCCAAGGGCACTCTGCTTTCTCGTTTCCACTCTGTCTTCTGTCTTTTGGTTCCACTGCCACCATCTCTCAGCCAGGCATCTTTCAGCATGTCTCTCTGCCAAGGAAGTTCAGCACAGGGATCTTGGGTCCAAGGACATGCTCCACTTCACCTCCAGATCTCTCTTGATGGCAGTGAGACTCCCTCCCTCTCCAACCTATCTTCTTACACAACTGCCAGGTGAAACATTTGAAAACTTGGTTTAGAACATACTCTGTGAAAGCCTGAGGAACCATGAAATAAAAAGAACCAACAGTTGCCCTTGAGGTGATTCCGACTCACAGCAACCCCATGTTTCAGAGGAGAACTCTGCTCCACAGGATTTGCAATGCCTGACTTTTCAGTAGATCCCCAAGCTTTTCTTCTAAGCTGTCTCTTGATGGACCGAAATTGTCAGTCTTTCAGTTAGCAGCCAAGTGCTTAACAGTTTACACCACCCAGAGACTCCCAAGGGCCTATACTCCTTGACAATCAGTTAGTTCTGACTCAGAGTGACCCTATAGAACAGAGTAGAACTGTCTCATAGAGTTTCCAAGGTTGTCAATCTTTATAGAAGCAGACTGCCACATCTTTCTCCCATGGAGTGGCTAGTGGGTTCAAACCACTGACTTTCCAGTTAGCAGCTGAGCATTTAACCACTGTGCTACCAGGGCTTCTTCCAAGGACCTATACACCTCTCTTACCATATTGGTCCAAACTCCTCTGTCTGGTTGCCAAGGCTCTTTGTAATGTGCTATCACCCTCTCTGTCCCCCTTATTGCCCACTGCTCCCTTCCCCACATACACACACACATACACACACTCCTCCACTGGAACAAGGCAGCTTACTTCACTCTCCTTTGCACCTAGTGTGTATACTCTCATCTCCAACCTCTGGTTCATACCTTCTCTACCTGTGTGGAATGTGTCTTCCCTCTATATTCAAATATTTCATATTCTCTATACTCAAACCGTGCTCTTCGCTGCCAAAGCAATCTTCCATGGTGTAGTTTCTTCATTTTCCTCTTGCTAATTTCTCTCACTCAGTACTTCTGCATGTCTGTTCTGTGCCAGGTAGTCTGGCACTTACTGTGTACATCTGCAAGCTCTGTGAGGCCAGAGAATAAGTCTCACCCCTTCTGCATGTTCCTTATTGCACTTAGCCCCTTGTACTGAACTCAGGCCTATGGACAGAAGGTAGGTACTGTGATGGTGTGTGTAAGTCTTTCTAAGTGCACAGCCTCCTAGACCTTCCTCTGCCCTATTCCTTCCCTGCTTCATCTCCTTCTCCATCACCATCTGTTTTCTCACATCCTTTCCTTCTTTCAAACTCTTAAAACTAGGTATTTTTTTTCTTTCATATGGCATAATGAAGGAAATAAATCTTTAGGAACAGTGGTGTTTTTAGATGCAAAGACTTCTGAGGCCTGTTCCCCTCCTGGCAATGAGAAGCAGGTCTGGGAAAGAGTGCTTGAGTCTATACACAGTGCCATTTCATTTATGAAACATTTCCATTAAGCTTTTCAGCCATCCTTTGTGCCCTCTGATAACATCTCATAACCTAACCTACTAGCTTCTTTCCAGTCAACTCTGACCCTTGGCAACCCATGCATGTCAGAATATAACTGTGCTCCATAGGGTTTAATTTTTTTTATTGGTGGTAAAATTATACACCAGAGCATTTTTCATTTCACCGGTTTCTACAATTTCTGTAATTCAATGACATTCATTGCATTCATCATGTTGTGCAACCATTCTTTCTATCCTTTTCTAAATCATTCCACTACCATTAATATAAACTCAATGTCTCCTAAGCAAAAACTCCCCTTTCTCCTTCCTTCACCTTTGTTAACCAATAATAATTTTTGGTTTCTATATATTTGCCTATTTCATATAAATGATATGATACAGTATTTGTTCTTTTATGGCTGACTTATTTCACTCAGCATAATGTTTTCAAGGTTCATCTGTGTTAATGTCTCCATCAGGACTTCATAGCTTTTTTATGACTGAGTAATATTCCATGGTATGTATGTACCACATTTTGTTTATCCATTCATTTACTGGTGCTCACTCTGATTGTTTCTACTTTTTGGTTATTTTGAAAAGTGCTGCACTGACATTGGTGTACAGGTTTCTGTTTGTGTTCTTGCTTTCACTTCTGGGATTTCCTGGGTCATATGGTAATTCTACTCACAGAGTTCTCAATGGCTGATTTTTCAGAAGTAGATCACCAGGTCTTTCTTCCAAGTCACCACTGGGCAGACTCAAACCTCTCTAACATTTTAGTTAACAACTGTGTTAGACTGGGTTCTCTAGAGAAGCAAAACCAGTAAAGCTTATATAGAGAAAGAGAGAAAGAAAAATTTATCTTAATAAAATGGCTCACACACTTATAGTAAGCTGGCAAGTCCAAAGTTCTTGGATCAAATGTCAAGATGGAGGCTTTTCCTGACTCACGCAGCTTCAGGGGCTGCCTAGCTCAAAGTTGGCAGGCAGTATACTACTGGCTGTTGACTATTACAAATGATGAATCCAAGATCTCCAGGGCGAACAGTGGATTGTTTGCTCACAGACAGTTGTAGGCAGCACAACAGAATCCCAATCCACAGAAGAATGTCTCCTTTCCCAGGATGTCCATAAACATACTGGAAGCAGGCCACACCCCTAGGGAAACTCCCTTTCAATGGATTGGCTGCTCAAAACATATTCATCTGATCCCAGCATGGGAACAACCCACATCACAATTGCTTAAACCACACACAATTGTGGTCCAGCCAAGTTGACACACAGCTCCAACTATCACAGCAGCCAAGTGCATTAACCATTTGCATCATCCAGGGACTCCAAGATCTAACAGTTTTAGCAGTGTATATTCTCCAACTCCCATTCTTCACCCTTGCTCCTCAGTTTTTTCTGTTCCTGGTAGCCTCATGAACCAATACCTCCTCCTGTAAGTTCCATCCCTTTCTGGTTCCTGAGCCCTGAAGCAGCTGGGTCAGGGTGTCAGTGACAATAGTCACTGGGGCATAGTCCTCATGCTACTATGCTCTCTTTGCCCAGCTATGCCCTGGCACTTGCTCTGGACTGCTTCTACTGTCATCCACATCAGCCGTGTGCTCAGATAACCCCTGTAAGAGGTAACAGCTTTCTTTTCCTCTAGTGGAGCCTACTGGGACACCATCAGGAGACCAAGACCCTGAGTGACAAGAAATGTGACATTTTTATGGAAACAGGGATGGTGAGAATGAACACGTTTTAAACATAAGACATTACTGGCAGAGAGTGCTTCTTGAGGTGCCCTGGGTAAGGCCACAATTAGGCAGCACAAAGCAACTGGCATTTTAAAAGGCCCTGGGTACCCCACAGAGACCCAGGATGACATAAACAGTTAATGTGCTCAGTTCTGCTAACTGAAGGTTGGAGGTTTGAGTCCACCTAGAGATGCCTCAGAAGAAAGGCCTGGTGATCTACTTCTGAAAAATCAGCCATTTAAAACCTTATGGAGCACAGTTCTACTCTGGCACACATAGGGTCACCATGAGTCAGAGTCGACTCAATGGCAACTGGTTTGGGCACCCCATATACTAGTAAAAAAGTCTAGAGAAACAGCATGGAATATAAACCATAGCTTTCAGTGGTTTGGCCAAGGCTGAACCTGAGCATATGGGCTGGTAGAACATGCAAATGGAAAGACTTCAGGGCCTAGTTTCATACCCTGCATCTTCCTATGGTCTAATTTTAGGCTGCAGCTTCTGTGTCTCTTCTTCCAATAAAGGAGCATGATATTTAAGGCCACACTATTTGGAATCTAGCCTTGAACTAGTTACTGAATCTCCCTAAGCTTCAGTTTCCTCAGCTATAAAATATGGATAATAGTACATCCACCACCTGTCTGCCTGTCATACTGTAGTGGCTTGCATGCTCCTGTGATGTTGGAAGCTCTGCCACTGGTATTTCTTTTCTTTCTTTCTTTTTTTTTTTTTGATAGAATTTCTTCTTCTTCTTCTTTTTAATTGTGATTTGGGTGAAAGTTTACAGAGCAAACTCATTTTCCATATACCAACAGTTCATACACATTATGTTTCATGACACTGATTGGAATCCCTGTAACATAACAGCTCTCTTTTAATTTCCTCCCTGTGGTTACCTTTTCCCTATGTCCTTCTTTCCTATGCATTCCTGCCCTCTGAGCTATCTCCCTGTGCAAATGCTGCCTTCTGATCTCCCGTGGTTGAGTGTCCTAAGGAGTGTACCTACCTGGTGTAAGTGTTCACTTTATACACTTGTCTATTGTTTGGTTGGAAGCCATGGGAATGAATTCAATTCTGGGCCTGAAGGGTACTGCCAATGGTATTTCAAATACAGCAGGACTACCCATGGTGGACAGGTTTCAGCAGCACTTCCAAACTAAGATAGAAAGGCCTGGTAATCGACTTCCAAAAATTGGCCAAAGGAAACTTAATGTATTACAAGAGAATATTGTTTGACAGAGTGCTGGAAGATGGGTCCCTAAGGCTGGAAAGCACTTTAAATACAGTAGCTGCAACAGTGGATTTGAGCACACCAGCAATCTTGAAAATGGGACAGGACTAGGCAACATTTTATTTGGTCGCACATAGGGTCACCGTGAGTTGGAGCTGACTCAATGGCAACAATAGTAACAAATATTATCTATCTCATAGAGGTGCTGTTATGAAGACTGAGGTAATTGCAAAGTGCTTTGCTCATGAAGGCTTTCAGTAAGCATTAGCTATGATTAGAGCTATCATTATTCTTTTGCATGCACAGTACTGCATTGTCAGTGATGGCGAGCACTGATCTACGGTTGGATAGATCAAGCTAAATGATCAGGTGTGTCTAGGAAGGGGGGGTTCCCATGACCATATATAGGGTTAGCAGACAATGTTTCTACATACGTATTTATATGTGCTGTAAGAATGTCTGGGCGTACAGTAGAGCTGACAAGCGTCAAGGTTGTGGTGGCTACTTGGCCACAGCCAGCTATCTGGAGGGAGTGAGTAGTTGAACCTGCAGGCCCGGGATGGTGGTGGCAGGGGACATCAATGAGCTCAATTGGCATAACATGCTATACAAAAACATTGTTCTACATCCTACTTTGGTGAGTAGCAACTGGGGTCTTAAAAGCTTGCAAGTGGCCATCTAGATGGAACAATGAGTGTCTCCTCATCCAGAGCAAAGAAGAATGAAGAAAACCAAAGATGCACAGAAACAATTAGTCCAAGGGACTAGTAGACCATCGGATCCTCAGCCTATGACCATGAGACCAGAATAACTAGATGGTGTCCAGATACCACTGTCAACCACTCAGAGGGAGATCAGTGCAAGAGATCCTGGATAAAGGGAAAAAACTCAAAATCAAAAAAAAAAAGACCTGTTTTTCTGGTCTGATAGTGCCTGGTGAGACCCTGGAGACTATGGCCCCTAGTTACCCTTTGGGTCTGGAACTGGACTTACTCTTGTGGTTTCCAGCCAAACAATAGACAGGCATATGAAGTGAACATTTACATCAGATATATACACTCCTTGGAGCAATCAATCATGGGAGAACAGAAGGGCAGTGTTTGCACAGGGAGAGAGCTCTCGGGGTGGGAGTGCATGGGAAGAAAGGATGCAGGGAAGAGGTAACTACAGGGAGAGAGTGGGAAGAGAGCTGCTACATTGTGGGGAATTGCAGTCAATGTCTTGAAAGAATGTGTGTGTGGAAAACGAATTTGCTCTGTAAACTTTCACTCAAATTACACACACACACAAACTATTATTATTGTGATTATTATTGTGACTGTCCTGAATCTAATTGGTGGGCCTGGATGGGGTCTGTGATAACAGCAGCCCCAGGTGCTTGGATGCATGCTGCCCTGTGGTATGTAAGTGTGAGGTGTGCAAATGGCTAGCAGTGGACAGCAGAGCTGTTCACATGGCCTCCCCAGTAGCTCGTTGCCCAAACCACAGATGAAGCCTGTGTGCCCAGGCTCAATTGGCATAACACAGCTTCAGAACCCTGGCATGCTCTGTAACTCAAACCAATGCTCTTTCCACCCAGAGGCCACTTCACAAAGCCAGAGATGGGGCTGTCTGCCCAGCACAGCCACCTGCCTCTCCACCTGCCTTCATTCTATTATAGCCAGAAAAATCCGACTTCTATTAAGAACCATTAACAGGCCCATTATACCAACCATTGATCTGACGGATTTTATTAACCCTGACCACAGTCAGCAGCTTCCACTCTGTCCATTAATGATCCTTTGGAACAGAATTCCTGTGGAATAATGTTGTATGTCCACATTAGGGGTAAATGAGTTTGCAGTGATGAATTCTTTTACAACAAATAAGTCAGGAATGCATGGCTGGCTATTTCTTCTAGGAGCCTGCCCTTTACAAGTGACATTCGATTGGATTTCCAAATGAATTCTCCCTGATGGCTTCTGGGAAGTTTACTTCCGTGATATCATTAGTGATGGACCATATACTGTGGCTTAATACTAGCTAAAAGGTCTTTAAGAGAATCACATTTTCTGGTCAGTGCTGGTGTAGGAATAAGGAAAAGAGGAAGACTGCATCCTGTGAGCTTTCTAAATACTGAGCTATCATGAGGAGCCAAGCATGATGGAATAAACCTCCTGGTATTTCAAGTGTGCTGGTATATCACCTCCCATTGGCATAAATTATATAACCTTTGTTGGGCAGCACATATTATTTTGAAAAAAGGAAGAAAAAATTCCAGTAAGAGAAAAATCAAATACACTTTCTGCTTCCAAAAAATCTAATAATTAGGCTGGGATTGACACAAATTAGAATGCTGCCAAAAATTACTGAAAACAGTGACTCATTCTGTATTTCAATTAACAGTTTCTCAGTTTCCCTTATCAACAGTGAAGCTGACAAAAATTAATTATCTCAGAGGGGGTAAAATATTTCCTTCTAAAGTAAACAAAACATCATGGGCTGAAACAATAGCATATGTAAACAGAGGGGAATCCATCTTTCCTTGTCAACTAAACTAACATTTTGGTAGATTTTCCCTTAAATATCTCTTTCCAAAAGCATTGGTTATAAGGACAGTGCTGTTCTCTTCCCATCATTTTCTGCAAAATCATAGCTTCTCCTCCTGTTCACTCTATAATGCCTACTTCCATCTGAATATCTTAGAGACAGTAGTATAAGCATGGAATATTGATTTAAGTGTTAGTATAATAATTGCTGCTATTCATAAGATTTTCACTGCCAATTTTTTCAGAAGTAGATCACCAGGTCCTTCTTCCCAGTCTGGTCTGTTTTCATCTGAGAACATTTAATTATGCTCACATGGAACATGTTCGTAGACCAAGGTTCAGTCATTTGAACAGAACAAGAGGATACTACATGGTTTAAAATCAGAAAACTTACGTGTCATGGTGGTATCCATTTATCATACTTATTCAATCTCTATGCTGAGCAAATAATCTGAGAAGCTGGACTATGTGAAGAAGAACGTTGCATCAGGATTGAAGGAAAACTCTTTAATAACCTATGATATGTAGGTGACACACCTTGCTTGCTGAAAGTGAAGGGGACTGGAAGCACTTACTGATGAAGATCAAAGATGACATCTTTTGGATTACAGTATAAAGAAAACAAAAAATCTCACAACTGAACCAATAAGCAACATCAGGATAGATGGAGAAAAAATTGAAATTGGCAAAGATTTCATTTTACTTGGATCCACAATGTCTATGGAAACAGTGGTCAAGAAATCAAATGATGTATTGCACTGGGAAAATCTGTTGCATAAGACTTCTTTAAAGTGTTCCAAAGCAAAGAGGTCTCCTCGAGGACTAAGAGGCACTTGATCCAAACCATGGCATTTTCAATTGCTTCATTTGTATGCAAAAACTGGACTATGAAAAAGGAAGACAAAAGAAGAATTGATGCCTTTGAATTATGCTGTTGATGAAGGATATTAAATGTACCATGGGCTCCCAGACAAACAAACAAATCTGTCTTGGAAGATGTACAGCTGGAATGCTCTTTAGATGAATGGCAAGACTTTGTCTCCTGTACTTTGGACATGTTATCAAGAGAGACCAGTCCCTAGAGAAGGACATTGTGCTTGGTAAAGTAGAGGGTCAGTAAAAAAGAGGAAGACTCTCAATGAGATGGATCGACAAAATGGCTGCAACCATGGGCTCAAACATAGAAATGATTATGAGGATGGCACAGAACAGAGCAGTGTTTTGTTCTGTTGTACATGGGGTTGCTGTGAGTCTGACTTGTCTCAACAGCACCTAACAACCACGTAATAATTGTACTTTAGATTCTCTGACTGTAAAAATGGTCTTGTAAATTAGTGTTGTACTGAAATTTACCAGCTCATAGAGAATTCTTACCAAGTTACATGGGTAGCAACGTGGAAAATTAAAAAAAAAAATGTCCCTGAGTTGATTTGGACTATCCCCCCCATATGCTCCACAGGGTTTTCAATAGCTGATTTTTCAGAAGTAGATTTCCAGGCCTTTCTTCCAAGGTGCCTCTGGGTAGACTCAAACTTTCAACCTTACAGTTAGCAGCCAAGTACATTAATTGTTTGTACCATCTAGGGAAAATAATAAGCATTTATTTTGACTCATCCCATTCCAGGAGATGTGAGGCTGTTTTAAATATTTTCTCTGGGTGTGAGGCTAAACTTATAATGGGTTGCATTTAGCCTGACTCTAGTGAAAAAGACAAGACTTACATCACTGATTTTTCGAGACACCACAAGGAGCTGACAGTTCATCATGTCACATGGGCTCCAAAGACTGGATTCCTAAGGCTGGGCTAGTCATACTCTTATCTTTAACCTTCTTGGGGAACCAAGAGCACTTAATTTTTTCCAGTAAAAGAAACTCATTGAGTCCACACATTTTAAAAATCAGATAACATTTTAAAATATGATCTCTGCCTCTTTTCTCTATTCCATTTCCATGATAGGACTATCTTTTGTGTGGAGTTAACCAAGATAAATAAGCCAGCTCTGGTTGTGTAGTGCCTAAGGCATTTGACTGCTAACCAGAAGGTTGGCGGTTCAAACCCACCAGCCACTTCTTGGAAGGAAGACTGGGCAATCTACTTCCGTAGAGATACTGCCTCGGAAACCCAAGTAGGGGTCACTGTGAATTGGAAACAACTCGATGGCAGTGAGTTTGGATTTAGGAGCAGCCATCAAGAGGTTCTCTCCTTTGCATGCTGTGGCTAATGTGATAGTTGAAGATGTGTCAACTTGGCTGGACTCCAGTTGTGAGTGGTGGTTCCCATGATGGATCACATAACTGAGTTCTAAGCGGCCAGTCTGCCTAAGGGGAGTTTCCCCAGGGGTGTGGCCTACCTGCAATGCTATCCCAGGGACAA
>NW_006921599.1:4608377-4626247 GCF_000298275.1 Orycteropus afer afer
ATATACTTTGCTGGTTTTTGTGTTTCTCTAGAGAACCCAATCCAACACAGCTAACAATGAGCTTATATGATATCATAGTTTACTTTTGCCTCAGTCCTCTCCTTCTTTCCACTGTACAGGCTACACCTGGCTCTGAGAACTAACTGCTGATGATGGCTCTTCCCATACTGCAGTCCTTTTTCCCAAGTCTCTAGACTAATATCTTTGGTTTACTTATGAATGGATAGATACTTTTGAAATGAAATATTCTTACACTGACAATATCTTCTCATTTCTGGGTACACTGAGGAGGAATTTTCTTGTCTGGGCATATTAAATACACTTTTTTTTTTTTTACTACCCATCTGTCAGTTTGTCCTACTGTGGTGCCTTGCATGTTACTATGATGCTGAAAGCTATGCCATTGTTATTTCAAACACCAGCAAGGTCACCCATGGTGGACAAGTTTCAGCAACATTTCCAGACTAAGAATAGGAAGAAAGATATGACAATCTACTTCCAAAAAATTAGCCAATGAAAACCTTAAGGCTGACAACAGAATATTATCCAATGTAGTGCTAGAAGATGAGTGTCATGGATTGAAAGGCACTCAAAATACACTGTGGCTGCAACAGTGGAGTTGAGCATTCCAATGATCATGAAGATAGCACAGGATGGGACAATGTTTTGTCCTCTTGTAACATGGGGTCTCCATGACTTGGAGCCAAGTCAAAAGCAAGTAATACCAACAACAATGTTTTATTTAAACAATGAGAATCTTCCCAAAGTCTGCTGAGGGGCAAACATATGACCAAAACATTAATTAAAATTTAAGCATAAACACAACTGATGAAAATGGAGGCCAAACAAAGAGTGATAGAATGTTATTATAGCTAGGCTTATTATTACACTGCTGGATCATGTCCCCTTAAGCTTAAAAACTTACACACAGAAAAGACATACATGTTTTGTAAATCCTAGTAAGGCAATCCCTGGTCTTTCTAATATCATCTGTTTGCCAGCAAAAGACTTTTAAATGACTCCTCACCAACCTCCCGCATTCAAATTTCTGCCCATAACTCCCCACAATTACCAATCAGTGTGATGGTTTTGATCCATTTCTGGAACTACTTTGTGGCCTAAAAGCAGAGATCATCTGTATTCTCTATGTCACCTATGTCGTTAAGGGAATAGTTTGCTTTAAGTAAAGCTAATATATAACAACAACAACAACAACAATATATAAAAATCCAGAAATGTAGACATCAGTGATATTGCTTGTATTTCTGGGGATAACTTTTTTTTTTTTTTTTTTTTAAATAGTAGGACTCCTTCACCTACACTGGAGTCTCTGGGTGGCACTTGGCTACTAACTGAAGGGCTTGTGGTTTGAATCCACCCAGAAGGGGCCTCAGGAGAAAGGTCTGGTGATCCATTTCTGAAAAACCAGCCATTGAATACCCTGTGGAGCACAGTTCTCCTCTGACACACATGGGGTCACATGAGTTGGAATCAACTTGATGGCAACAGGCCACCTATGCTACTTGCATGGTCTTTTCAACTTCAAATCTCAAATAGTATTGGTTTGCAAAAAGTTACCTTTTCCACTTTCTAGGAACTCATCAAGTGCACAGGATAGGCACACTCTAATTAAAGAGTCAACGCCAAAGTGCCTGGGCAGGAGGGGATTGGGAAGATAAACCACACAAAGAGCCACAGGCTTCTCTTTGATCTCCACAGTCTACCTAGGTGGGCTGACACAGGCCACCCACCTGTGTACAAATTTACAGCACAATAATATCAGACAGTGTTTCACCACTATTCATTAAGTTTTCACTGGACAGTTCTTTGAGAAGTGGATGCCTCTTCTGAGTCTGTCTTAGGCTGGAAGCTCCATTGAAACCTGTCCACCCTGGCTAACCCTATTGGGACCTGAAACACTGGTGGCACAGCCTCCAGCCTCACAGCCACACACAAGCCACCACAGGACGACAAACTGATAGACAAGTTCATCTCCCTTTGCTGTTCCAAACTGCTCCACTCCCACTTCCCAGCTGTCCCTACCAATTTGGGCCACCCAAAAAGCTGTCTGCCCAATTTAGAGCACAGAATTTGAAAATCAATACTTATTTATGGCAAAGTACGGTAATGTCTGCAATTTACTTTGAAATGCATTGAAATGCATTGAATGATGAATTAACAGATAGGTAGAAGGATGCATAGATGAACAGGTTTGTGACAAAGCTTGTTGTTGTTGTTGTTTGCTGTCAAGTCAGCCCCGACTCATAGCGACCCCTCCTTGGCAAAGCAGATACAGTAAACTATGATTGTTGTTGTTGTTTGCCATCGAGTCATGATTAGCAGAATATTATTAGTGGGGAATACAGATATTGAGTGTACAATTCTTTCAATCTTGCTTTATGTTTGAAATTTTTCATAATAATATATTGGGGTGGAAATGAATAGTCTTTACTGACCTGGAGAAATGAATGCTTCATTGGGCCAAGGAAGAGAAGCACACAATTGTTTATGAACTTGTATGTTAATCAAGCAGGAGCTCTGGTGGCATAGTGGGTAAAGCATTTGGCTGCTAAACAAAGGGCTGGAGGTTCAAACACACCAGCTGCTCTACAGGAGGAAGGTGAGGCAATCTACTTCTGTAAAGATTGGAAATCCAATGGAAGCTGCTATTGAGTTGAAATTGACTTGATGGCAGTGGGTTTGGTTTTTGGTTTTGGTATGTTAATTGAGCAGGTAGTTAGATGAGAATTTTTTTGAATCTTTTAAGGAGGGTTTCTGTGGTGTAGTAAATTACTTAGTATGGCTGTTCTACCCATAAGTCTTTGTAAATTCCAAGGTGGGATTTTTCTATGAGCAGCTGAGGAGCTCCTGATTGCTAAAATTGTCCACCTGGAGTATTTCTGTTGGGAGTGGCACAAAACAATATTCTGGGAGGTGCCCACTCTCTCTCAGGTGCTTAGAGTTCTGATGCTATGATTGGCTAGTTTGACCACCCTGCCAGGCTCAAAAGGAGGCCTTCTGGAGGCAGAACTCTCTCTGACTGCTGGCTGAGGAAGACGTGCTGCTGAAAGAGACACGCACCCCTGAAAGAGACAGGTGCCGCTGGGAAAGAGACGCAAGAGACACGCGTTGCTGAGTGAGACACCAAGGGTTCAGCACTGCTGGGAAAGAGACTATGAGAGACTGTTGGCTGAGGGATGGTGGTCTGGGAGAGAGACTGAGCGTTTTTCCTGAACTTGAATTGTAGCCTGGTGCTTCCCTAATAAACCCCGTAATCCATGAGTTCTGTGTGGCCACTGCAGCGAATTATCGAACCCAGAGGAGAGGTGGTGGGTGCTTTGGGAGGAACGGTTGGTGAAAGGGCTGGAGAGAGGCAGCATGTCTGGCCTTGCAGTAATAGGCCTTGCAATATTGATGGTGATTCTGCCTTCCTCTTGTAGGATTAGAGGAGGTCAGAACATGTGGCCTCCTTGCAGTTTTTGCAGTTTCTAAGTGATCTTTTACCTATTAAATTGTTGTCCTCTGGGTTAATGTGTTATTTGATGAACTTCTCAAAGTGACATTCTTCTTCTAGGACATATCTGGTTTTGAAGAAGTCCAGCCTAGTAGAGAATTTCCATTTGGATTCTACCCAGTTCAGAGCAAAACACAGAAAGATCTGGGATGTTTCCCTATCATTGGGAATATATACCCCTTCCGCCTTCTCCTCACCCCTCCAAATCATCCAAATCCTTGCATCTAATTTAACTTTCTTTGGCAAAAATAACACTCTAGACACATGTTACAATCACTGATTTCTTTTTTTACTTCTCATATCCAAATTTGATTCACTCCCTCCACTCCCAAATGCTTCCCATAACTGCCTATTCCTTATGTCCCCCAGTATCCCCCTCCTAGCTTTTTCCTATTTTGGTACATACTTAACATTGAAATTTCCTAAAATAAGTTTCATGTTGCACTCCCCTGCTCAAGAAACTTCTGTGGCTCCCTGTTACCTCTGTCCACTGTCTACATTGTTGTTGGGTGCCATTGAGTCAATTCTAACTCACGGCTACCATATAGGACAGAGAAGAGCTGCCCCATATGGTTTCCTAGGCTGTAAACTTTATTATGAGTAGATCACCAGGTGCTTTCTTCCATGGAAATGGAAAAACCCTTTTAGTTCAGCCTTTGAGTTAGCAGCTGAGTTTCTATAACCACTGAATCACCAGGGCTCCTTCCACTGTCTATATAGGCACACCTTGGAGATATTGTCAGTTCGATTCCACACCACCACATTACAGTGAATAACAATAAAGCACATCACACAAACATTTTTGTTTCCCAGGACAAAGAAAGTTATGTTTACATGATGTCCTCTCACTGCTGTCAAGTTGGTCCTGACTCATAGTGACCCCTCCTTGGGTTTCTGAGGCAGTATCTCTATGGAAGCAGATTGCCCAACCTTTCTCCCGAGGAGTGGCTGGTGGGTTTGAATTGCCAGCCTTCTGGTTAGCAGTCAAATACTTAGGTGCTACACCACCAGAGCTCCTATTAAAGGAGCTCTGGTGACATGGTGGGTAAGGCATTTTGCTGCTAGCCAGAAGGTCAGCAGTTCAAACCCACCAGCTGCTCCATGGAAGGAAGATGAGGCAGTCTACTTCCATAAAGATTTACAGTCTTGGAAATCCAATGTAGATCACTATGAGTTGGATTCAACTCAATAGCACTGGGTTTGGGTTTTTTTGGTTTATAGCTTATTAAGTGTGCAATAGCATTATGAAAAAGTTTGAAATATTGTGAGCACTACCAAAATGTGACACAGAGACATGAAGTGAGCACATGCTGTTGGGAAAATGGCATGATAGACTTGTTCGGCACAGCCTTGTCACAAAGCTTCGATTTGTAAAAAATGTAGTCCTGCAAAGTCCAATAAAGTGAAGTGCAATAAAACGAGGTGTGGTTGTACTTCTTTCCTAGTCTCTTCTCTCTCTGCTGACACACACTTACTTTCCAGAGTCTAAACAGATTCCCTGTAACTCAAACCAGTTTCTTTATTTGCTTTTGTTTCCATCACTGGAATCTCTCTCCTTTCCTATTAATTCTTTAATTTCCTTTTCTCCTAACCAGCCCCACATACCTGTGAGATAAGTTACAATCAAAAGCACATACATTAAAATGAGAAACTATGGAAGAAAATCAGGACCTAGGAAAACATTGAAACACGAAGATGCTAACCAGTAGGTTTTCCTGGATTACTGTTACTGAAATTCAGATTTAACAAGAGATTTCTACACAACCAAACTGAAAAGGACATATGGACTACACACAGTTCCTATTGTTTTCAGGGGAGACAAAGTTTTCCATCTAATAATTAAACCTAAAAAAAGTTCTGCTATTGCATTTCATCTAGGAGGCATTAAGCAATTCTTTCAACAGTATCCCCACAGCAAAAGCAGTCCAGTGAAATGGGTTCCGTAGAGTGTTTCTTGATAGAATCTGATGGCAGAATAACAAAATGCAGCCCAAGAAGGGGATTCTGTCAGTAAGGAGATAGTATTTTATAATTATGTAGACTTCTGAAGATCAGTGATACACACATTCCAGAAACACTATTTCCTCCCTGAGGTGTTTTGGTTTTATTTGGGTGTATTAGTTTCCTAAGAGTTGCTGAGTGGTGCAAATGGTTAACATGCTCAGCTGCTAAAAAAAGGCTGGAGGTTCAAGTCCACCCAAGTTGCCTCAGAAGAAAAGCCTGGTGATCTATTCCTAGAAAATCAGCTACCGAAAAACCCATGGAGCACAGTTCTACTTTGACACACACTGGGAATGCCATGAGTCAGAGTCCACTCAACAGTAACTGGTTTATGGCCTATTGAGCCCCTCATGATCTGGTTACCTGTCTTATCTGACTCCCATGCCTTGATCCACCCACTACTGCCTCCCTCCCATGCTTCACCCCCAATTACTCTGCACCCTTATCTAAACAGAGCACAGTTGCCCCTCTCACACTGATACATCACATACCCATTTCCTCTACTTAGAAAACTACTCACCTCCCTTACCTCCCTTCATCTTCTTTTCACCTTACAGGTCTCAGCGTAGATACTGCTGCTTCTAGGGAGCCTTTACTGAATCCCAAAACCTAGGGCAACTGCCCTTCCTTGATGTGGCTGGACCTCCCTGAGCTCTTCCCCACCTCCTAATCACACTATAGTATTCATTTGATCCTGGCCAAAGCTTGCTGAAGACCACAGCAGCCTGAGACTTAGGGTTGTCACCATTCTGTCTTCAGTGCTGGGCACAGTACTTAACCTCCCAGTCACTTAGTATTTTGTGGCATTAATGAATAAACAAGTCAAACAATAAGGTGAGGGGGCATTCCACATATCCTGGGAGACAAGATTTGACAATATCTGCAGCCACACATCAGCCCACTCTGGGTGGGCAAGGTATGATCAATCCTACTCACAGCAGTCCCTTTTGCTCTTTCCCATGGCTCTAGATGTCACACCAAACCTTGAAAGGGGGTGTAGTTACAGGGAATCCTATAAGAAGGTGTGACTCCAGGGAAGCACCTCTAGGGTGGCCACACCCTGGCAACTAAACTGGAGATGTCAGGAAGGGAGTGGCCATGTGGGAGTTGGCAGCCCTGCAGGAAGTCAGTGGAGAAGCAGTGAACAGGAGTGATGGACAGGTCTCACCTGTTCTCTGTCCATCTCGGAAGTCACTGGCCTGTGCCCCTCCATTCTGAGGCTGACCCAGGTGGAAAAACCCCAGACTTTATATTTTCTCTACCCTCCCCCTCTTCTTCTAGTCTATGACACCCCCTTCCCCAATGCTGTCTTGCCTGGCTCCACATGGTGCACACAAAGACTTGTTTTTAAGACATAGACAGATGGGCAGCTCTCTAGAAAGCTGCTCCAAGTTGAAGGAAGGGGATTGTTCTTTTCAAGAAAGAGAAAGTTTAGAAGGGTGTGGGGATCTGCTCTTGCTTGAGAGGCACTGTCTCTCAGGGCAACTTCTCTTCCTCCTTGACATCTCATCACCACGTCAACGAAGGACACAGAACACGTAGGCAGTGGTTTCCCAATTTCCTGGGAGATAGCAGTGATTCAAGAAAGTACCCTGTAAGCAGAAGCTCTGGGGTAAAGTTGCAAACCTTCCACATGACTGACCCCGTGACAGACCAGGCGCCACACTTTCTCCTTCCTGCCTCTGATTTTCCCTTTGCTGACCCATCGAGGTGTTCCTCACTGACTCATCCGCTGTTCTGCAAGGATGGCAGAGGCTCACTGGTTATTTTTCTAAGTGCATGTCATTGGTTGGATTAGGGTTGGTCTGTTGCAGGGAAAAAGGGGGAGGGGGAGCACATGAGCTCATCGTGGGAATCTGGCCAGGAGGGGAGGAACTAGAAGCCTGGGAGTGAGGCCTAGAGGTAAAAGCAAAGGAGAAGTCCATTTGGGAAACAACGTCATTCAGTATTATCAAATGTTCTGTGAAAGCACTTATGGCTCAGCACTGTGAACAGCTGAAAGTAATATAAGATGGGCTCTTTGAATAGAAAGAAAAATTAAAGAATTATATTTATTGTTATTTTACAGTGTTGCCCTAGACTAGCCAGCCTCTGATAGTGTTAGGCAACAGTAGAGGGCACCAGGTGGAGCCCTTGGAGTCCAGATTGCAAGAGAGCAAGTCCTTGGGTCACTCCATAAACCACTTCCCCTTTTGCAAGTCTGACTAGGAAAATCTTTTCTGATTTCAAAGGCTGGAATGTTTCTTTTCAAATGGGATCTACCTTTTGTGGATTATCTCATAGAGTACTACTAAACTGTTTTTCTTTTTTTTAAAATTCCAAAATAAAAATAAATTTTAATTAGCTTTTGTTGCAAACAGATGAGTATCATAGGGCACTTTTTCAATTACTACTTTTTTTTTTCTTGTGGGAGTCAAAACAAACAAACAAAAAGAATATCTGTTGATTATCAAACAGAAGATATCTAGTAAAAGGCTAAATATATGACTGTGAAGCTCAGGAAAGAAATGCTAGCTGGAGACAGAGATGTGGGAACCATCAGAGTGTTGGTGCTAGGTTCTGTGGAGTCAATTCTAACTCATAATGATCTTGTGTTCAACAGAACATAACACTGCCCAGTCCTGTGCCATCTTTACTATTTTTGCTATATTTGAGGCCAGTGTTGCAACCACTGTGTTAATCCATCTCATTGAGGGTCTTCTTTTTTGCTAACCCTCTACATTTCCAAGCATGAAGTGCTCTCTAGGGACTGGCTCCTCCTGATAACATGTCCAAAGTACATTAGACAAAGTCTCACTATCCTTGCTTCTAAGGAGCATTCTGGGTGTACTCCTTCCAAGACAGATTTGTTTGTTCTTCTATCAGTCCATGGTATATTTAATATCCTTTGCCAACATCATAATTGAAAGGCATCCATTCTTCTTTGGTCCTCCTTATGCATTTTCCAGATTTTGCATGCATATGAGGTGATTGTATGTACAATCAGAGTGTACATAGAACTTTTGAAAGTGTCAGTAGATAACTCAAAGATAGTGTTTGAATTAGAAGAATAATGAAGGATTTAGAACTTAAAACTGCAGAACATCAACAAGAAAGTCAGGGTTCCTCAACCCTGGTACTACTGATGATTTGGACAAGGTTGTTCTTCATTGTGGGAGTTGTCTTGCACATTATGGGATGTTTAGCAGCATCCTTGGCCTCTAACCATTTGATGACAGCAACACATACCTGCCTACAACCCCCACTTGTGCCAATCAAAAATGTCTCCAGACATCAACAAATGTCCCCTAGAGAACCAAAACACCCCTGACTGAAAATCACTGAATTAAGTGATTGCCAAAGTAAGAACATCCTACACAGATAATTGACAAGGAGTGATCAGAAAATTTGGAGGCAAAGACAAGAAAGAAGGAGAATATTTCCAGAAAGATGGGGTCAAATATGTCTGATGTCATTGAGACTGTCATTACTTCATGAGCACCCAGTACACTGGTTTTACAGACAAGAAGCTTGTTGGTTGTTCTGGTTACCTAGTGCCACTCTGACAAGAAATATACCACAAATGGGATGGCCTTAACAAACAGGAATTTATTCTTAAAATTTGGAGGCTTTAAGTCCAAGTTCCAAGTGCCAGGCTCTAGGGGCTGGGTGAAAGCCCCTCAACCTTGGGGGTCCAGCTCCGCCTCCTGCTCCCGGTCCACTGGAACTAGAGGTGTTTCTTCACTCAGACAGCTGCGGGCTGCTGAGACTGAGAAGGTTGACAAGTAAAAAGGCACAGTCCCAATGTTACCAAACCACATGGCAGGCCATTAACTTAAGTCCATTATAAGTCCCAAAGTCGGCAGAGCATAGCAGGCTGCTGAGCAACAACATGGCTACATGCAGGGTCCAGCGTGCCATAGGCTAGAGACAATTCCTAAGGCTTCTCCTTATATACAAGAAGCAGACCACATCCCAAAGGCAGCTACTCAGCTGCTTGTGGTAGATCCCACCATGGAGTTGATTGCCAGTCTCATCATGGGGAATAACTGCCGCCAGCTGCCCAGCCACTCAACCAGGCCCAGCCAAGTTGACACACAAACATAACTACCACATTGGTAAACATACAGAGCTTGCTCCTTGTGTTCTAGTACTACCTGCCTGGTGGAATCTTATGTTCCTCGTCCAGTCCCTAGACTTTTGGGTTTCAACCTTCTGTTTAGAGGTATGGGCCATGGACACCTTGAGTGCTGGGGAAGATGAGCAGGTATATGTCTCAGTGGCTGCCCCTGGCATCTGTTCCATCAACCTTGAGGTGTGTGGACATCTTCACAAGTCTGTAATTGTAAAACAGAGAACCTCAACTCAGGAAGCTGATGACAAGTCTGCTTATTCAGAAACGTCCATACTCTTGGGAACTCGAGTCTGGAGCATTGAGACAAACTTCTTGTTGCCAAGAAATTTGTCTTAGTTCCTTATCATGGTTTTCTTAGGAAAAACAAAAATTAAAAATACCCAAAAGGTCATAAAATTCCTTCTTACCACAAAATAATGAAATGTAGTTTTTATAAATTCCTAGATAATCTGTGTTTGGAGAATGATGCTGAGAACCCTAAAGCTTTTATTCTAAACAGATTCATACTAGAAATGTTCTCTAGAATACCCCTCAGGAGTGATCAAGCACTTTTTGCTTTCCAAACTCAGAAGAAAAAAAAGTCCAAGTACTTTTCAAGAATTTTCAAATCTGAATTTTCACTAGTAAACTCTATTCTTAGTAAAGGAAGTAAAATGCTGAAATTCACCTATCTTTAAGGGGCTTAAAAAAAAGTATATATATATATGTATATATATATATATATATATATACACATATATATATATACACACACACACATATATATGTATATGTGTGTGTATATATATATATATATATATATATATATATATATATATATATCCTCCTTCAAAATAAGAAAGCCCTTGGTTACTATTTGGAGTCCCTGAGTGTTGTAAATGGTTAAAGTGCTCAACTGTGAACTGAGAGTTTGGGGGTATGAGTCCACTTATAGGTGCCTCCAAAGAAAGACCTGGTATCTACTTCTGAAAAATCAGCCAGTGAAAATTCTATTGAGCACAGTTCAACTATGACACACATGGGGTCACCATGAGTGGAAATGAACTTGACTGCAACTGGTTTGGTTTTGAATAGGTTTTATTACTATTAAGATGTTACATCTTAGATTTCATGTTAGCAACCTAAGAGTTTTTTCTGTTTGTAGAGTTCCACACTCATGTGTACATACTAATAAATATCCTACCTGCACTTGGCCCTTGGAGAAATATAGAAGGTGGTTTAAGAGTCCTGGCTCTCCACCCACACGTGAAAGTACTGATTAGTGAAAATGAGGGTAGGCTTCTCAGTAGGAGGCTATGGTATTTGCCTGAGGGAGGAGACACCTCATAGTTCTCCTTTCTCTGTCCTTTGCCATTTTGACTTCCTGCTTGACCAGCCCCAATCCCAGAAAATGCATCATAACCAATGCATGATTCATAATTCACAATGTCCAAAGTATCTCACACTAACCTTCACAATGCTGCAAAACAGACAAGATTAAAAAAAAAAATTGTCAAGTCCATTCTGACTTATGGAAACCTCATGTGTTACAGGATAGAACTAAGCCCATAGGGTCTTCTTGGTTGTAATCTGTGTGGAAGTAGATTGCCAGACCTTTCTTCCATGGTGTCACTGAGTGAATTCAAACTGCCAACTTTTCTGTCACAGCATCAGGATTGGAAAAATACTGATTAACAACCTGTGATATGCAGAGGACACAACCTTCCTTGCAAAAAGTGAAGAAGACTTGAAGCACTTACTGAGGAAGATCAAAGACTACATCCTTTTGTATAGGTTACCCCTCAACATAAAGAAAATAAAAATCCTCACAACTAGACCAAGGAACATCACAACAAATGGTGAAAAGATTGAAGTTGTCAGGGGCATCATTTTACTTGGATCCACAATCAACCCACATGGAAGCAGTAGTCAAGAAATCAGACAACACACTGCACTGGGAAAATCCATTGCAAAAGACCTCATTAAAGTGTTAAAGAGCAAAAATGTCACTTTGAAGACTAAGGTGCTCCTGACCCAAGCCATAGTATTTTCAAATAGCTCCATATGCATATAAAAGCTGGACAATGAATAAGGAAGACCAAAGAGTTGATGCATTAGAAATATGATGTTGGTGAAGAATATTGAATATACTGTTGACTGCCAGAAGAACGAACAAATCTGTGTTGCAGAAAATACAGTCAGCATGCTCTTTAGAAGTGAGAATGGCCAGATTTCATCTCTCATACTTTGATCATATTGTCAAAAGGGACCAGTTCCTGGAGAAGGATATCATGCTTGGTAAAGTAGAAGGTCAGCAAAAAAGTGGAAGTCCCTCAAAGAGATGGATTGACACAGAGGCTCCAACAATGGGCTCATGCATAGCAAAGATTGTGAGGATGACACAGCACCGGGCATTGTATCATTCTGTCATACAGGTCACTATGAGTCAGAACTGACTCGATAGCACCTAACAACCACCACCTTTCTGTTAGCAGCTGAGTGAAATTTGTGTGTGCCTCTCAGGGACTTTACAGCCAAGACAGATGTCCCAAAAGACTAAATGAAGGTCATAAATTCAAAAAGCAATGTTGAACTTTGCCTCTCCTCCCCAATCTGTCTTCTGATTTAGATGCCATGTCTTTCAGTTTTGGGGCAATTCCTTCTAACAAAGAGGACAGCAGTTCCCATGCCTCCTCATGTGAAGGCCTTTAAGGATAGCAATGACCCACTATGAGCTTAGGAGCTATGATAAAGTAGTGCCTAAGGCGCTTGCTTGACTGCTAACCAGAAGGCTGGTGGTTCAAACCCACCAGCCACTCCTCAGAAGGAAGGTTAAGCAATCTATTTCCATAGTGATACCACCTCGGAAACCCAAGGAGGGGTCGCTATGAGTCGGGTCTGACTCAACGGCACAAAACAATAACAACTATGAGCTTAGAAGCACAAAAATGGCTGTGGCTGTAGGTGGAGGGAGATGAGGACATAAATGAAGACAGACTGGTCAAGTCCACAATCTCCTTCCACTTTCAACCTTCCCCTGGTTCTAGCATTGACAGACTCTCAAAGCAAAGACTTCATTGCTAGCCTCTTTGTCCATCAATACAAACACTTGGTTAGACATTATCATGTATCTTTTTTTGGGCCCTGCTTAGCCCAGCAATAACAAGGAGGAGGGAACTTGCCCCTTTGTACTTTTTTCACTCAGGCAGGAGGAGACTATTTCTTTTTTCAGCACTTCTCCCACTTTTCCCTTGACCTTCTCTCCTCCATCTGGTTTACCTACAGGTCATTTCTTCATCTGTCTTCTTAATTTCAGCCTCCATTACCTTTGTTCCCTGATCCAATCTTTTCTTTTTTTTTTCCTTAAATTCTCTTTGGCTCCCTGAATAGTCACTTACCTAATTACCATGTGAGAATGGTGGTAACAGAAGAAAGTTACCTAGAAATATTTCCAAGCCTGGACATGTTTCTGTCCAGAAAGCATACATCTTTGAGCCACCATCCAAACTAGATCATTATTTCTCTTTTAACAAAATGTATGCAATTACTATGACTCTATGAAATCTCTTTGAAAATAAATCAGTTACTAATATACAGCTTGCCTCAGAAATAACCACCAAAAGCCCCACAGACATTGCAAAGCACTAGTAATCTCTCTAGAACCTTCCTTGTTTACAACTTTCTCTACCAAAGAACACATAACAATTTCAAAGAATGTAGAGTCAGCCACAGACTCTGAAAGCAGGCCTTCTCTCTGCCTCCAATGTCCTCTGCCCCCAGCATACCTTATTCTGCTCCCAAGGAGGAGGAACTCTGGGGTCAATCAAGGACACAGTGAAGCTAACAGAGTAAGGGGTGAAGGCTTCATTCATTATTTCATGCTACAAGTCTTTATTAATACCTACCATGTGCCAGGTGCTGTGCAATAATGTCTTTCCTGTCCTTGTAGAACTTACAATTGAAGGAGTGAGATGTTTTATAAGCATGTAAAACAGGCCACATAGACACTAATCATGATATGTGCTATGAAGGAAACAAATAAGAAACTATGCGTCAGGATAAAAGTGGAGAGATGCAGTTCATGTGAGATGGTCAGGGAAGGCCATTCTGATAAGGTGATATTTAAGCTGAGTCCTAAAGGATAAGAAAGCATCATGGAAGAGCACTTGGTAAGGATTCCAGGTGAGGGAGGCTAATATGTGAAAGACCTTTGTGTGAGAGAGTGCTCCAAGGGTTTCAGGAACTGAATAGAGACTAAAACAGCTGGAACTTGTGAGGCAGAGGAGACAGGCTTGACCTGAGTCTAGGGTAGTCAGAAGGGTCACATTTTATCAGGTATGGTAGGCCATAGTGTAGGAGTTAGGAATTTATTCTAATTGCCATAGGAAGCCAGTGAAGAGTTTTAAAAAGGTGGTGATATTTTCCAGTCTATTTTATGGCTGTTTGGATAATGTTAAGAGTGGAAGCAGGAAGATAGGTTCAAAGGTGTTGAGTAGTCTAGGTGAGAAGTAATGGTGGTCCTAGGGTGTTGGCAGTCGAGACAGACAGAAGTAGGCAGATTTGCTAGCTATTTTGGAAGAAGAATGGATAAGACTTGCTAATGGATTGGATGTGGAGATGGTGAGACAGGGAGATGAAAAGATCCACTGAAGGTTCTGGCTTGAGCGGTTCAGAGGACAGTGGTTCCATTTGCTGAGATAAGGGAGCCCACCACAGGCGATAGGGGAGACAGTGAGCTTACAGTATGTTACCTCAAAGATGTCTGTGACATCTGTTATGCTGTCAGGTAGCAGGATATTCAAATCTGGAGCTCAGAAAGGAGATTGGAACTGGAACCTCAACTCATGGATAGAATTAAAGCCAGGGGAATGGGTGTGAGCTACTGGGGAGAGTACTGGCAAACAAGAGCGTTCAGGCCAAATCCTGAATAACTTCACCATTTAGAGGGCAAGTTGAAGAAACAGACTGAGGTAGAAAGAAAACAAGGGAAGCATTCTGTCAAGAAGCCAAGAAAGCAAGGTTCAGGGAAGAGGGAGCTGAATGCTGCTGAGGGGTAAGCAAGGTGGGGTGAAAACAGGAATCTTGAGTTTGGCAATGTGGAGACAGCCAGTAATCAGAAGAGAAGAGAAAGAAGTGAGTGTAGACCTTATTTATGGGCCTGGGACAATGCTGTTTGGATCTGCTCTCTTCTGCTTAGTATAGCTTCTTCTTTCCCATGTGGCTTGAACTGCAGTATCTGTCCTGAAGGAAACTCCTAATTTTCCACCCTCCTCACTCCTTCACTCCCAAAAGTCCTAGTGAAAACAAGGCAGGGCTCAGGAAACTGAAGTTATGATTTGAGGGCCATGTTTTTCCATGCTTTTACGTTTTTATCTTCTCATGGTTGGCGTAGTCAGTTCCAAAGAATAGGCACTAGAGAATAGGTCTCAGAAAAGTGACCAAGCAGCAGGTTGTTAACCTGTCCTAAACAGGAACCTAAATAAACAAAATGTCCCAATCCAATTTATAAGAATAGAAAGAAGTGGGGAAATGGGAAAAAGGCAACACCTATATTGGTAGACTACTGCCACCTGTCAGTTTATCATACTTTGCTGGTTTTCATGTTGGAAGCTATGGAAGCTGTGATGCTGGAAGCTATGGGAGCAGTATTTCAGGCACCAGCGGGGTCACCTATGGGTGACTATGCTTCCATACTAAGACAGACTAGGAAGAAGATCTGGTGATCTACTTCCAAAAATTAGCCATTAAAAATAGCATATCATTTAATGTAAATGGATGATGAGTCCCCTAGGTCGGAAAGCACTCAAAATACACAGTGGCCATGACAGTAGACTCCAACATACCAGTCAGTGGTCATGGGCATGGTGCGGGACCACCAGCAATGTTTTGTTCTGTCACACATGGGGTTGCCATCAATCAGTGACAAGTTGGCGGCAACGAACAACTTTTGCGAAATCTCCACCTCAGGGCATGAGACAGCTAGTGGAAGCTGGATGAGACCTGATAAATCTCTCAGTGGGAGAAATCTCAATGAACAAAATTGAGAATATGTATTTCACTCCACCCTCATACTTAGGCCCAGATTGTTCAGTAGGCTTGTGTGCAAATCTCCCACGCTGACAATATGGGAAAGTAAATCAAGCAATCCTGGGGACATTAAAACCCAGTCCTGAAACTTTAATTATGTACAAACTAAATAAAAAGCATGCACCAGAATATGAAATAAAAACTTGGCTTAATTGTTGCGTTGCTTATTAGAGGGCAGGCGATCTGGTCACCTCTAGTGACCGCATTATCATCAAGAGCCTTTTCTTAATTATCAGAAACCCTAAGGCCCTCTCCTTCAGGGAGGGCTGCCAGGATCAGAAAGAGAAAACTCTATCAAAGTCATCTATAACCACAATTTAATATTATTAAATAGCAGCGTATGGAATAAGCCTTCGAGAATAGACTTCTGTCCCGAATAAAAGGATGAACAAAATTGATTGCTTAATTACTAGCTTGCTCACTAAAATGAGTGTTTGCATTTAACTCTCAAAAGTATACTCTGGCCCTTCTCCATAGTCTGACCACATTATTAAACTCAATAGTTCAATTAGGCATTTAGTCGCAAAACTCAGGGGTCTGTGGCTTCTATCACTTGTCAGTTGGTACTTGACTGCTAACCAGAAGGCTAGCGGTTAAAACTCACCAGCCACTCCTCAGAAGGAAGATGGGGCAATCTACTTCCGTAGTGATACTGCCTCGGAAACCCAAGGAGGGATCACTATGAGTCGGGTCCAACTCCACAGCACATAACAACAACAACAACAACAACAACAACATATTACTGTGATGCTAGAAGCAACCAGTATTTCAAATCCAGCAGGGCTGCCCAGGGTTTCAACAGAGCTTCCAGACTAAGACAGACTAGGAAGAAAGGCCTGGTGATCTACTTCTGAAAATGAGCCAATGAAAACCCTGTGGTTCACAATAGAATATTGGTCATTATAGTGCTTGAAGATGAGCCCTCTAGGTTGCAAGACTCAAAACTCGCAGTGGAGTCAACAAATGGACTCATATATGCCAACATATATGATGGTGGCACAGGACTGGGCAACATTTCTTTCTGTTGTACTACATAAGGTTGCCATGAGTCAGAGCAAGCTCTTACAGCAAATATCAACAACAAGCTTTCAAGAGCAATAAAGATGCTCCTAGAGGATGAGAACTTAAGTCTGCAAAAAGCCCTTTTCACCAGTGTCTTCTTGCCATACTAATTCATTTGAACCTGCCTTACACCAAGCCCTATTTTCATGCCTTTTGATAGATCTGATGCAGCTTCAGATTAGCATTTGACCACAGATTCAAATTCTCAAATGCATTTTTCTTTCTATTCAATTTTTCCTCTTACACTTGTATGGAAGTTATAAATGCTATTTCTATTATTTTAGTGGTTGTTTTAGAAATTATTACATGCTTATTTAATTTGATAATGGTGAACATGAGTCATACACCTCTTCCTCCCAACAATGCAAGGGGACCTTGTTGCTGTTATGTGTTGTCAAGTAGATTCCAACTCACAGTGACACTAGGATGGAGTAGATCTGACCCATAGGGTTTCCAAGGCTGTAAATCTTTGCCGAAGCAGACTGCCACATCTTTCCCTCCCACAGAGTGGCTGGTGGGTTCAAACCACTGACCGTTTGGTTAGCAGTTGACTTCTTAACCTCTGTGCCACCAGGGGGACCTTACCACTCTAAAACTCATTGCCATTGAGTCAATTCTGACTCAAAGTGACCCAACAGGACAGGGTAGAACTGCCCCATAGTGTTTCCAAGGCTGCAATCTTTACAGAAACAGACTGCTTCATCTCTCTCCCACAGAGCATCTGGTAGATTCGAACTGCCCAACGTTTTGGTTAGCAACAGAGCATTTAACCGCTGCACCATCAGGGCTCTGTCTAAACTCCAAAACCAAACTCACTGCCATTGAGTCTATTCCAACTCATTGCAACTGCCATTGAGTTTCCAAGGCTATATATCTTTACAGAAGCAGATGGCCCCATCTTTCTTCTGCAGAGTGGCTAGTGGGTTAAAACCTTACAACTACATCACCAGAACTCCTTAAAAATCCTTTTTATTTTATTTTTTTTTATTGTTATTTGGGTGAAAATTTACAGAGCAAATACACTTTCCATACAGCAGTTCACATACACTTTGTCTCATGACATTGACCACAATTTAGCACAATGCAACATCTCCCTTCCCACTTCCTCCCCAT
>NW_006921599.1:4628772-4632592 GCF_000298275.1 Orycteropus afer afer
GTATTGAATTCCTTATTCCTTCTTCAGCAATCTCTTTGCTGGTGTAGAGGAATCCAACTGATTTTTGGATGTTGATCTTATATCCTGCCACGATGCTAAATCTCTCAATTAGTTCCAGTAGATTTTTGACTGAATCTCTTGGGTTTTCTAGGTGTGGGATCATATCATGTGCAAATAGGGATAGTTTGACTTCTTCTTTACCAATTTGGATGCCTTTGATTTCCCTTTCTTGTCCTATGGCCCTAGCTAGGACTTTCAGTACAATGTTGAATATCCTTAGAAGTCCTTAATTCCAGTCACTTCTCTCCCAATTTACACTTTCTTGTTATCCAGTTTATTTTTTAAAAAATTACCATAAGTTCACCAAATTGCTTGTCAATTGCTCTTGGTGTCTCAGATATCCCATTTGAGATCATTTTCCTTCATTCTGTGATACATCTTTTAATATTTCCTTTAGCAAGGGTCTGGATATAGTAAAGTCTGTTTTAGTATGTCTGAAAATATATTTTATCTTTATTTAGAAGACACTCTCAGTGAGTACATAGGCTTTTTTTTTCCCCCTCCAACATTCTGAAGCTATTACTCCACTATCTCCTGGCATCTTTGTTGCTATTAAGCTATCAGCTTCATAGTGATTCAATTTTAGGGAATGTTTTAGGATCTTCTTTTTATCTAAGGTGTCCCACAGTTTTGTGACTATGTGGCTTCATGAGAGAGTATTTTGTTCCTCTTTATCCTGTGTGGAATTTTTGTGCTTCCTGAATCTGAGGATTAGTTATTAATAAAATAATCAGTTATAATCTCTTTGAATATGGCCTGTACCCCCACTCTGTTATTTCCTCTCATGTTTATTTTAGCTTTTGGGAATTTCCTCTTACTTTCTTATTAGTAAGCCAAGCATTAAACAAGATTTTTAGAAATATATTTTATTCAACATTTTAAATGGCTTATAAGTAATGAAAGGATATTTCCAGGTTACAGCTCCATCGTACTGCCAGAAATGGAAGTCTAAGTCAAGACTTATTTCTTTTGAGTGGATAAATTTCCCATTCCTTTTCCATCATGTTAAAGGTTATGGGCATGATTTAAAAGGAATCATGAATTTCATGGTCATGTACAAGTAAAGGTTAAGTCAGGAAATCAATCTAAGGATTCCAAGGAGAAGAGGCTTAGGCAACTGTTGGAAAAAGTGTTTTTGTTTGTTTGTTTGTTTGTTTTACCAGTTGCCATTGAGTCCACTCTGAATCTTGGTTGACCACATGTGTGTCAGAGTAGAACTGTGCTCCATAGTGTTTTCCATGGCTGATTTTTCAAAAGTAGACCACCAACAGATTTGTTCTGGTTACCTACTGCTGCTCTGACAAGAATATACCACAAATGGTATGGCCTTAACAAATAGGAGTTTATTCTCTTACAGTGTGGAGGCTAGAAGTCCGAGTTAAAAGTGCCAGGCTCTAGGGGCTGGGTGATAGCCCCTTGACCTTGGGCTTCAGCTCTATCTCTTGCTCCCAGCCCACTGAAGCTAGAGGCATCTCTTCACTCAGGCAGCTCGTGGTTGCTGAGGCTAACAAGCCCAAGGTCGACAAATAAAATGGCACAGTCCTGATGTTACCGAACCACATGGCAGGCCATTAATTCAAGTCCATTGTAAGTCCCAAGGTTGGTAGAACATGGCAGGCTGCTGAACAACGACACAACTACAGGCAGGGTCCAAGTGTGCCATAAGCTAGAGACCATGCCCAAAGTCAACAAGTGAAAAGGCACAGTCCTGATGTTACCAAACCACATGGCAGGCCATTAATTCAAGTCCATTGTAAGTCCCAAGGTCAGCAGAACATGGCAGGCTGCTGAAAAATGACATGGCTACATGCAGGGTCCAAGCATGCCATAAGCTAGAGACCACTCCCCAAGGCTTCTGCTTATATACAGGAAGCAGAACACATTCGCTAAGGCAGCTACTCAGCTATTTACAGTAGATTCCACCATGGAATTGATTACCAGTCCCATCATGGGGAATACTACATCCAGCTGCCCAGCCACTCAACCAGGCCCAGGCAAGTTGACACACAAACTGAACTACCACAAGATTCCAAGACACTTCTAGGTATATTTGAACCTCCAACCTCTTGGTTAGCAGCTGGATATGTTTAAGAATAGGGCAGTGAAAGTCAAGGAAACTCTTGCTAGAAGGGGTTGATTAACAAGACTTGACCCAGAAGCTGCTGCAAATTTCTGTGAATTTCAGCTGCCTGGGGTACAAAGTGCATGATTTCTAGGGACTTGTCCAGAAGCTGCTACTAACTTCATGCCTGCAATCTTTCCAACATCTGCTCTCAACTGCTCCTAGAGAAGAATGACTTCTTCTCTTCCACTTCCACATCTTAGGAGAACATCTATCACTGGCTGACTCTCACCTGAAACCAAATACTGAGAGAGATTCTGGGAAATATGATTTCAAGCTTATTCCTGGAATTGTGGAGGAGAATGGAGGGGAATGATGGTAATTCCAGGCTGACAACTGTTCAGTCTAGAACTTTTTATGTGCATATATACTTGTATTTGCTCCTAACATCCATGAGAATTAACCACATACACATGTTTTTTTTCCATTTTCAGGGACAAAAAATCCAAAGAAGTTTATTAGCTTGTCTAAAATCAGACAGCAAATCAGTGACAGAAGTGGAACCAGGACAGATTTTCTCACATTTAGGTCAATTCTTTTAATGAAATCTCAGATTAATATATAGAAAATATATGAGATCAATCATTTTTGCAACTTAGAAATAGAGGTATTCATCCACTAACCTAAAGGTTGACAACTTGAACCTACCCAGTGGCACCATGGAAGAAAGTCTTGATGATCTGCTCTGCAAAAGTTACAGCCAAGAAAACCCTATGGAGCAGCTCTACTCTGTCATACTTAGGGTTGCCATGAGTCAGAATCTTCTCGACAAATTTGGCTTTGGCTTCTGGTACCTCAATATAGCTTTTAGGAATCAGAATCCAGCAACATTCTCCCTAACAACATACCCTTTCCGAATTTTTAGCCCATGTAGATCCTTAATAGATGTGAAAGGACATTTGTGAAGACACAACATGATTCACCAGGTGATCCATTTCCTGGTGACCTGTACTTGGTGATGTCTTGGATTATCTTGCATCATGCTCTAAATGTCACCACCTCAACAAAACCACTTAGACTAAGTGTCATTCCCTTGAACATGCAGCTCAATATTCCAATTACTATTCAACAAATATTTCTTACAAACTTATACGTGCCAGGCCTACAGTTTCTGTAATGATACTGATATTTTAATGCCACTGACTTTGAAATTAGGTTAGCTAAATATTATTTTAAAATATGTCAGTGAAAATATGCATATTAATTAAAATGTTCTCATAGATAAGTCTTAATCCCTGGGCTGATTGTAGACAAAAGATCTTTATTAAATACTATTTGATAGGTTAAGTATTTTATTATCTCTGTCAATCGTTGCTATAAAAGAATATTCACTGTCTAGCATGAAATGGGAAAAGAAGGAAATATTATATCATTGTCTATTAGAGTCTTATGTCCTAAGACAATGGCAGAAACAGCATTTTCTAGCAATGGCTATATCTATAGGCCCTGATATGTAAACCTGTTACCTAATGCCATGTTTTCATTATGTTCTTATGCTGCCATAACGAGATAGGAGATGGGAGCTCTGGTAGCGTAGTGCCTAAGGCACTTGACTGCTAACCAGAAGGCTAGTGGTTCAAATCCACCAGCCACTCCTTGGAAGGAAGATCATACAGTATTTGTCCTTTGGTTGACTTA
>NW_006921599.1:4632692-4636704 GCF_000298275.1 Orycteropus afer afer
TCTGGTAGCGTAGTGCCTAAGGCACTTGACTGCTAACCAGAAGGCTAGTGGTTCAAATCCACCAGCCACTCCTTGGAAGGAAGATGGGACAATCTACTTCCATAGTGATACTGCCTCGGAAATCCAAGGATGGGTCACTATGAGTCGGGTCCGACTTGATGGCACATAGCAACAACAACAACATGAATGGAGATAGGCGAAGTGTGTGTCAATAAACCTGTACATTTTTGTGCTAATGGAATTTCTCATTAATGGCATCAGGACACTTTCAGTTGTTAAACTCAAACTCACTGCTGTTGAGTCAGATCCGGCTTATAGCGACCCCTCCTTGGGTTTCTGAGGCAGTATCACTTTGGAAGTAGATTGCCCAACCTCCCTTCCAAGGAGTGGCTGGTGGGTTTAAACCGCCAGCCTTCTGGTTAGCAGTCAAGTGCCTTAGGCACTACCCCACCAGAGTTGTTAGTCCACTCTTAAAAGATTACAAATATATACTTGGCACTCAGTTTAAAAGCTCTGAGTATAAAAACAGGATCCCTAGTCTAGGAAAATCTTTTATTCATGCTTCCACAGACTCTGGCAGCCACCCTGTCTCACAGAGCTTAAATGCTTGAGCCCCTAAAGAAAGACTCTTTCTTATCCCCATTTCCTCACTACTCTTTAATCTTACTCTAGTATAAAATTTTAGAGAAAATGGATAAATCTAGTGAATATATGGAGATGATGGAAAGAGGATGAAGTTGGGATAAGTAAGGCTGGTGGCAGTTTGGAAAAGTTGATGATATATAGGAAGGGGTTGGCAAAGCAAGGACCTTACATATAAATGGACTTGCCCCTTGGTTTGGGAGAAGAGTATGAAGGGCAGGGCAGAAAGGAGGACTGAGAATCCAGAGGATGAAGACATGAAGTATCTGAAAGCTAGAAATGCGTGAGGTGGACATGTAACTCATGGGCAATATAATTACACCATCAAGAAGACAAGATAACACCCTACAGAAATGTTCTTCTAGCTTATATAATGAATTCATACAAGGACCCAGAGGTGGGAGAGAGATAGAGGAGTTATACAACCATGAATTCCCAATTAGGTAACAGATGGCAGCTCCATGGGCAGAAAAGATGAAGGTACCCAGGGATGAGAGAGGAGGGGCTATTTGAAATCTTGTTAACAGCTCCCTGTTCAAGGCAAGATGGTACTCCACAGCTGTCAGAGTGACTGCTTGCGTGGTTATTCAGCAGCTGGGAGCTTGCTGGATTTTGTGAGTGTGTGTGTGTGTGTGTGTGTGCATGTATGCTGCTTATCTAGTTAGGAAGGGGGATGTCCATTGGAATCTGGCAAAGAAGTCTCTCACCCACCCACATCTTCACTTCTGCCCTGAGATCATGGGACTTTAGCCCTTTTCTACCCACTTGGATTTTTATCATTTTCTCTTGGTATTTCAAAGAGGTGTAAGATCTTCTTCACCACACATCTGTCAGTTTGTCCTATGTGGCAGTTTATGTGTTGCTATGATGCTAGAAGCTATGTCACTGGTATTTCAAATACCAGTAGGCTCACCAGGCTTCAGCAGAGCTTCTAGATTAAGGCAAATTAAGAAATAAGGCCAATGAAAACCCTGTGGATCATAACAGAATATTGTCCAGTATAATGCTAGAAGATGAGGCCCCCACATTGCAAAGCACTCAAAATACACAGTGGCCACAACGTGGACTGGAGCATACCAGTGGTCATGAAGATGGCGTAGGACCTGTTGTATCCAAGGTCACCATGAGTCAGAGCTGACTCAAAGGCAATTAGCAACTACAACAACATGGGATCTTTCATTATAAATTTCTTAATCCTGGTTAATCTCCAGTGTAAATTCACAATCCCTATTGGTTATCATGAGGGAGCTCTGGTGCCTAAGACACTTGACTGCTAACCAGAAGTCTGGCGGTTCAAACCCACCAGCCACTCTTCAGAAGGAAGGTTGGGCAATCTACTTTCATAGTGATACCACCTCAGAAACCCAAGAAGGGGTTGCTATGAGTCAGGGCCGGCTCCACGGCACATTACAACAACAACATTGGTTGTCATGAAAGTGAGTATTGCATCCTGGGGGTAAGAGGCATACTAATAAACCCTCAAGATCACCAAATTATTTCAATTATTCAAAGTCCTAGTAACTTCTTATATGACATCTATAATTTTTGATCACTAAATGTCCAGGGCCCACTCCCTGGAGAAGGATGCCATGCTTGGTAAGGTGGAGGGTCGGTGAAAGAGGGGAAGCCCCCTCAATGAGATGTATCAGCACAGTGGCTGTGGCAATGGGCTCAAGTATAGCAAGGATTGCCGAGCTGGCATGGGACCAGGTGGTGTTTACTTCTGCTGCGCATAGGGTCACTATGAGTCGAAATGACTCGGCGGCACCTAACAACAACAAAAAAAGTCTTTGACCTTGACCTGGAAACTGGGGTGTATTTTCTATTGGTATTCTCTTTTTTTTAAGCAGCTTGTTGAAAATAGACAATTTTAAAAGCATGCTACTCTTTAAGCACAAATTAGAAGTTCTCTGAATTGGGGTTTTTTAAAAAACAGGAATGCTTTCCCCGTTGGGTTTCCTGATCCTGAGCGATGGAGAAAGCAGGCACTAGATTGCTTGCTTCTAGTTATGTAAAACCTTAAGTGGACTGGTAATCCTTTGGCAGTTCATTATCAGAATCTCTTCTGTCTTAAGACTTCCTGAGGTGCAAGATGGCTTTAGTGTCTTTGCTCAGGTAACTCTGCTTCCTAAACCCCAGTTTAGCTCCTGACTTTACCACTGAGCTTTAGACAATCATTTCACTTCTTCGTGTTACCCAGGTGAGTGCTGGAGGAAATTCTAACCTACTGAGGATTAGGAAGTGAATGGAATGAACAAAGGGATGGCTAAAAAGTGCTGTAAAATCATAAGGCACCCATAAATAATTTTGTAGTGATTATCCTGAAATAATCTTCAATAAACATCTGGATGTGGCAAATGATTCCATTTTCATCCTTGTGGAACAGCTCTAATACTCAGTTCAGTCCTGCTCTAAACAATCTTTCCTTATTTTTTCTATTGTTATTCTTCTGTTTAAAAAGCAGCCTGTTAAAGTACACTAGTATGCCATTTAAGCATTTGTTCATTGGCTTAATAAGTATATCATTACATTCCTTAGAGTCAGAAGAAATTACTTCCCAATACCATTTTCTGGTCATTGTCAGCCATCATAATTTCTTTTTCTAATGTAGGCTCCCTGGGTAGGTGCAAATAGTTAACATGCTTGGCTGTGAAAGGTTGGAGGTTCAAGCCCATCCAGAGCCACCTCAGAAGAAAGACCATTGGAAAAAAAAAACAGCCACTGAAACTCTATGGAACACAGTTCTATTCTGACACACATGGGGTCACCATGAGTTGGAATAGAATTGATGGCAACTGTTCTGTTTTCTTCTTTTTTTTTGTTTTCAATGTGAACCTAGTTGAGTAGAAAATGGCCAAAGCAGTTTTGGGAATGTAATAGTAAACAAGTTGATGCAAAATGGTTGCTTTTGAGATTGTGACTTCAAATTCAAATACCTTTCACACATTCTGTGAGAGGAGTTGATTAAAAAAGGGTGAAGATATGTTACCATTGGGTAATGTGTACTCAGGATCTCTCTCTATGATTTCTTACCACTGCCTGTGAATCTATAATTATCTCAAAATAAAAAGCTTAAGCTTAATTAAAAATGAGTTAAGAAATACAATGAAGGAAAACTTTGCTGATAGTAGATGCTGAATATGTGTTCAAATAAAGATTACGGATGAATAAAACTTGTTTTGTTTCCTGTTATAACAGGAGAGGAAACTCAGGCCCGCCCGGAGTAGTAGGCTGGAAGAACAAGAGAAAGGGGATAAAAGGCAGGCATCAGGACAGAAGAGCAGTCAGCCGCAGGGTTACAGGTGAGGAGAGACAACTCAGGGATGCCCAAAGTAGCAGGCGGGAAGAGCAGGAGAAAGGGGATTAAAAG
>NW_006921599.1:4642199-4643577 GCF_000298275.1 Orycteropus afer afer
GTGGCTGCAATGATGGGCTCAAATATAGCAGGGATTGTGGGGCTGGCGCAGGATCAGGCAGTGTTTCGTTCTGCTGTGCATGGGGTCACTATGAATCGGAAACAACTCGACGGCACTTAACAACAACAACAAATAACACTGAGTTTGCCTTGAGTAAAAGATATATTAAATATATAAGAAGAGTGGAGGAAATACAATTTCATGACTTGAGATCAAGTTTCACCTCATACTCTGCCACTAACCAATTCTGTGATCTTGTTGTTAGGTACCATTGAGTTGTCTGACTCATAGCAACCCTATGCACAGCAGAACAAAATACTGCCTGGTCCCACGCCAGCTCCACAACCTTTGCTATACTTGAGCCCATCACCAGAGCCTCTGTGTCAATCTATCTTCTTGAGGCCCTTCCCCTCTTTCATCTTGTTGAGGGCCTTCCTCTCTTTTATCAACCCTCCACTTTACCAAACATGACATCCTTCTCCGGTGAATCATCCTTTCTGACAACATGACAAAGTAGGTGAGATGAAGTCTGGCCATTTTTGCTTCACTCTGTGATCTTGGACAAGTTGAATAACTACTTGACCCTCAGTTTCCTCTTCTACAAGGTGATCAATTTATAGAGGATGCATTTTAGTTCTACAATTCAGTCCACGTTTATGTCTCTAGGAGATAACACAAGGGAAGATGAGTAATGGCTAATGACTATTTGATATCAGTTAGTGCTGACTGAAGGCACTTAGCAAATATTGACTTCATTCAAAAAAGAGAGGAAAAAAAGTGGATATTTCAAAGATGCATTGGAAATAGATTTTTACTCTCTTTTCCTTTTTCTTGAACCCACTGTCTCTTTCCAGATCATATTTTAAAAAGAAATACAGAGTATGAAATTCAGGGACAGCTTCTGTTTTTTTGTAGCCAGTCATGTAAGGGATCCTCCAATCTCAACCCATTGGTTCCCAAAGCATCTCTTCCTTAGCCATCACCTCATACCCATCATTTATTCTCTAGTCTAATTATTAGCACTTTAAAGGCAGGGACTATTCCAGCTTCAAAAACTTTCCATCAGTCTCTTTTGCCTATAGAATAAAAACCAAATTCTTAAACATCTCCTGGGACTTGGTTCCTTGGTTTAAAAGTTTAGGGTCATGGTTTCATGGGACATCCCAGTTAATTGACTTAATAATATGTTTAGTGCTTCTGTTCTATCTCCTAGTTCGTAAAATTGTGCCTGGAATCTTAAAAGCTTGCAAGCGGCCATTCAAGGCACAACAATTGTTCTCTATACACCTGGAGGAACAGAGGAAGAAGGAGAGTTAGAAATAGAAGGAAGATATGGAATGTGTGGCATAGTGCCTAAGGCATTTGACTGCTAACCAGA
>NW_006921599.1:4643677-4676011 GCF_000298275.1 Orycteropus afer afer
GCCACTCCTCAGAAGGAAGGTTGGGCAATCTACTTCTGTAGTGATACCGCCTCGGAAACCCAAGGAATGCGTCAAGTTATGAGTCGTATCCGACTTCATGGCAGTGAGTTTGTTTGTTTGTTTTTTAGCCAAAAAAAAATTTTGGCTAATTACAGCCACAAAAAAACTGCTTTTGTTGCCATGAGATCAGAAGAACTGGATGGTGCCTGGCTATCATCATTGAACATTTTGAGCAAAGATTCCAGAGAAGAATCCTGATCAAAAGGGGGAAAATGAAGAATGGAATTTAAAATTTTAATGAACTTCAGGCTTTTTGGAGCCATGGAGGGTGGATGAACCCCTTAAACTATTGCCCTGAGATAGTTTTTAAATCTTAAACCAAAAATATCCCTTGAAGTCATCTTAAAACCAAACTGTAATTTAGCTTAATTAGTAAAAATGGTCTTCCTTGGGCATTATGCACTTTTAAGAAGTACAGTTATAGCTCATCTTATTGTGCTTTGCTTTATTGTGCTTCACAGATACTAAATTTTTTTACAAATTGACGTTTGTGGCAACCTGCATGCATTGAGCAAGTCTATTGGCGCCATTTTTCCAACAGCATGTGCTTGCTTTGTGTCTCTGTGTCATATTTTGGCAATTCTCACAATATTTTAAACTTTTTCATAATGTCACTGAACATTTAATAGACTACAGTATAATGTGAATGTAAATTTCAAATGCACATGGAAACCAAAAGATTTGTGTGACTCACTTCATTGTGATATTTGCTTTATTGTGGTGGTTTGGAATCAAACCCATAATGTCTGTCTCTAAGGTATATCTGTATCTCTATGGAATCAAATTGACAATAGCAACTTGAAATATTAGATAGGAAATTTAGGGGGCAGTGAGTTTATGTTAATGAGGGAAGAATGGCACAGAAAAGGAGGGTGAGAATGATGCACAAGAGTATAATCAGTATATACAAGAGTATAATCAGTGTCCCTAAATTATACATGTAGAAATTGTTGGATTGATGTATGTTTTCTTTTGTATATTCTCAACAACTAAAAAATAAATACAATTTAGAAGAAAAAATTCTTAGCACTCATGCTCTTCAACATTTGATTCAACATGCCCTCCCACACCTATCCTCCACTTTTTCTTAGTTATCTCTGCTTTTGTCAAACTGATCTACTTAGTCACGGTACCCTGAGCATGTTTTGGGCTGTGTCTCTTGTCTGCCTTGGCCCATATGTCCTTCTGTTTAGACATCAGTTGCTGGCTCATGCACTTATCAGAGTCCTAACCTATCTTTGAAATCCAGCTCAAGTCTCCGTTCATTAATGTTCCTAATCTAACCAGTGGGAAGCCATCTAAAACTGTGCTCAAAACATTCATTGAATCTGTGCTTGTTGGCGACACCATGTGATCCGCTCCTTTGCTTTCTATGACTTTCACAGTGGGAACATTATCTTTTATTCTTAATTCAACACCTTGTGCCTAGTCTGTGCCTAGTCCATTATGAGAGTTTAATGAATGATTTATTGGTCTGTGGTTCAGTGAATTACTTGGTAGAGCATTTATAGCCATAGATTCTATAACTCTCACCAGACCACTGGGTGAGACCATGCAAATAAGGTGTGAAAAACTCTGATGTTGGGATTGGTTAGTCTTGTTATTCTGCCAGGCTTAAAATGAGCCTTCCTAGAGGCAGAAAGGGGGGTCTCACTGCCATCAAGAGAGAAGAGCTGGAGGTGAAGTGGAGCGTGTCCTTGGACCTGAGATCCCTGCACTGGACCTCCCTTGGCAGAGATGCCCCAGCAGAAATGCCTGACTGAGAGATGGCAGCAGTGGAAGCAAGGGGCATGAGACAGAGCAGCACCTTGCCTATCTCACAGAGCAAGAAAGCTGAGTACCCTTGAGCAAGAGGCTTGCTGGCAAAGTGGGGTACATGTAGGTGTACCCATGGTAGAGCTAAAAGAGCTTTGTAACACACTTGCTCAAGCAGGGCAGAGGCCAAGCCAAGAGGCCAAGGGCCAGAGAGGCATGCCTGAGGGCATAGCAGTGGGGAGACTGTTCTGGTGGAAGAACTGTATTCTAAGTTGTAAACTGTTACTTCCCTAATAAACCCCATAATCGTGAGTATTGTCTGTGAGTTCTATGTGGCCATTGCAATGAATTATTAAACCCAGTTGAGAAGTAGTGAGTGCCATGGGAGGGATGATTGGTGTCAGAATTGGTAAAAATTTTGGAGAGTAGCAGCATATTTGGCCTCATAGGAATAAGCCTTGGGCTGCTGATGGTGATTCTGTCTCCTTGTGAAGTTAGAGGAGGTCATAAGATGCCACTTCTGTGCCCTTTTTGCATGGACATAGAGACACAGTCCCTTTCTTTAGAATAAGGATCCCATATGTGTGACATGGCCTCCAGGTTTTCTCTACTCTCTCTAAAGGAAGCATCATTTTAATACCCAAATGAGGCACCTGCTGCTCTGTGTGTGTTTGGGGAGGGGTGTGTGGTGGCTGTGTGGGCCTTTTGGTTCTGGCTGTGAAGAGGAGCATCTGGTCAAAATTCATCTACACCTCAGAGTGTTCGTAACAGTTTAGAGGATGTGTTCTCTGTATTTGTGGTAAAGCCTCTACTCTCCTGCTTCTCTTCTTCTCTTCCCCTTCCCTGCTCATGCTCTAGGCCAGTGTCACAGAGAAAACAATGGAGGCTGACATTCTTTAAGACAGCATGGGTGGGGGGAATCTGGCTCCTTTGGCAGGTACTAAGATGAGATTCGCTACTGACTCATACCATTTGCAAAGGAAGGCCTACTGTTCCCTGGAGAGGTGCTACACAGAGTCTTTTTGTGTTTCTTTGTCATAATTTTTGGAAGGCTGAAACTTGTCCAACAATTCTCTCTGAAGGAATAGAGGCAGTGAGGGGAAGTGGAAGGAAAGAGGGCGGGTAGGAGCTCCTAGAAAAGCCTGAATTAGGAGTTGACATTATCAATATCTAGAAATATCCTTTCTCACTCTCATTACTTATCAATACCCTTTAAGAAACAATTATCTCCATCTCCAACTCGAGCCTTTTTGAATTTCCCCCTTTTCACTATAACTACACCTTTTATCTGTATCATACAACAATTAACACTAAATTATATAATGCCTTAACTCCTATTGATGGATACTGCATAACTTTTCAAAAAGAAAAATCTTAGAGTATAAGTCATTATTATTTTTGTAAAACTGAACAAATGCAATCCTTTGTTATATATAATGTTAGACAAGCTTTTCAAAGTTGGGAGAGTAAAATGTAGAGACCTAAGTTTGCATTAAATAGTCTTATCATGATACAGTGTATGTAGGTAAGCAGAGTGAAACCAGTTAGCATCAAGCAGCCATCTGAGATCCAACAATTGGTCTTGTCTCATTTAGAGCAAAGAAGAATGAAGAAAACCAAAGAAACACAGAAGCAATTAATCCAAGGGATTAGTGGACCATGTGAACTTCAACCTACATGACCCTGAGACTAGAACTAGATGGTGCCTGGCTACCACTGTCAACCACTTGGAAAGGGATCAAAATTGGAGATTCTAGATAGAGTGAAAGAAAATGTGGAACAAAACTCAAAATCATAAAAAAAAGACCAAGCTTACTGGTGTGATAGAGACTGGTGAAACTTCCAGAATTATGGCCTGGAATTGAACTCACTCTTGTGGCTTCCAGTTAAACAACAAAAAAATAAAACCCAAACTCACTGCTGTCGGGTTGACTCTGACTCATAGCAACCTCCCCTTGGATTTCTGAAGCAGTTGGAGCTCTGGTAGCATAGTGCCTAAGGCATTTGACTGCTAACCAGAAGGCTGGCAGTTCAAACCCACCAGCCACTCCTCGGAAGGAAGGTTGAGCAATCTACTTCCGTAGTGATACTGCCTTGGAAACTCAAGGAGGGGTCCCTATGAGTCAGGTCTGACTCAACAGTACATAACAATAATAACAACATCTCTATGGAAGTAGATTGCTCAGTCTTCATGGAGTGGCTGTTGAGTTTGAACCACCAGCCTTCTTGTTAGCAGTCAAATGCCTTAGGCACTACACCACCAGAGCTCCCAGCCAAACAATAGACAGGTGTATAAGGTGAACATTTACACCAAGTAGGTATGCTCCTTAGAACAACCAACCGTGGGAGACCAGAAAGGCAATATTTGCACAAGGAGATAGCTCAGAGGGCAGGAATGCATAGGAAAGAAGGACACAGGGAAAAGGTAACCACAAGGAGGAAGGGAGAAGAGAGCTGTTACATTATGGGGATTGCAATCAATGTCATGAAACAAAATGTATATGAACTGCTGTATGGAAAATGAATTTGTTCTGTAAATATTCACCCAAATCACAATTTAAAAAAGAAAGAAAAAATAAAGACCAGTTAACACAGTCAATTCTGACTCATGGCAATACCATGAGTCACAGTATAACTGCACTCCATAGAGTTTTCAAAGCTGTGACCTTTCAAAAACAGATCACCAGGCTTTTCTTGCAAGGTATCTCTGGTTGGGTTCCAACAGCCAGTCTTTTGGTTAGTAGTGGAGTGCTTTAACCATTTGTACCACCCAGGGACTCCATGTAGGCTGAATCATGGTCCCCAAAGATGTCTTCTTCCTAATCTCTAGAATCTGTGAATATTTTATCTTATATGACAAAAGGGATTTTGCAGATGTGATAAGATTAAAGATCTTGAGATGAGGAGATTATTCATGATTATCTGAGTGGGCCTAGTGTAATCACAAGGGTCCTTATAAGAGGGCTGTAGGAGAAGGCAATGTGATCACTGAAGCAGAGGCAGAGAAGAAAGGTGATCTGAAGAAAGAAGCAGAGGAAAAGGAGATGTGGTGGTAGAAGTAGAGCTTGGAGTGATGCTCTTTGAAGCAAGGACTATGGCAGCCTGTAGAAGCTGGGAAAGGCAAGGAAACAGATTCTCCTCTAGAACCTCCAGAAGGAATGCAGCTCTGCTGACACCTTGATTTCACTCCCTGAGACCCATTTCAGACTTCTGATCTCCAGAACTGTAAGATAATAAATCTGTATTATTTAAGCCACTAAGAAGGTCTAGTGGCTCAGTGCCTAAGGCACTTGACTGCTAACCAGAAGGCTGGCAGTTCAAATCCACCAGCCAATCCTTGGAAGGAAAACTGGGCAATCTACTTTTGTAGAGATACCACCTTGGAAAGCCAAGAAGGGGTCACTATGAGTTGAATTCACTCAATAGCAAAGTGAGTTTTTTCTTTTTTCAAGGCACTATGTTTGTGTCATTTTGTTACAGCAGCAATAGGGAAACACACACATGCAGCATTATCCAGCCTCTGCCTCCCTCTACCACTCCATCAAAACTTCTCTTGTGCAGGTTACTGGGGAGTTTGATATTGCCATATGCAATGGAAAATCCTTACTCAGGTCATGTTACAATACCACCTTACTTGACCTTCAGCAGCTTTTGACATAAGATATTTCTTCTGTGTTAACATGACTGCCAAGAGAAAAGGCACTGGTTTCCCTCCTAGCTCACTGGTGCTGCCTTTTCAGTCTCATTTGTTGAATTCTCTTGTTCTTCTTCCCAAACACTGAAAGGTGGGATGCTTTAAGATTTAATGCTGGGATAGCTTCTCCACTCATAATTATTCCATTGTTGTGGTTAGGTGCCATGGAGTCATCTCTGACTCATAGTGACCCCATGTACAACAGAACAAAAACTGCCCAGTCTTGTGCCAGCCTCACAATTCCTGCTATACCTGAGCCCATCGTTGCAGCCACTGTTGTCAATCCAAATTATTCCATAGGTGATCTTATTCAGCTTAATTTTTTTTAACTTTTTATTGTGATTTGAGTGAAAGTTTACATATCAAATTGGTTTTCCATTCAACTATTCATACATGTTTTATTTCATGATGTTGAATTCAGTCCCCGTAATAGAACAAGACTCTTTCCACTTCCTTCCTGTGTTTACCATTTCCATTTATCCTTCTTTCCAATCTATTCCTGCCTTCTCAGCTTTATCCTTGAGCAAACGCTGCCTTTTTGATCTCATATAGTTGACTGTTCTATGGAGGTGTGTAACTCCCTGGTGTTACTGTTCAACCCATAAGCCTGTCTAGTGTTTGGTTGAAAGTTGAGCCACAGGGTTGAGTTCAGTTCCAGACTTGAAGAGTGATTAAAAGCCATAGTCTTGAGGTTCCACCAATGTCTCAGACCAGTCAACCTTGTCTTTTTTTTATGATTTTGAGTTTCGTTCCACACTTTTCTCCTACTTTGTTCAGGATCTTCTATTGTGATCTCTTTGAGAGTGGTCAGCAGTGGTAGCTGGGCACCAACTTGTTCTTCTGGTCTCAGGTCATGGAGGCTGAGGTTCACATTGGTCCACTAGCACCTTGGACAAATTGTTTCCATGTGTCTTTGATTTTCTTCACTCTTCTTTGCTAATGATGGGCAGATGGGGAGAGACTAATAGTTGCATCCTAGCCACTGGCAAGCTTTTAAGACCTCAGTTGTACTCAGCAGAATAGGATGTAGAACATTGTTTTTGTGGACTATGGTATGCCAGTGAACCTTGATGTTCCCCATAACTATGGTCTTGAGCCTTCAGGTCCAGCCACTAATTCCCTCAAGGTTTTTGGTTATGGCTAAGAAATTTTCATAACTTTGCCCCCTGTTTGCTCTACTGTGATGGTTAGGTTGTGTGTCACCCTGGCTGGGCCATGATTCTCAGTGGTTTGGCAGTTATGATGTAGTCATTCCCCATGATGAGACATAATAAAATGTAATCACTTCCATAATGAGATCTGCTATGAGCAGTCAATCCATTGAAAGAGTGTTTCCTTGGATGTGTGGCCTGCTTCCAATATATATGGATGTTCTGGAAAAGCTCTCTAACATTTTGCTCAATCTGGATCCTGCATCTGGTTCATCATCTGACTTCTGGTTTTTTGGACTTGAACCAGCAGCCTGTTATATTGTCTGCTGATCTTGGGATTGTTGTCTTCATAGCCTGTGAGTCATCTTACCTGCCAATCTTGGATTTGTCAGTCTCTGCACCCAACAGCCTGCTATATTGCCTGCTGATCTTGGCTTCATTAGCCCCTGTAGCTATGTGAGTCAGCAGAGAAGCCTACAGCCTGACATCTGACCCATAGACTTGGGCCTTACCAGTCTCTACAACCATATGAGCCATTTGCTTGAGACAAAACTCTCTCTCTCCTCTCTCTCTCATATATATATATATATATATATATATATATATATATACACACACACACACACACACACACACATATATATATATATATATATATATACAAAAAAAAAAAACTTGCTGTCATCAAGTCAATCCTGACTCTTAGCGACCCCTCCTTGGGTTTCCAAGGCAGTATCTCTACGTAAGTAGATTGCCCAGTCTTTGATGGCAGTGAGTTTGGTTTACATATATATATATACTGCACTTAGTCTAAGAAATTCTGTACATGAATATTTTTATAATACATACCAACACATATGTAGAAATATCATCTCAAAATCTGTATCTGTTCATGGTCATGGTCATAGCCCCTTTTGCCTACCCATACATTTTCATCTGTCCTGTCTGTGTATCCAATTGTGATTGTTTGTTATTATTGATAATGCACAATTGTGTGTATAATAGTATTTGCCTTTGTTGTCTATTATTCTTGTGCACCTCTCTGTGTCTTCCTTTTCCTTAGAGATTTTGTGCTAGTCACCCTCTTTTATCTAGTTAGAGATTTTCTTTCCCTTCTCCTCTCATCACTGACAATCATTAAAGAATATTTATTTATGTGTGTAAACCTTTTCTTGACTTTTTATAATAGTGGATTCATACAATATTTGTCATTTTGTGATTGACATTTCACTCAGCATAATGTCCTCCAGTTTTATCCACATTATGTAGTGTTTGGTGGATTCTTCATCATTCTTTAACATTGTATAATATTCCATTTCATGTATCTACCATAGTTTGTTTATCCATTCATCCATTGATGGGTAATTAGGTTGTTTCCATCTCTTTGCTATTGTGAATAGTGCTGCGATAAACATGAGTGTGCATATATTAATTCATGTCCCAGCTGTCATTTCTTTAGGATATATATCTACTAGTCCAATTGCTAAAGGACCTCTGGTGGTGCAGTGGATAAGACATTTGGTTGCTAACTAGAAAGTAAGTAGTTTAAACCACCAGCTGTCCAGTGGGAGGAAGATGAAGCAATCTACTTCCTTAAATATTTACAGCCTTGGAGTTCTTAGGGGTAACTATGAGTCAGAATCAATTTGATGGCAGTGAGTTTTCTTTTGGTTTTGGAGTGCGATTGATGGATCAAATGCATTTCTATTTCCAACTTTATAAGGAAGTGCCATACCATTTTCCACAGAGGTTGCACCACTTTATAGTCCTACCAGCAGTATATGAGTGTTCCAATCTCTTTGCATCCTCTCCAGCATTTGCTATTTTCTGTCTTATCATCTTACTGAACTTTGCTATTAAGTTGCTGGGGTGAGATGGTATCTCATTGTTGTTTTCCCATAAAGGTTTACAGCCCCAGAAACCCAGTGGGGGTCACTATGAGTCAGAATCAACTTGATGACAGTGGGTTGGGTTTTTTGGTCCTTGGAATGGCTAATGATCATAAACATTTCTTCCTATAGTTATTGGCTGCCAGAATGTCTTCTTTTGTGAAGTATCTGTCCATGTCCTTTGCCCATATTTTAATTGGATTTTTTTTTTTCTGTTGTCAAGATATATGTTTTCTATAAATTTTAGAGATATGTCCCTTTTTTGATAAATCAATGCCAAATACTTTTTTTCCCATAGTTTTTTTTTTTTTTTTTTTAACTCTTTTGGAGAAATCTGTTGACGTGCATAAGAATTTAATTTTAAGAAGGTTCCAGTGATCTAGTTTATCTTCTGTTGCTAGTGCATTTTTGGTTATGTTTGATAATTTATTTATACCAAAAATTAGGGCCTTAAATTTGTCCTTATTTTTTCCTTGATGATATTTATAGTTTTAGGTTTTACATTGAGGTCTTTGATCCATCTTGAATTAGTTTTTTTATATAGTGTGAGGTATTGATCTTGTTTCATTTTTCTGAAAATGAAACCCAGTATTGCCAGCAGCATTTGTTAAATAGACTGTCTTTCCTTCCATTTAATGGATTTTGTTTCTTTGTCAAAGATCAGCTATTCATAGATGGATGGATTTACTTCTGGGTTCTCAATTCTGTTCCACTAGTCTATCTGTCTTTCATTGTACTAATAATAGGCTGTTTTGACTACCATGACCATATAGTAGGTTTTGAGATCAGTTAGACCTCCTACTTTGTTGTTGTTGTTCTTCAATAGTGCTTTGCTTATCTGAGGTCTCTTTCTTTTCCATATAAAGTTAGTTAATGATTTTTCCACCTCCTTGAAGAATGTTGATGGAATCTGGATTGGAATTGCATTATATCTATAGATTTCTTTGGGTAGTATTGAAATTTTCACAATGATAAGTCTTCCTATCCATGAGTATGGTATGTTCTTTCATTTATGTAGGTCTTTTTTAGTTTCTTGTAGTAGTGTTTTGTAGTTTTCTTTGTATGAGTCTATTATATCTCTGATTTGGTTTATTCCTAAGTAGTTCATCTTTTTGGGAGCTCTGGTGGCATAGTGGGTAAGGCATTTGGCTGCTAACCAGAAGATTGGCAGTTCAAACCTACCACCTGCTTTACGGGAGGAAGATGAGGCAATCTACTTCCATAAAGATTAACAGCCTTGGAAACCCAATGTGCATTACTGTGAGTTGGAATCAGTGGGTTTGGGTTTGGGTTTGGTTAGTTGAGCAATCCTACTTCCATAGTGATAACTGTCTTGGAAACCCAAGGAGGGGTCACTAGGAGTCGGGGCCAACTCGATGGCAAATAACAACAACAACACATCGTAAATGGTAGTGTTTTTCTTTTTCAGAGTTCTCTTTGTTGGTATAGAGGATTCTCACTGATTTTTTTATATTGATCTTGTATCTTGCTACTTTCTAAATATTTCAATTAGTTCCAGTAGTTTTCTTGCAGTTTTGGGGATTTGCTATGTATAGGATCATATCATCTGCAAATAGAGATCGTTTTACTTCTTTCTTATAAATTTGGATACCTTTTATTTCCTTTTCTTCCCTTATTGTCCTGGCTAGGACTTCCAAAACAATGTTGAATAGGAGTGGTGATAAAGGGCATCCTTGTTTGATTCTTGTTCACAAGGGGAATATTTTCAGTCTATCTCCATTGAGAATAATGTTAGCCATTGATTTTGCATATATGACCTTAATTATGCTGAGGAATTTCCTTTCTGTTTTGCTGAAAGTGTTTTTTTTTTTTTTTAAATCAGGAATGGGTGTTGAATTTTATCAAAAGCCTTGTCTACATCAACAAATATGATCAAGTGGCTCTTTTCCTTTGTTTTATTTATGTGTTGGATTACATCGATCGTTTTCCTTCAGCTTAACTTTAAAAGCAATCTTTATGTTGAAGACAACCAAATTTATGTGACTAGCTTAGAAATCTTCCTTAGTTTATATGCCCACTGCCTATTTGGTTGGCATTTTCACTTCATAATGTAATAGGCATCTTGGACTTAATGTATCCAAACAGAACAATTGATTCCTTCCCCCACAGTCCTTACACATCCCCTAGCAACTCTATTTATATCCTTTATCTTCATTATCTAGTGCTGTTGTAACAGAAATATTGCAAGTGGGTAGCTTTAACAAAAAGAAATTTTTCTCACAGGTTAGGAGCCTAGAAGTCTGAAGCTTGCTCTCTCTGTTGGCTCTGGAGGAAAGTCCTTGTCCCATTTTAGCATCTATTCCTAGGTTCCTTGGTAATTGTGCACTGTGTGTCTTCTCCTCCATTTGTGCTTGCTTGATTACTTGATTAATCTGCTCTTGTATATCTCAAAAAGAGAAATTTAAAACATACCTTACACTAATCCTTAGGAGCTCTGGTAGCATAGTGCCTAAGGCACTTGACTGCTCACCAGAAGGCTGGCGGTTCAAACCCACCAGCCACTCCTCAGAAGGAAGGTTGGGCAATCCTACTTCTGTAGTGATACTGCCTCGGAAACCCAAGGAGGGGTCACTATGAGTCGGGCGACTCAACGGCAAACAACAACAACACTAATCCTGCCTCATTATCATAACAAAGAAAACCCATTCCCAAATAGGATTATAAGCACAGGGGTTAGAATTTACAATACACATTTTTTGGGAACACTTTTCAATCCATAACACCCTCTAGCTGTTGTTTAGGCTAAAAACTTACACCTTCTCTTTTTGCCTTAATTCAGTGAATCATGTTGGTTCGACATTTAGGATCTATCCTGAACACAGTCACATCAACTCTGCCTAGTCCAAGCCTCCATCATCTCTAACAGCACTTTGCTATGAGCCTTCTAACTGGTCTTTACTTTCTTCCCTCCTCTGTCTGTGCTCATCGTTATAGTCTGTGTTCTACATAGCAGTGGGTGTGAAACTTTTAAAATGCAAACAAGATAAATAAGTGAAATGCAATATAAATAGATAGATAGATGTTGTTAGGTGCTATTGAGCCAATTTTGATCTCATAGAGATCCCACATGACCAAGTTGAAGGGCCTCATAGGATTTACATGGCTACAATCTTTATGAAAGTAGATCTTCAAGTCTTTCTCTTACAGGCTGGCTGAGTGGGTTCTAATTGCCAACCTTTTGGTTAGCAGCTGAGTGCTTAAGCTTTTTGCCACCAAAACTCCTTAGAAAGATAGATGGATAGATGGACAGATACATAGATAAGGAGAGTGAGTGATAGATTGAGAGAGAAGAAGATAAAACTTGCTATGACAAGTGTTTTTTTTTAATGACCTTGTTTATTGCTGTATCCTCAGCAACTAGAACAGGGTCAAGTACATTGTAAGTACTTGATAAATACTTGTTAGCACTTCCTTATATTAAAGTCAAATGTCTTGCTTATTATTATGTACATTAGCTAGATGATAGATGGATGGATAGATAGATATAGATAGATAACCAATCAACCAGTTGTCTCGAGTCAACACCAATTCATGGCAACTCCATATGTGTCAGAGTAGAACTGTTCTCCGTAGGGTTTGCAATGGCTGATTTTTCAAAAATATATTGCCAGGCCTTTTTTCTGAGGTGCCTCTGGGTTGACTCAAATCTCCAACTTTTTGATTAGTAGCTGAGAGCATTAACTATTTGCTCCACCCAGCAACTCAATTTTATGAGTATTTTTAATTTTCCTTGGGAATGGGCCACAGATGTTAATCAGATTCACAAAGAAGCCTACAATGTAAAGGTTGAAAACCACAGATATCCTTACTATTATTTGCTTTCCTAGATTGTGGGTCTCCTTTGCCCAGAGGAGGACTAGGTCAAGGTAGGGGATAAGCAAGGTGTGTGAGAGGGGCTTGGAATGCTTGATGAAGAAAGTCTTTGGTGTTGACAAGCCCACAGTTGATTTTCTTGTTGCTCATCAGAACTTGACTACCTCTATTCAGCAGTCTAGCAATTTCTCATCACTCCAAGCTTTTGAGTGGGAGAGAAAAAGAAAATCTGAGGTTGGGTCTGAATTCTAGTGATTTACCACATCTTACGTGCTCTGACTGAGAAAGAAATTACATAATTTAGAGTTTCACTCCCTTGGCATCTTGATTCCCCAGCATTCCCAAGAAAGGGCTCAAAGGTGTTCTGGCTGTCCAGGCAGGTCTCATATGTCAATCACAGCCAGGCTAGGACACAATGGGCTTAGCAGCTCTCCTTTCTATGTTGTTTGATTGGCAACAATCATGTGACCTATATCATCTCATGTTTGTTTTTAACTGTTATTTTATGATTTCCACTTTGTGTGCACATACCAGTCTCAACAAGATTTCAGAGAGCTAGAAGTCAAAACCCTTGCCAAGCATTGATCACAGTGTTACACACAATGTCATTAGCTGCAATTGAGTTGGCCTCAACTCATGGTGACCTCATGCACAACAGAATGAAATACAGCCTGTCCTACTCCTTCCCCAAGATTGCCTACAAATTGGACCACTGTCTTCCACAGTATTTTCATTGGCTTATTTTTGGAAGTAGATTGCTACGCCTTTCTTTCTAGTCCATTTGTCTGGAAGCTCTTCTGAAACCTGTTCAGCATCATAGGAATGTGCACGTCTCCTTTGACAAATGGGTGGTGGTTACATATGAGGCGCATTGTCTGAGAATTAAACCCAGGTCTCCCATGTAGAAGGCAAGAATTTTGCCACTGAATCACCAAGACCCCAGTTACATACATGGTAAATGCTTAATAATATTTTTTTAAGTGAATAAATGACACCACATGAAATAATTAAGTATATTAAGTAGCTGTATTTGGTAGCTTCCCCAATATGAAGAGCCAAGGTGAGGTCTGTCTCCCAATAGCAGATTGTTTTGAAACTTGCATTAACACAAATGAAGCTTTTTAGTTGTAAAACTGCTCACATATGGAGAGAAGAATGAGAGCTATTGGCTGGGAATTCTTAAGTTTCATTGCAAACTTATATTTTTGCAATCCTTAACAGATTATAGAGTGCTCACACCCACATTCTCAAGGATCGTGTACTGTTTTCAGAAGGGCTTGCAAAGGGGGTTCCAGAAGTTTCTGTGATCCATTTCATTTCTTCTTCAGGGGTAACTTGAACAATTGGGTTGATGGCCAGAGAAACAAATTTCATGGTTCTCCTTAGGTCATGATTTGATAGTTTCTTCAGTTGCTTAAGTCCTTCTACTGCTATTTAACTCTGTGCTCTGATTCTATCTTTAGCAGTCATTTAGATAAAACCAGAGGAGTCAATGTTTTCCTGGCAAAACCTGGAGGAATACTTTGCTATTCTTTCCCTTCTTTCATGAAGACTAGAGAACTGCTTAGCAATGAAACTATTAGGGTGATCTACTTTAAATAAGACAACCAGGTACCAAATGAAGCTGTGAGGTCATCAGCCAAGATAGTCTGCCTGTGATTGATGCATCTATCTCACCAGCATGGATGTTACTATTTGTTCTGAATACATAACAACAGCTGGAAAGTGCCCATTAGAGATGACACTCAGCTTAGAATGGCCTACTGCAATGACAAGTATCCAATGAGCTAAAGGGTGGTGCTGGGAGGAGTCCAATGACTTGGGATTAGTCATGAAGTTCTAGAACTACTTTCTCCAAAGGGAGAGTCTTATTTCTTAATTTGACAAATACTATTCATAAAACCCAGGGCAACATCACAAATGGCAATGGGAAAGATTTCAAAGCTAAGTCTAGAATTACAAGCATAAGGGCTGTTGTAAAATGAAGGAAACTTGAGGAAAGCATGATGCTGGTTCTGTAAGGTAATAATTCTTATATGAAAAAAAAAAAACCCTCACTGCCATGGAATTGGATCCGACTCATAGTGACCCCTCCTTGGGTTTCTGAGGCATTATCACTACAGAAGTAGATTGCCCAACCTTCCTTCCAAGGAGTAGCTGGTGGGTTTGAACCGTCAGCCTTCTGGTTAGCAGTCAAGTGCTCTAGGCATTACACAACCAAAGCTCCTTAGAATTATCATACAAGCTAGTAATTCCACTCCTAGGTATATGCTCAAATAATTGAAAGCAGGGACTCAAACAGAAATGTGTACACCAATGTTCACTGTAGCACTATTCACAATAGCCAAAATGTGGAAACAGCCCAGGTGTCCATCAACAAATGAATGGATAAGCAAAATGTGGTACATACATGCAATAATTATTCAGCCATAGAAAGGGATGAAGTTCTTACACAAGCCACAGCATGGAGGACCTTGACAACATTATGCTGAGTGAAATAAGGACAAATAGTATATAATGTCACTCATACAATGTATCTAGAACAGGCAAATTCATAGAGACATAAAGGTGAATAAAAGTTACCAGGGGCTGGAAGTTGGGGAAAATGAGGAGTCATTGTTTAATGGGTACAGAGTCTCTGCTTGGAGTGATAAAATGTTCTGGAAATAGATAGTTGCAACAAAATTGTAAATATAATTAATGCTACTGAAATGTACACTTAAAAATGGTTAACCTGGTGAGTTTTATGAATATTTTACTATAATAAAAATGTAAACTAAAAACAAGCTACGTACAAATATTTAAATTTTAAAAACCCTTGTGACCATAAAAAATAAATAATAATTTAGCAGAGAGCATTCCTCGGGGTAATACTGTAGAAGAATTTAAAGAGGGGATGGAGAATGTCCAAAGAGGAGATAGGACAAGAGACAGTCATGAGAACACTGGAGCTTGAAATGGACACCAAGAAGTAAGCATGGAGTTAGGAGATGACCATATTAGAAACACCCAATGCTAGTTTTGCTGACACCAAAATTTTTCTAGACATGATTCTTTTGTGAATTTCTCCAATTTAATTAATAGAAACACAGAGGGGACTGTGTCTGGTCCAAGGCATGCTGCTTCCTTTTCATTGCTCTTGGTCACCACTCTTCCATTTCTGGTTCTAGCCTCTTCTCTCTTATAGATTCAGCTTACACCATTAGCCAAGGAACAACAAGCATGGCTCACAGAAGCCCCCAAGTAGTAAAGGCACAAAAATAATTAAGGATCTGCATGGTACAGTATCCGCCTTGCTAATTAGCTCACGAGTATAATGCACATTAGCCATTTATCTGCTTCCAAAATTATTTTAAAAATCCATATGGCTATTTAACAAGGTCACAATGCTGGGTGCCATCCTCATATCTATTTGGAGGAAATCCAACCTCCCTACAATGTGGAAAATGGAGCTCTAAAGAAATGGCAAGCTTAGTTGTCAGAAAACTACTAGATGACCTCACAAAAGCCTGGAAAGGGTGTTTGATGTACACGTCTGTGTCCAAATAAAAGACACTTTCAAGATTGCGCCTTTTTATGTTAGTAACATCCAGCTCAGTCACTTGTTTCAAATCACTTCAGTTTCTTAAGTCGAGTTTTGGCTTATTAGCATACAGATGGGGATTCTTTAAGGTGAGAATTCTTACTTCTCTACTTTAATCCAGCAAAGTGACATCTTTTTGATTTGCTTGGTGAATTACAAAGCCAGATCAAACCACAAGTTCTGTACTTACAACAAGGAATCAATTTCCTTGGACTTAAAACCTAGCTGTGCCACTTATGAGATCTACTGTATGCTGTCATGTTGGTTCTGACTCAGTGAGCCTGCACAACAGAGTAGAACTGCCCTATAGTTTCCTAGCCGGAGATCATTACAGGATCAGATCACCAGATCTTTTCTTCCATAGAGTTCTGGTGAGTGGTAACCACTGACCTTACAGTTAGCAGCCGAGTGCCTAACCACTGTGCCACCAGAATGAACCCTATGACCCCAGGGAAATCACTTAACCTCACTTTTTTTACTTTTTTCATTTGTAAAAATCAAATTGTTGTATGTTAGAGCTATCTAAAGACACTTGTGGGTTTTGCATGAGCTTATTCTTGACAAACATGCTGTGAAAAAGGCTATAAAAAATCAGGAATATTCCATACATAGGTATCTCTGATTAAATTGGGAAATTGGGTTCTTTGATCAGAGGAAGGTGGTAGGAGAGGGATCCCAGAGAGCTGAGATTGATTATACAGTTTTTGAAACTAAACTCTGAATAAGATCAGAACTTGGGTGTATTAATCAACCTATAATTGGCATCTAGCTGAGCATACATTAAAATTGAAAATAAATTTTATTCTTTGTTGTTGGGGGAGTTCATAGTAAGGAGCATGGAGTTAGTGGAATGAGTAGTTTTTACAGATTGGTAGTTGCATATATTTTAAGACCATGGCATGGTTGGGGGTTTAAGAAAGTCTGTGAACTTGAACCGAAAAAAAAAAAAAAAAAAAACCTGGCATTCAGTCAGTTGTCAGTTCCAACTCATAGCAACCCTATAGGACAGAGCAGAACTGCTCCATAGGGCTTTAAAGGTTATAAATCTTTATAGAAGCAGACTGCCTCATTGTTCTCCTGTAGAGCTTCTGGTGGGTTTGAACTGTTGACCTTTTGGTTAGCCACCAAATGTTTTAACTACTGTACAACCAGAACTACTCTGTGATTTTGAAGAACTTTGATACTCTATTCCTTTGTGATTTCCTCCTGTTTATTTTTTTCAGTAATGTCAATTTCTTCTTAGAAATGAGACCTCTTCATTAGTCCCATACTCAAGTGGAAATACACTTGTATATGTTGAGAAGGTGAGCTAGGACTTTGAACAATTACTTACTCCATGTGACTGCAGTAACCCAGACTTTGTCATCTGTCAAAGACAAGGGTGACCTTGTTCCACCCTGCTTGTCCAGGTCACTGTTACTGGTAATCAAGTATCAATGACTTGAATAGCTCAGGACAAGTTCTGTTAACTATTCAGCCCATCAAAAACAAACGAGGAAATAAAAAAGCAAGTGAAAATGTAGTTATGGAAATATGTAAGTCATAATTCCATTTGAGATGTATTGTCCTGATGAAGTGTTAGCTAAGAAGCCACTGCTGAGCTGTGAGATAGTCTTTGGATGTTGGGGTAGATTTCTTTTTCTTTTTTTTTTAAGCTTTTTGTATTTCATATCTAGCAGTTGGAATTTTGTTATATGTTACTTGGTGAAGTTAATTTTCTTTCAAGTCTGCTGCCACCAAGAAGTTGTCTGCTTTTATGGTTCCATGTCTTTTCTTTTCTCTTTATATATAAAAAAAAGTTTTTATTTTCAAATTAATTGCAAATAGACCTTGTGCAAAAACAAACAAGCAAAGCCTAATTTTGATGCAGTATTTTTTTTTTTTTTTAAATAGCAAGTTTGTAGTTCCCAGGCTTTGCATGGGAAGGAAATTAAGAAGGAATACCTTGGCTCCTAAATTCAGTTGCAAAATCTTGAGCTGATTAAGGTTTTCTGGTGTGTCTGTTTTAAATTGTGATAAATATATGGGTAACAAATCATTTGCCATTTCAACAGTCTTCGTATGTGTCAGTTCAATGACAATCACGTTCATTATATTCAACCACCACCCTACAATTGAATGTCTTTCCAATGACTTCATAAGTAACCTGGCAGAGAGTCTTGCCTAGACATTCCCTCTGCTCTCAGTGACCTCTCCATAATTATAGTACCAGTGTTTACTCATTTTGTACTCTTTAAATAAATAGTGATAGGTTAGAAAAAATGGAGAAGGGAAAGGGATGTTGGGATTCAGAAGAAATTTGGACACATAAATGAAGCCCTTTACAGTTTTCAGAACAGGGACTTTTAGATTTCTATGTTCACTACTGTTTGCCAACACTCACCATTGCATGATTCAACCATTCTGGAAAGATGCCATCTAGGACCTTAGGGTAAACGAGTTCTCGGTCGTACAGATAGAGGACCCAGAACAACAAAAAGACACACTGGAAAACAAACACAAGAATAGCATTATTAGGGTTGTTTTTCATCTGAGTTTTCTAAGAGAGCCAAGGATATACAGCCAAGTAAAAACAGATACTGCTTTTAAAGAAATATTGTATATCCATTAGAAGAATGCATAAAGAAGAAAAAAATGCTTATGGTAGAAATGTTATATCCACTCTCACTGGGAATTCCTTAGCTAGAGACTTAGAGATCAGTTACAGAAAATTTGTGAAGGCTGGAAGCAGTGTAAAGCAGAAACTTGTCAGAAAAGGAAAACTCAAAATATATTTCTCTAAAGCAAGCAATAGAAAAGTGGTAAGACTGCACCCTGTCAAAGGAGGGAAACTTGTGAGTCCCAGAAAAACAGGGCAGTCTTGCAGAGTTCCAGTTCACAGGTTTCACTGTATTTGTCATCATGGATGGCAAAGAAGACATAGATAACAAGATTCACAGACCAGTAAGTTATTTCATTTCAACCATTGACTCTCTCTCAAGCTTTCACCAGGAGGCCAACAGTGGTCACACTGTATGGCTTGAGTCTTAACACTTGCCTTGCATACACTCTCAATAAGAATGTACAAGGGAAGTGAGAAGACTGGGAGAGAGGGTGAGAAGTGACAAGCTCCCAGGATAGTTCCCAACCCAGTTAACTAAAAGTTGGATCTCTCCATTGCTCAGAATTTTGGCTTGATCCCCATCCTCTTATTTGCCTTGGCTGTCTTGTCAAAGCCATCTGTCCTCTATGCTACAGAGTCAATGTAGAGATAGAAGAAAATTATTAATCTTCTTAAATTCCATAGGCTCAGTTTTCTAAGCATTAAAAAGGAATAGACTCCATTGTTAATAAAGGCTTGGACTTTTGAAGGTTGGAGGTGGCGGTGGAGTGTTCGGCAAAATACAACTGGAATGCCAGGACTCGTTCTGTCATCTGAGACCTCATTAGTATTCAGAGAGTTGCATTTAGAATTTAAGTTTGAAGTCTCAGTACTGTAGGAAGCAGGACAATGACAGGTGGAAGAAGGTAGTCATTTCTAATTATAGGCCCTGCTAGGCAGCCAAAGTGCCTGAGCTCAGTCTGTTTCCATTCTGGGTAATGAATGAAAACACGAACAATATCATAGAAATGTGGACAGTAGCACTAAAGAAGCTCACTGCCCCTTGTAAATATCTTGCTTCTTCCTGATGCCCATTCATTCAAAAAATGAATGAGGCATCTGCTGTGCACCCTGCACCAGATATTATGGACAGTCTGTTTATCTCTGCTCAGTGGTCTTTTCCACATGTCAACACTGAAGGTTCTCATTATATGTTCCTTTAAAATATTTATTTTTTCATTTGATAGTCTTTATTGTAGCAAGTGAAGCACAGTGTGTAAACGAGAAAATTAATCATCTCTCTCCCCAGGACCCTCTATTCCCATCTCTTGATGGCAACAAGGTTTTCTCAGTTTTATTTTGACGATGGTCCTTCAAACTTTCCCTCTAAATAGGAGTAAGGATCTTGTGTCAAGTTGTGGCAAAGATACAAAAGCTAATGACAGAACTGGTAAGTTATTTGCCTCTTTCCTCCGGGTACTGGGCAATTCTCTGCAGTCTTAAGACAGGACATTTATTTAAATACAGCTGCTCTGATTTACAATAAGGGACTCCTAAACAGTCTTACTACCAAGTAGAAGTGCCCTGCATAAATACATGCATGTTATATTACATATTCATCTCTGTAACTTACTGTGGATGTAGGAAAAGCCAGTGAGGTGAAAAGCAGGTCTCTGAAGGCAGTTACGAACTTAATGTCTTTTTTTCTTGTAATTCTTTTCATCACATCATCCAGGAAGGCGACCCCGTAGAAAATGGCCTGTAACAACTAAATTCATTACAACAAATGAGGACATTTTCATTAGCTTTAATTAATACATTCTTCACTGACGTAAAACTTGATCCCTCTGGGAGCAATGTTGATTTGGGAAGTAGGAGGATGTTTGGCTATTTTGGTTGAAAGCCAATTCAAGGGCTGGGCTTCCAGCTCAATGGGCCTTGACCTTGCTTGCTAAAACTGATTGAGTAAAGTAGTTTAGGGGATGATAATGTGTACAGTATTTAGTGAAATGGATTTAAGCTAAAATGGAAATAAAATAGTCTGCTTAAAAGAATAATGTGATGATATAGATATCTTGGCTGCACAGAGGTGGGAAGAATCAAATTAACAGCACAGTGGAAAAGAGGCAGACACAATGGTGGACACATTCTGGTCTCTCCCAAGGAAGAAAAATATATAAAAATGCCTAGAGCTGAAATAAGGAGCCCTGCTGGTGTAGTGCCTAAGGCATTTGACCGCTAACCAGAAGGCTGGCAGTTCAAGCCCGCCAGCCATTCCTCAGAAGGAAGACTGGGCAATCTACTTTGTAGAGATACCGCCTCAGAAACCCAAGGAGGGGTCACTGTGAGTTGGAATCGACTCGACAGCAGTGAGTTTGTTTTTGTTTTGTTTTGTTTAGAGCTGACATAACATGCAGAGAAGCCAGAATCTGAGTTAGGATTGCTGTGAAGGAGCTCTGTGCTCTCCCAAGGGAGATGCACAAAATGGTGTCTCCTCTATCTGAGAGAGAAATAGATGCTCTTCCCTCATTAAAAGGAGGTGCTCATCAGGACTTACAGAGAAAGCCTAGCTGAGGGAGTGATTTAAAATCAGAGGGACAGAGCAAGCAATGTACTCTGACAAGTCACTCAGTACGATGAAGTCTCTGAGGCCAGGAAAAAGAGAAGCAGAGCCTTTTTTAAGGAAGTAACATGCTACTTCCACCATCCATCTGTCAGTTTGTGGTACTGTGGTGGCTTGCCTATTGCTATGATGCTAGAAACTATGCCACTGCTATTTCAAATACCATGGGTCACTCACAGAAGATAGGTGGATAGGTTTCAGTGGAGCATCTGGACTAAGACAGACTAGGAATAAAGGCCTGCCAATCTACTTCTGAAAGTTAGCCAATGAAAACACTATGAATCACAAGAGAATATTGCCCCCTATAGTGCTGGACAGGAGCTCTGGTAGCATAGTGTCTAACGCATTTGACTGCTAACCAGAGAGCTGGAGGTTCAAACCCACCAGCCACTCCTTGGAAGGAAGATTGGGCAATCTACTTCCATAGTAATACCATCTCAGAAACCCAAGGAGGGGTTGCTATGAGTCGGATCTGACTCCACGGCAGTGAGTTTGGTTTGGTTTGGTATAATGCTGGAAAGGAAGCATCTTAGGTTGGAAGACACTCAAATGTCACAGTGGCTGCAACAATGGATCCAAGCGTCCCAACTATCATGAAGGTGGCACAGGACTGGGCATTTTGTTCTGTTGGACATAGGGTCACCATGACTTAGAGCTAACTTGATGGCAACTAACACCAGTATGGCATCTAAGGCAAACTGCCCATTCTTAAAGCTTTGCATAAACCTGTAACTTCTGATTAAGAAGCTCTGGTGGCATAGTGCCTAAAGGCATTTGAATGCTAACCAAACGGCTGGCAGTTCAAACCCATCAGCCACTCCACACAAACCTAGAGGGCTTCGCTATGAGTCGATGGAAGTAAGTTTTTGTTTGTTTTTTTGGTATAGCTTCTGATTGAAGGCCAACACAGTTTAGGTTGGTATGAGTTATATTTGCATCGGAATCTATTCTATTCCTTGAAAGCTTCTTTTTAATTTTTTCTTTTATTATTATTAATTACAGACTGTATTATTATTATTATATTTACAGAGCAGAGTTTGTTTTACAGTCAACATTTCATGTACATTTGGTTTCATTCCCCAATTACCATTCCCAATCCTAACCCACTCTCCTCCCCTCCCTTCTCAGGAAGGCCCCTCCCATGCACCTCATAGTTATGCATTCCTGTGTGTCCTCTATTTCTTCCATGTGAATGTTGCCCTTCTGGTGCTCTGTGATTGCTTGCTCCAAGGGATGCATCTCCATAGAGTACGTGGATGTGTCACCCTGGGTTGAGTGGTCTGCATGTACATCTTGTTTATTATTGGGCTGAGAGCCAGCCCCTGAGAGTGAGTTTTATTCCAGGCCCAGGGCCATAGTATTGGGGGTCCCATCAGACTCCTTCTAATCAGTAATTCTGGTCATTATTGTGTTTTTGGATTTTGTTCCACATTTTTCCTCCCACTCTATCCAGGATCTCCAGTTTTGATCCTTTCCTGAGTGGCTGGCATTGGTAGCCACTAATGCTTCTGGTCTCAAGGTCCATCATGTTCTAGGGCTGATTGCTTCCAAATGCCCTTGTTTTTTTGCACTCTTCTTCACTTGCAATGATAGGAGACCATTAGCTCCATCTTAAATGGCTCCTTGAAAGCTTTTAGGACCTCAGTCACTACTCACATTGTAGGTTGTAGAGCAAGATTTTTGTGTATTTTGTTGTGCCAATTGAATCTGGTTTTCCCCAATACTACTTTCCTGAGTCGGTAGATCCATTGGACCTCTCTCCCACAGTGTCTGGCTGTATGTGAGGGATTGCTCTATATCTGTCTTCTGTTGTTTCTGCAAACATTGCAGGTATATTGTATCACTGGTATCTGTGCAAGATTAGCCTCAGCTGAATCTATCCTTGGTCAAGAGTATAATCCTGTTCAGTGAACCACATCTGATCTTCTTGGATGTTTATGTTTTTATCTGTAGCCTAGTGTTTGGAGTTAATGGTAATGCAGTATTGTAGATATACTGATATTAGTCTCTGTCGTCTATAGCTTATGTGCACAATTCGGTGTCCTCCCTTTCCCCAACGTTGTCATGGTGGTCACAGACACTTTCCATACCATCCCTCCCCTTGGCCACCTCAGCTCCAAACTAGCCCAAAATTATTCCCTCTCTTTTCCTCCCCACCCTGGTAACCTACAAAGTAAGCTCCTTCCCTTAAGCATACCATTCCTTGTCTTTTTACAGGAATGGGCTCATACAATATTTTTCCTTCTGTGACTGACTTATTTCACTCAGCATAGTGTCCTCCAGGCCCATCCACATTGTGAGATGATTCACATATCCTTCATTGTTCTTCAGTGTAGCATAATATGCCATTGTGTGAATGTACCATAATTTGGTTAACCACTCATCTGTTGATGGGCCTTTAGCTTGTTTTCATCTCTGCTATACTGAACTGTGCTGCAATGAACATAGGTGTGCATATGTCTGTTTGTGCCCTACCTCTCACTTACTTTAAGATATATTCCTAGTAATGGAATTGCTGGGTCAAATGGTATTTCTATTTTCAGCATTTTAAGGAAATGCCATACTGTTTATCACAATGGTTGTACCATTTTACAATTCCACCGGCAGTGCACAAAAGTTCCAATCTCTCCATAACCTCACCAGCATTTGCTATTTTCTATCCTGTTGAACTTTGCTATTATTGCTGGGGTGAGATGATATCTCATCATTGTTTTGATTTGCATCACTCTAACGACTAAAGATTGCAAGCATTTCCTCATGTGTTTGTTGGCCACCACCATATCATCTTTAGTGAAGTGTCTATTCATGTTCCTTGCCAATTTTTGAATTAGATTATTTGTCTTTTTGGTGTTGATGTGTTGAAGTTTTCTGTAGATTTTGGAGATAAGTCCTTTGTCAGATATGTCGTAGGCAAATATTTTCTCCCAATCTGTAAGTTCTCTTTTCACCCTTTTGAGGAAGTCTTTTGATGCACATAAGAATTTAATTTTTAAAATGTTCCAGTTATCTAGCTTCTCTTCAATCTCCTGTGCATTCTAGGTTATGTTTAATAGTCTACTTATACCATAAATTATGGCTTCTAGATTTACTCCTATTTTATCTTTGATTAATTTTATAGTTTTGAGTTTTACATTTAAGTGTTTGGTCCAGCTTGAGTTTGTTTTTGTGTATGGGGTGAGGTATGGGTCTTGTTTTATTTTTCTGCTGGTAGATATCCAATTTTTCCAGCACCATTTGTTAAAGAGGTTGTCCCTTCCCCATTTAATTGGTTTTAGTCTTTTGTCAAAGCTCAGCTGTCCATAGATGGATAGGACTGTTTCTGGGTTTTCAATTCTGTTCCATTTCCATTGATTGATTTATCATTGTACCAATACCATGGTGTTTTGACTACTGTGACTGTATAGTAGGTTTTAAGACCCAGGAGCATGTGACCTCCCACTTTGTTCTTCTTCAATAGTGCTCTGCTTATCTGAGGTCTTTTTTATTTCCATATGAAGTTAATAATTGGTTTTTCCATGTCCTTAAAAAATTTTTTTGGTATCTGGATTGGGATTGCATTGAATGTGTAGATTGCTTTAGATAGTATTGACATTTTCAAAATATTCAGTCTACCTATCCATGAACAAGGCAGGTTCTTCCATTTATGTAGAGCCCTTGTTGTCTCCTGTAGTAGTGTTTTATAGTTTTCTTTGTATAGGTCTTTTGTGTCTCTGGTAAGATTTATTCCTAGATATTTTATCTTTTTAGTAGCTATTGTAAATAGTATTGTTTCCCTTATTTCCTTTTCAGAGGTCTCTTTGTTGCTGTAGAGGAATCCAAGTGATTTTTATATGTTGACCTTGGATCCTGTCATTTTGCTGAACCTCTCTATTAGTTCCAGTTGTTTTTTTTGCTGAGTCTTTTGGGTTTTCTATGTATAGGATCATATCATCCACAAGTAGAGATATCTTTAGTTACTCTTTGCCAATTTGGACACCTTTTATTTCACTTTCTTGCCTTATTGTCCTGGCTAGGACTTCCAATATAATGTTAAATAGAAGTGGTGATAGAGGGCATCTCTGTCACGTTCTCGTTCATAAGAGGAGTGCTTTGAGTCTTTCTTCATTAATAACAATATTGGCCTTTGGCTTTGCATATATGCCCTTTATTATATTGAGGAATTTCCCTTCTATCCCTATTTTTCTGAGAGTTCTAAACAGGAATGGATGTTGTATTTTATCAAATGTCTTTTCTGCTTTGATTGATATAATCATATGGTTCTTTTATTTTGTTTATGTGGTGGATTACATTGATTGCTTTTCTGATGTTGAACCACCCTTGCATACCTAGTATGAATCCCACTTGGTCAGGATATATGATTTTTTTTTTATATGTTGTTGGTTAGGATTTTGTTGAAGATTTTTGGATCTATGTTCATGAGGGATATTGTTCTACTTTTCCTTTCTAGTGGGGTCTTTCTCTTGTTTTGGTATCAGTGTTATGCTTGCTTCATAAAATGAGTTTGGGAGTATTCTGTCTTTTTCTATGTTCTGGAATAGCTTGAGTAGTATAGATGTCAATTTTTCCCTGAATATTTGGTAAAATTCTCCAGTGAAGCCATAAGGACCAGGAATTTTTCTTGTGGGAAGTTTTTTATGACCTGACCTGTTCAATTTCTTCCTTTGTTTTGGGTCTGTTCAAGTATTCTGTCTCTGAGTGGGATAGTTTATGTAGGTCCTGTGATTCCAGAAACTTGTCCATCTCTTCTACATTCTCAAACCTGTTGGAATACAGTTTTTCATAATATTCTGTCAGTATCTTTTTTATTTCTGTTGGTTCTGTTGTGATGACACCCTTTTCATTTACTATTCTAGTAATTTGCATCTTCTCTTTCTTTTCTTTTGTTAGATTTGCCAATAGTTTATCAATTTTGTTAATCTTTTCAATTAACCAGCTTGTTTTGTTGATTTTCTCTATTTTTTCTTTTTGTTTCATTTATTTCTGCTCTGATCTTTTTTATTTCCTTACTTCTAGATACTGTAAGATTCTTTTGTTGTTCTTTTTCTAATTGTTGGAGCTGTTGAGTTAGAGTGTTGATTTTTGTTTCTTTCCTCTTTTTTGATGTATGCATTTATTGCTACACATTGACCTCTGAGTACTGCTTTCGCTGTGTCCCATAGGTTTTGGTCAGATGTATCTTCATTCTTGTTTGTTTGTGGGAATTTTTTATTTCACCTTTTACCCAGTAGTTTTTGAGCACTGTATTGTTCAACTTCCACATGTTTGATGTTTTTCCTTGATCTTCCTATTATTAGTTTCTAATTTTATAGCATTGTGGTCTGAGAAGATGCTTTGTAGCATTTCAATGGTTGTGAAATTATTGAGACTTGTTTTATGTCCCATCATATGCTCTATTCTGGAGAATGATCCATATGCACTGGAGAAGAATGTGAATTATGCTTTTGTTGGGTGGAGTGATCTATATATGTCTATGAGGTCAAGTTGGGTGATTGTATTGTTGAATACAGAAAACTGTATCTTTATTGAGTTTTTTTCTAGTTGATCTGTCCCTCCTTGAAAGTGGTGTTTTAAAGTTTCCTACTACTATTGTCAGAAGGAAAGTTGGGCAATTCACTTCTGTAGTGATACTACCTTGGAAATACAATGAGGGGTTGCTATGAGTCAGGTCTGACTTGATGGCACATAACAACAACTACTACTACTATTGTAGAATTGTCTATTTTCCCTTTCAATTCAATTAATATTTGTGTCACATACTTTGGAGTGCTTTCATTGGTTGCATAGCTATTTATTATCATAATGTCTTTTTGGTCAATTAACCCTTTCTGTATCATATAATGACCTTCTTTGTCTCTTATGTTGTTTTTCACCTTAAAGTCTATTTTATCAGAAATTAATATAGCCACTCCTGCTCTTCTTTGGTTACCTTCGGCTTTGTATATTTTTTCCCACCCCTTAACTCTTAATTTGTTTTTATCTTTGTGTCTAAGGTGGGTGGGTGTCTTGTAGGCAGCATATTGATGGGTCTTTTTTTCTTATCCAGTCTGCCACTCTCTTTCTTGTGATTGGTGCATTTATTCCATTCATTTTGAGTGTAATTAGTGATAGGTATGCATTGATTGCTGTCATTCTACTGTTTTGTTGTTGTTGTTGTTGTTGTTGTGTAGTTGGAGTGTCCTTGGTCCATATACTTTTCTGTGCCGAGTTCATTTTGTTGTCAAGTGTTTCATCTCTTTTCTTCTTTATTGTTGGTTTTGTGGTTACTAAACCCACATGTTATCCTTCCTTCTGGATTTGCTTAGGGGGATTGTTAATTTTCTCTGTGGTTACCTTGGAGTGAATTCTTGTCTCTATGTTTTTGGAACAGTCTGTTCTATGAGGACATTGTCCTGTTTTCCTCTCCATTTGGAAGTTTTGTACCTGGAACTTTTATTCCCTCTATTTGGTTAGTTGCTGTTGTCATGTGCAGATTGACTTCCTTGTTTTCTAGTGTACAATGTTTTATGGTCTTATTTTGAACATCTATTTCTGATTTGGTTTTAGTGTTGATGTCATGTATCCTGATTTTGTTGTTCTCTGTTGTGAGTTCTCTATTGGAAGGACTTCCTTAAGCATTTCTTGTAGAGTTGGTCTGGTATTCGCAAAATCCCTTAATTTCTGTTTGTCTGAGAATGTCTTGATTTCACCCTTATATTTGATGGACAGTTTGGCTGAATATAGGATTTTTGGTTGGAAGTTCTAGTCTTTCAGTGTTCTATATATGCAATCCCATTGCCTTCTTGCCTGCATGGTTTCTGCTAAGTAATCAGAAATCAGCCTAACTGTTTGATTGTCATAAGTAATGTTTCTTTTATCCTGGGCAGCTTGCAAGATTCTTTCTTTGTCTTTTGTTTTGGAGAGTTTGATTATGATATGTGTGTTAGACTGGGTTCTCTAGAGAAACAAAACAAGTAAAGATTTTATATATAGAGAAAGATAAAATTATCTTAGGAAAATGGCTCACACACTTATAGAAGATGGCAAGTCCAAAGTTCTTGGATCAAATATCAAGCTGGAGGCTTTTCCTGACTCACGCAGCTGCAGGGGCTGATGAGCTCAAGGTTGGCAGGCAGTAACTGGCTGTTGACTCCAATGAATGATGAATCCAAGATCTTCAGGCCAAATGGTGGATTGTTCACTCATGGACAGTTGTAGGCAGCACAACAGAATTCTGATCCACAGAAGAGTGTCTCTTTTCCCAGGATGTCCATAAATATACTGGAAGCAGGCCACACCCCTAGGGAAACTCCCTTTCAATGGATTGGCTGCTCAAAACATATTCCTCTGATCCCATCATGGGAATAACCACATCACAACTACTTAAACCACACAGAATTGTGATCCAGCCCAGTTGACACAGAGCTCCAACTATCACAATATGCCTTGGTGTTTTTCTCTTGGTATCTATCCTGTATGGGGTTCTTTGAGCTTCTTGAACAAGTACCTTTTCTTCCTTCATGATACGGGGAAAATTTTCTGTTAGTTAATCTTCCACAGTTTTTTCAGTGTTTTTTTCACCTCTTCTTGTTCTAGAATTCCAATGGGGCATATGTTGTTCCTTTTCATATTGTCCCATATAACTCTTAGGTTCTCTTAATTTCTCTTAAATCTTTCCTCCGATTTTTCTTCATACAGACTGGTGTCAAGGGATTTATCTCCTAGGTGGGTAATGTATTCTTCAGCCAGTTCTAGCCTACTCTTTTGTGCCTCCACTGTGTTGTGTAATTCTGTAATTTTGTTATTCATCTTCTGGATTTCTAACTGCTGTTTTTGTATGAGTTCTGATTGTGTATTAATCTTGTTATTTTGTTCTTGAGTGGTTTTCCTGAGTTCTTCCAGGGCACTGTCTGTGTTCTCCTTAATTCTGTTTGGGGTTTCCTTGAGCTCTTGTAGAGTTCTATAAGCATACCTTTTAAATTCCTTCTTGAATAATTCTATTGCCTCCTCTTACTCCATGTTTAATGAGACTTTTGTTTGGGATTTTATTTGCATTGTCATATCCTGTTTTTTTTTTTATTATTATTATTTGTTTGTTTGTTTGTTTGATTTGAGTTTGTCTGTTGTCTCCTAGATATTGATGTTGTCTTTAACTGTGAGTTATGTATTGATTTTTTTTTGTCTTGATTTTATGATTCAATATTTTTGCAAAGGTGGAGCTGGTTTTTTTTTTTTTTTTGGTTATTAATTCAAGTGTGCTGGGTTGCTCTGCAGTTTTCTTTAAGATGTTGGAATCACTGTGTGGAATGTGGATGCAGGTCTCTGTTTGTCATGAAGGGTGTTTAGGATTTGAGCTGACATGTGTTGTGGTGCCTTAATGTAGTTTTTCTACTGGATGAGTCAGGGTAGAGGTGGGGAAAGGAGGAAGAGGAAGAAAAGAGAAAAAAAAAAAAAAAAAAAAGCACCAAGGCACCAGTAGCCATTTCCAGTGCTTTGAATAGGCTGCTAATTATGATGTTATACTGTTATTCACAGGCCCACAGCTCAAGTTCAGCAAAGACCCCAATGGTTAGGGGCAGCCATTTTCCTCCAGATTCAGACAGCTGCAAAAGCCCCACACTCCAGGCTCCTCTGTGCCAAAAAGGTGTCCTGGGATAGCTGCCCTTACCTATGCCGTGAGATTGACCCAGCGAGCTTCCCTGTCTGTTCCCAATTCAACAGCACCTGGAACCAGAGGGGTCTCTGCTCCCTCCCTGTAGTCCCAAGTTTACCAAGAAAAGCAGGTACTGAAGGTAGATCCGTGGAGTGGCCATGGGTCCTCTGGTGCATTCTCTCCACTACCCTGGGGAACCCTCCAATGCCTTGTCTCACGGGCTAATCTGCACTCCTCAGGGAAGGTTCCCCTATTTTTTATTCTTTCCTGCTGGCTATGCTGCCTCTCCCTCTTTTCTACTCCCACTCCCCTGAGTTTGGCATTCTCTGACTTAATGAGCTGTTCAAAGTGCCAGAATCCCTGCTTCAAACTGCTGCACCTAGTTTTTCAGGCACTAAGATGCTAGTGGGAACTAACTTGTGGACTACAGGTAAGATGCCATCTTCCCGGACCCTATTCCTTGAAAGCTTTGGATTGATATAGAAAGGGTTGTCTGGACTTTGCCTTTGGGGTATCAGTCAGGAAAGTAGTGGAACCTGGGGAACTGGGTAAAAGATTATCAAGTGTGTAGTTGGGAACAATCACTAAGTCTGGACTCTTGGGAAGTGCTAGCTGACTTGACTTTAGGCCACTTTCTGTGCTGAAGGGGTGGGTGGGAGAGCAGGCAGAGGTAGGATAGGTCAGCACCACTCCTAGTGGGGTCTTGGAACCAGGAGCAGTAGCATCACTCAGGAACTTGTTAGAAATGCAGATCCTCCACCTCACCCCAGACTACAGAATCAGAATTTCTGGAGGTGAGCCCCAGGAATCTTTGTTGTAGTAAGGGCTTCAAGTAATTTGTATGCTAAAGTTTCAGAACTACTGGATTAGATATGAAGTTATGACATTAAAACTGTTCCTGCCTACTCAAAACTATGGTAGCTGACTTTTATTGTCAACTTGCTATGTACCAGTCACTCGTTTAAGTTTTATTTTCATAATAACGCAATGAAGTAAGTCCTGTTACAACTTTCCATCAATTTTACAGATGAAATAGCTGAGACAAAAAGAGATTCAGAACTTGCTTAAAATCTCATGACCAAAGCCAATATTTGAAACCCAGCATCTGGTTCTTGAACTAAACTTAAAAATAAATAAATAAAAATGTCATCAGGGTTCTAAGAGTGGTTCAGAAAAAGCACTGTGGAAGGTCAGAAGAGAGACAACTATGCTAGGTGGGAGAACTAAAACAACTTCAAAATACTGATGCCTGTTTCTCATCCGCAAAGATTCACTGAAAGGTTAGAGGTTCAAGTCTACCCAGTTGTGCCTCAAAAGAAAATCCTGGCAATCTGCATCTGAAAAATAAGCCACTGAAAACCCCATGGATCACAGTTCCACTCTGACACACATGGGGTGTCTCTATGAGTTAGAGTCAACTCAATAGCAACAGTTTGGTGAAGGGACAGGAGGAAAATGGGAGCAGCAAAAGTAGCAAAGAATGATCAGATGATAGAAAATCAGGTGTGTATAAGAATCTCATGATTCTTGAAGGGAATAGAAAGATTTATGCCAAAAGAGGGCATTCCAGGGAGAAGTTGGACAACGGCTTTAAATGCCAAGAAGAACTTGCCACACCAACACTTTTCATTGTTGGCCCTTTTCACTTTCCACCCTAAGAGCTGGGTAGAATTTCACCTGGAGGCATCACATGTGGATGTTGGACAGAAATGTATCCACCTTTCAGCAATTCTCACTTCAGCCCTGGGTCCTGCTCCAAGGGCTCAGGCCATAACAGGCCCTGCCTTAGTTAGGAAGAACAGGCACAGGGCCGACCCCAATGAAGAGACTGCACTATTCCATCAACACAGCACTTAATCACATGCTGAGTGGCTGCCAGCTGTTCTGTCTTTGGGGCGAGGCTCCTCCACCCAGCATGTGAAGTACATGTGAACACTCTCCTGCAGCCAGAGCTTCCTAGAGTCATCATGAGTCGAGCTCCTCTCAGCTTTCTCTTGTCTTTCCCAGTCAGAATGTGGAAATTGGATTGGTGAAAAGAACACATTACTCAGAGCCTCCATAGCTTCTCCTTCATCAATAAAAATTTGCTCCACACTGCATACTTGCTACTTCACTGGCACATGCCATGTTGTAAAGATGCCAAATATGTGTTTGTCTCCATCAATCATAATCAATGTTGGCATGTCATCATCTACATCACCAAGGAACATTTACTGAGCCCCACTTAGAGTTTCTAATCTCAAGAGGGAAGTACTAGGGTGTCACCATAGATATAAACAGGCAAAAGCTAGGACATGAAAGAACTCTTGGTGAGTAACTACTATGGCTAGGGGGCTAGGAGAGTAGGGAGCCAGGAGAGTAGGGAGCCATGAGCTCCATATGGAATGCTTCCTGGAGGGTGTTAAGAACAAGTGGGGACCAGCAGTCTGCTCATTCCCCAAAAACAACTCAATCACTTATAAAACATACACAGAAATAGCAATCTGGAGGGAGAAGATGGTAGTATTAACATAGAAACAACTGGCCTGCTTTTAA
>NW_006921599.1:4676275-4678095 GCF_000298275.1 Orycteropus afer afer
CTATGCTACCAGAGCTCCCATATATATATATATATATATATATACACACACACACACACACACACACACGCATACATATATATATATATATCAATGAGGCAATGGTAGTTCAGAGGTAGAATTCTTGCTTTCTATGTAGGAGACCTGGGCTCAATTCCTGATCAGTTCACCTCATGTGCATGCAGCCACCACCCTTCTGTTAGTGGAGGTTTGTGTGTTGCCATGATGTTGAATAGTTTCAGTGAAGCTTCCAGACTTAAAATGAACTAGAGAGAAAGGCCTAGAGATCTACTTCGGAAAATCAGCCAATGAAAATCCTGTGACATCTATAGTCAACTGATTTTGACAAAGATGTTAAGTCCATTTGATGGGGAAAGAAGTGTCTCTTCAATAAATGGTGCTGAGAAAACATACCTCCCACCATACACAAAAGCAAATTCAAAATGGATTAAGGCCCATCAGAGAGACGAAAATCAAAATTACAATGAGATACCATTTCACTCCTACTAGGATGGCTAAGCTTTAAAATAAAACAGAAAAGAAATTTTGCCCAAGATGTAGGGAAATTGGAACCCTCACCCACTGCTAGTGGGAATGCAAAATGGTACAGCCATTTGGAAAATAGTGTGGTGGTTCCTCAAAAAACTAAAAAGAGACATACCATGTGACCCAGGAATCCTACTCCTGATATATGCCAGGGTTTTGAACTGGTTCATTCCAGTTCAGCCACCTGCTAATAGATATTTTACCTTTCCACCCCAGACATACTGAATTAGAATCAATATATTTTTGGGGAGGGGAGGGTTATTTTTATTTTTGTGGTGTTTCCTCCCCTCCCCTCCCACCCCTGGTAACCAACAAAGTTTCTTTCCATATATAAACCTTTCCTTGCTTTTTACAATAATGAACTATTACCATATTCATCCTTATGTGATTGACTTATTTCACTCTGCATAATGTCCTCCAAGTTCATCCACATTATGTGGTGTTTTGCAGATTCCACATTATTCTTTAGTGTTGTATAGTATTCTGTTGTGTGTATGTTTGGTTATCCATTCTTCTGTTGATGGGTACCTGTTGTTTCCATCTATTGGCTGTTGTAAACAGGGCTGAGATGAACATGGGTGTGCATACATCTGTTCTTGTCTGGGCTCTCACTTCTTTAGGATATATACCTAGTAATGGGATTGCTGGATCAAATGGTATTTCTAATTCCAACTTTTTAAGGACTCACTATGGCTTTCCACAGTAGTTGTATCATTTGACTGTCCCACCAGCAGTGTATGAGAGTCCAATCTCTCCACATCCTCACCAGCATTTGTTATTTTCTGCCTTCTTTGTTGGTTACCAGAGCCCCTAAACTTGCCCCTATTTTTTCCTTGAGGAACTTCATAGTTTTAGGTTTCTCATTTTAAGTCTTTGATCCATCTGGAGTGAGTTTTTCCTGTATTGTATAAGGTACGGATCTTGTTTCATTTTTCTGCAAATGGATATCCAATTATGCTAGCACCATTTGTTATAGAGACCATCTCTTCCCCCGTGTAATGGATTTTAGCCCTTTGTCAAAAATCAGCTGACCATAGGTCAATAGATTTATTTCTGGATTCTCAATTCTGTTTCACTGGTCTGTGTTTCTGTCATTGTACCAATACCAGGCTGTTTTGACTACTGTGGCTATATAGTAGGGTTTTTTAATTTAATTTAATTTTATTTTATTTTATTTATTGTGATTTGCGTGAAGATTTACAGAGCAAATTCACTTTCCATACAGCAGTTCACATATACTTTGTCTCATGTCATTGACCACAGTTTACCACAAT
>NW_006921599.1:4678575-4687713 GCF_000298275.1 Orycteropus afer afer
CTTCAAGGCTCAGGGGTCCAAGATTATCTTCTGTGTCTGTGTTAATTGGTTTCCCTTTTCTTTGTTGAAGAGCATCTGTGCAGTCTTTCTGCCTAGTCCACCATCTTGCCCGAACTGTATAGTTGTGTATTGAAATCCAGGTTTTGAGACCTCCTACTTTGTCCTTCTTCAATAGTGCTTTGTTTATTTGAGGTCTCTTTCCTTTCCATATGAAATTAGTGATTGGTTTTTCCATATCTTTAAAGAATCTTGGGGATGTGGATTGGGATTGCGTTGAATGTATAGATTTCTTTGGATAATACTGACATTTTCACAATGTTCAATCTTCCTATCCATGAGCACAGTATATTTTTCCTTTTATGTAGATCTCTTATGGTTTCTTGAAGTAGTGTTTTGTAATTTTCTTCTTACACATCTTTTGTGTCCCTAGTGAGATTTATTCCCAAGTATTTTATTTTTTTTTTTTTGGTAGCTATTGTAAATGGTATTGATTTCCTTATTTCCTTTTCAACAATCTCTTTGCTGGTATAGAGGAATCCCTCTGATTTTTGTATGTTGATCTTGTATTGCATCACTATGCTAAATCTCTCCATTAGTTCCAGCAGTTTTTTTTTCTGAGTGTCTTGGGTTTTCTGTGTATAGGATCAAATAATCAGCAAATACGGATAGGTTTACTTCTTCCCTAACTATTTAGATACCTTTGATTTCCCTTTCTTGCCTTATTGCCCTGGCTAGGATTTCCAATACAATGTTGAATAGAAGTGGTGCTAGAGGGCATCCTTGCCTGGTTTCTGTCCACAAGGGTAATGGTTTCAGTCTTTCTCCATTGAGAATAATGCTGGCTGTTGATTTTGCATGTATGCCCTTCATTATGTTCAGGAATTCCCCTTCTCTTCTAATTTTTCTGAGAGCTTTTATCAGGAATGAGTGTGGGATTTTATCAAATGCCTTTTGTGCATTGATTGATATGATCATGTGGTTCTTTTTCTTTGTTTTATTTATGTGATGGATGATGTTGATTGTTTTTCTAAGGTTGAACTATCCTTGCATACCTGGTATGAACCCCACTTAGTCATAATGTATTGATTTTTGTATGTTGTTGGAGTCTGTTGGCCAGGATTTTGTTGAAGAGTTTTGCATCTATCTGAATTAGAATCTATACTTTAACAAGATTCCAAGTGGTTCTTACAGATCTTGTTACAATATTGATTTTGATTCAATATATATGGGGTGCAAAAACAAATTCCTATCATTAGGGTCAAGCCAAAATGAATTGTTTTGAAGCCCTAGTTTGTACCCAAAAGATTTGAAAGTAGAGACTCAAAAAGAGACTTGTACACCAATGTTCACTGCAGCTCTATTTATGATAGCCAAAAGGTGGGAACAATCTAAATATCCATCAACAGATGAATGAATCAACAAAATGTGGTACATACATACAACGGAATACTACCCAGCCAGTAGGAGATATAAGTCAACCACAAAAGGATAAATATTGTATGACCCCATATATATATATATATATATATATATATATATATATATAGAGAGCGGGGAGCTCTGGTAGCATAGTGGCTAAGACACTTGCCTGCTAACCAGACGGCTGGCGGTTCAAACCCACCAGCCACTCCTCGGAAGGAAGGTTGGGCAATCCTACTTCCGCAGTGATACTGCCTCGGAAACCCAAGGAGGGGTCGCTATGAGTCGGGTTTGACTCGACGGCACATAACAACAACAACAACAACAATATATATATTTAAAAAGGTAAATGTATAGAGAACAAAGTTTATTAGTCTTTACCAGGGGCAAGAGAGGGGCTGGGGAAGGGGGTTAATGGAGAAGGAAATACTGTGTTGATTAAGGGTAGGGTTGCACATTTGATTATTGTAATTGCTGTCATTAAGTTGCACATCTATAAAACTTTGAATTGGCAAAAGTTGATGGATATATTCATAACAACAGAAAAAAGAGTGTAGCTGCTGAAGCTACTTATGTATCACCAAACTCCTCACAGAATTTGAGTCCTTGGTTTGACATGTCCTTGGCTGCTTATGTATAACCAAACTCGTCATGGGATTTGAGTCCTTACTTTGGCTTAAGGTTATGGTTTCATGGGACATCCCAGCTAATTCGCCTAATAACATGCTTAGTGCTTCTATCTATCTTCTAGTTCTATGCATAGTGCCTGGAGCCTTAAAAGCTTGCAAGTGGCCATCCAAGGCACAACAATTGGTCTCTTATTCACTTGGAGGGAGCTCTGGTAGCGTAGTGCCTAAGGCACTTGACTGCTAACCAGAAGGCTGGCAGTTCAAACCCACCAGCCACTCCTCAGAAGGAAGATGGTGCAATCTACTTCCGTAGCGATACTGCCTCAGAAACCCAAGGAGTGATCGCTACGAGTCGGGTCCGACTCGACAGCACACAACAACAACAACAACAACAACATTCACTTGGAACCACAGAGGAAGAAGGAGAGTCAGGAATAGGAGAAGGATATAGAATGTGTGGCTATTTGCCTCCATAACAACCGCCTCTTTTACTGTGAAACCAGATGAATTGCCTGGCTACCATTCCTAAACATTTTGATCAAAGATTCCATAGAAGAATTCTGATCAAATGAGGGGAAACGCAGAAGAGAATTCAAATTCTCCTAGACTCTTGATTTTCTGGAGCTAAGGAGGGTAGATAAATCCCTAAAACTATTGCTCTGAGATAATCTTTAAATCTTAGACCAAAAATATCTCCTGAAGTCTTTTTAAAATCAAACAATAGTTTAGTATAATTAATAAAGTCTGCCTTGCGTGTTATATTCTTTTAAGAACTATCTATATGGGATCAAATTGCAACAGCAACTTGAAAGATTAGGTAGAAATCTTAGGGAACAGTGTATTTGTGTTAGTAGGGGAGGAGCAATTAAAAAAGGAGTGAGAATGGTTATACAACTCTAAGAACATAATCAATGTTAGTAAATGGTACATGTAGAAGTGGTTGAATTGGTGCTTGTTGTGTACATTCTCAACAACAACATAATAAATAAAATTATATATGAAAAAAGAAAACCCTGTGGTTCACAACTGTCCAATTTGCAACTGATCATGGAGATGGCACAGACCAGGCCATCAATGGCACAGTACTTCATTTCTTTGCATATGGTGTCACCATGAGCTGGGACTGACTCAACAGCAGCTAACAACCTATATTTCTCAACAATTATGGCTCTTCAGGAAAGCAGAGTTATGGTATCTTCTTGTTCAAAGTTTATTTCAGAGCTGTTGTTCTGAGACGTATCTATCTTCTCTACCAGTTCTTCCCTAATTCTTGGAAGGAAGACTGAGTAATCTACTTCCCTAGAGGTATCTCCTCAGAAACTTAAGGAAGGGCTGCTATGATTCAGAATTGACTCAACAGCAGTGAGGTTTTTTTTTTTTTTTTTCAAGTTACTAGCTGTCTTTCATTCCTATTGCTAATTGACAGATTTATCACATAAGATAGGGTGAATTTATATTTTTTTAAAAAATAATTAGTGCAATTTAATTTCTACAATACTGTGCCTTCACAAAATCTGTAAAATCTTGGAGTCACTGAAACGTAGCCTCTATAAGTCATCAGTTTATTTCTTTGCCTTTAAGTCAGAGCCCTATTAACGTTATTCCAGGAAACGAGAATGCCTTCTATTTTAAAAATAATTTCAGAGAAGGAGATTCCACAAGTTTCCTGAACCATTCATTAGAATTCTTACCAGATGAGTCAAGTAACCCGCCCCCAGCTCAGCACTACAGGCCTCACTTGGCCAGAATGAACATTTTTAGGCCTCTCTTCCATATGATGCAACAGTTGCAGTGGAAGATTCTTTCAGAATAAAATGACAAATGGGAACTAACTGTGTGAGTATGTTATCTACTAGCGTTTATGAGGATGGTGGGGTTTTGAGCAGGTCGAAGGAAACTGTTGTCAAGCCTGTGCATGTGTCTGTATGTATATATGTATACAGACATATATATGTAACACACTACTTTAATAATCATTCATATGCACTTAGTTTAAGTAGGAAACTGTGAGAGATTAAAAAATGAGAAAAATAACGTAGAGAAAAAATATGAAGAACACAAATTGGAATGATGAGGAGAAAAAAATGAGGAACAGTTTAGACAGAAGAATTATAAGAATGCCTGGCCAATATTATGAATGGCTGATGATAGCCAGTCCAGTGTAGTGTGAATAGCTACAGTGTAGATTATCTTATAAGGAAGATGAAGTAACCAAGAAAGTGATTCCTGCCATATCTTATTGGGGGAAGAGCTGCCTCCTCAAAGTAGAATTGACCTTAATGATGACATTTTCACAATGTTCAATCTTCCTATCCATGAGCATGGTATGTTCGTCCATTCATGTAGATCTCTTATGGTTTCTTGAATTAATGTTTTGTAGTTTCTTTCATATAGGTCTTCTGCGTCCCTAGTGAGATTTATTCCCAAGTATTTCTTTTTTTTTTTTTTTTGATAGCCATTGTTAATGGTATTGATTTCCTTATTTCCTTCTCAACAATCTCTTTGCTGATGTAGAGGAATCCCACTGATTTTTGTAGGTTGATCTTATATCCTGCTACTATGTTAAATTTCTCCATTAGTTCCAGTAGTTCTTTTTGCTGAGTCTCTTGGGTTTTCTGCATACAGGATCATATCATCAGCAAATAGGGATAGTTTTACTTCTTCCTTACCTATTTGGATGCCTTTGATTTCCCTTCCTTGCCTTTTTGCCTTAGCTAGGACTTCAAATAAGCCAGCCTGGGTGCAGCAGAAGGTGGGTGTTTGTTTGCATGTGTGGCACTCCCCAGGGACAGGCTACAGTAAGCCAGGGCAGACACAGCAGAAAGTGGGTGTTTATTTGTGTGTGTGGAGTGCCCTGGGGGCAGTCTACCATAAGGAAGCTCAGGCACAACAGAAGATGGGTGTTTGTGTGGAGCACACCAGGGGCAGGGTGGGTAAGCCAGCAGGGTGCAGAAGACTAGGATATGAGCAGAGCAGTTTGGAATAACAACAATATGACAGACAAGTTTGTCTGTCAGTTTGTTGTACTGTGGTGGCTTGAGTATTGCTGTGAGGATAGAGGCTATGCCACAGGTGTTTCAAATGCCAGCAGGGTTACCCATGGTGGAGAGGTTTCAGTGGAGCTTCCAGACTAAGACACACTCAGAAAAAGGAAGAAGCCATCCACTTCTCTAAGAATTGGCCAGAGAAAACCTTATGAATAGCAGTGAAACACTGTCTGATATATTACTGGAAAACTTTATGAATAGCCCTGAAACATTATCTGATATACTGCCAGAAGATGAGCCTCTCAGGTGGAAGACACTCAAAATAAGACTGGAGAAGAGATGCCTCCTCAGAGTAGAGCCAACCTTAATGATGTAGATAGAGTAAAGCTTTTGGGACCTACATTTGCTGACATGGCACATCTCAAGATGAGAAGAAACCGTTCCAAACATCCATTAATAATCTGAACATGGAATGTACAAAGTATGAATTTAGAAAAAATTGGAAGTTGTCAAAAATGAAATGGAATGCATAAAGATCAATATCTTAGGCGTTAGTGAGCTGAAATGGACTGGTTTCAGCCCTTTTGAATCAGACAACCATATGATCTACTATGCCAGAAATGACAAATTGAAGAAGACTGACATGGCATTCATCATCACAAAGAATGTATCAAGAGCTACCCTGAAGTACAATGCTATCAGTGATAGGATAATATCCATATCCCTACAAACAAGACCAGTTAATACTACTATTGTTCAAATTTATGAACCAAGCACCAAAGCCAAAGATGAAGAAATTGAAGATTTTTACCAACTTCTGCAGTCTGAAAGTCACCAAACATGCAATTAAGATGTGTTAATTATCACTGGATATTGGAATGCAAAAGTTGGAAACAAAGAAGAATTAGGGGTAGTTGGAAAATAGAGTCTTGGTGATAGAAATAATGCTGGAGATTTCATGATAGAATTTTGCAAGACCAATGACTTATTCATCTCAAATACCTTTTTTTCAACAACAAAATTTCAGCTAAACATGTAGACTTCACCAGATGGAGTACACAGGAATCAGATAGACTACATCTGTGGCAAGAGGTAATGGAGAAGCTCAATATCTTCAGCCAAAACAAGGCCAGGAGTTGATTGAGGAGCAGACCATCAACTGCTCATGTGCAAGTTCAAGTTGAAGCTTAAAGCAATTAAAACAAGTCCATGAGAGCCAAAATATGACCATGATTATATCCCTCCTGAATTTAGACACCATCTAAAGAACAGATTTGATGCATTGAACACCAAAGACTGAAAACCAGAAGAATTGTGGTATGACATCAAGAACATGACTCAGGAAGAAGCAAAAGTCATTGAAGAGACAGGAAAGGAAGAAAAGACCAAAATGGACATCAGAAAAGACTCTGACACTGGTCCTGGAATGGAGCAGTTTGGATATTGATCTTTACACATGCCATTTCATTTTTGAAACCTCCCAATTTTCCTAAATATATACTTCATACATTCCATGTTCTGATTATTAATGGATGTTTGGAGCTGCTTCTTCTCATCTTGAGATGTGCCATGTCGGCAAATGGAGGTCCCAAAAGCTTTACTCTGTCTACATCATTAAGGTTGGCTCTACTCTGTGGAATCAGTTCTCCTGGAATGGAGAGTAGCTAAAGCAAATGGAAGAAATGACAAGATAGATCTGAACAGAAGACTTCAAAGAGCAAATTGAGAAAACAAAGTCAGTTATTACAATGAAAGTGCAAAGACCTGGAGTTATAAAACCAAAAGGGAAGAACACACTCAGCATTTCTCAAGCTGAAAGAACTGAGGAAAAAAATGAAGCCTTGACTTACAATAATGAAAGATTCTATGGGCAAAATATTGAATGATGCAGGAAACATCAAACGAAGATGGAAGGAATACACAGTCACTATACCAAAAAGAATTGGTTGATATTCATTCATTTCTGGAGGTGGCATATGATCAAGAACCAATGGTATCGAAGGATGAAGTTGAAGCTGCACTGAAGGAATTTGCAAAAAACAAGGCTCCAGGAATTGACAGAACACCCATTGAGATGTCTCAACAAACAGATGCCATGCTGGAGGCACTCACTTGGTGATGCCAAGAGACTTGGAAGGCAGCTACTTGGTCAACTGATTGGAAGAGATCCATATGTGTACCCATTCCAAAGAAAGGTGATCCCATAGGATGTGCAAATTTTGGAACAATATCATTAATATTGCACTTAGGTAAAATCTTACTGAAGATAATTAAAAAATGGTTGCAGCAGTATAATGACACAGAACTTTCAGAAATGCAAGCTGGATTCAGAAGAGGCCATGGCACAAGGGATATCATAGCTGATGTCAGATGGATCTTGGCTGAAAGGAAAGAATACCAGAAACATGTTTACTTGTGTTTTATTGGCTATGCAAAAGCATTTAATTGTGTAGATCGTAACGAATTATGGATACCATTGAGAAGAATGGGAATTCCAGAACACTTAATTGTACTCATGAGGAACTTACACATAGACCAAGAGGCTGTTGTTCGAACAGAACAAGGGGACACTACATGGTTTAAAATCAGGGAGGGAGTGCGTCAAGGTTATATCCTTTCACCATACTTATTCAATCTGTATGCGGAGCAAACAATCCTAGAACCTGGACTACAGGAAGAAGAACGTGGCATCAGGATTGGAGGAAGTTTCATTAACAACCTGTGATATGCAGACGACACCACTTTGTTCCTGAAAGTGAGGATGACTTGAAGCACTTACTGATGAAGATTAAAGACTACAGTCTGTAGTATGGATTACACCTCAATATAAAGAAAACAAAAATCCTCATAACTGGACCAATAAGCAACATCACAATAAAAGGAGAAAAGATTGAAATTGTCAAAGACTTAGTATTATTTGGTTCTACAATCAACATCAATGGAAGCAGCAGTGAAGATGTATTGCATTGGGGAAATCTGCTACAAACTATTTCAAGTGCTGAAAAGCAAAAATGTCTCCTTGAAGACTAAAGTGTGCCTAACCCAAGCCATGGTATTTTCAATCACTTCCTATGCAGGTGAGAGCTGGACAATGAATAAGGAAGACTTAAAGATAGGATGCTTTTGAGTTGTGGTGTTGGTGAAGAATACTGAGAGTACTGTGGACTGCTAAAAGAACTAATAATTCTGTCCTGGAAGAAGTGCAGCTCAAATGTCCTTTGGAAGTGAGAATGGCCAGATTTCGTTTCACATACTTTGGTCATGTGGTCAGAAGAGACCATTCTCTGGAGAAGGATATCATACCTGGTAAAGGATAGGGTCAGCGAAAAAGGGGAAGGCCCTCAACAAGATGGATTGACACAGAGGCTACAACGATGGGCTCAGATATAGCAGGGATTGTGAGGATGGTACAGGACTGGGCAGTGTATTGTTCTGCTGTATATAAGGTTGCTGAGTCCGAGATGACTTGATGACACCTAACAACAGGACTTCCAATACAATTTTGAATAGCAGTGGTGATAGAGGACATCCTTGTCTGGTTCCTGTTCTCAAGGGGAATGGTTTCAGCCTCTCTCCATTGAGAATAATGTTGGCTGTTGGTTTTGCATATATGCCCTTTATTTATGTTTAGGAATTTCCCTTTTGTTCCAATTTTACTGGGAGTTTTTATCAGGAATTGGTGTTGGATATTATCAAATGCTTTTTGTGCATCAATTGATATGATCATGTGGCTCTTTTCCTTTGTGTTATTTATGTGATGGATGACGTCAATTGTTTTTCTAATGTAAAATGTCCTTGCATACCTGGTATGAACTCCACTTGGTCATAATGTATTATTATTATTTTTTTTTTGATATGTTGCTGGAGTCTATTGTCTATGATTTTGTTGAAGATTTTTGCATGAGGGATCTTGGTCTGTCATTTTCATTTTTAGTGATGTCTTTGCCTGGTTTTGGTATCAAGGTTATGCTTGCTGAATAAAATGAATTTGGGAAGATGTCATCACTTTCTATATTCTGGAATAGTTTGAGTAGGATTGGTGTCAGTTCTTCTTGAAGGTTTGGTAGAATTCTCCAGTGAAACCATCTGGGCTTTTTGTATTT
>NW_006921599.1:4688158-4705445 GCF_000298275.1 Orycteropus afer afer
TCAATTTTATTAATCTTTTCAAAAAACCAACTTCTAGTCTTGTTGATTTTTTCTATTGTCTTTCTGTTTTCTGTTTCATTTATTTCTGCTTGAATCTTTATTATTTCTTTCCTTCTCATGACTGCAGGCTTTTTATTTACTTATTTATTTTACTGTTCTTTTTCTAATCGTTGGAGATTTTGGTTAAAGGTGTTGATTTTGGCTCTTTCTTCTTTTTTGATGTGTGCATTGGGAGCTCTGGTGGCATAGTGTCTAAGGCATTTGACTGCTAATCAGAAGGCTGGTGATTCAAACCCACCAGCCACTCCTCAGAAGGAAGACTGGGCAATGTTCTTCCATAGAGACACCACCTTGGAAACCCAAGGAGGGGTGGCTATGAGTTGGAACCGTGCATTTATTGCCATAAATTGGCCTCTGATCACTGCTTTTGCTGTGTTCCAAAGATTTCGGTATGTTGTGTTTCCATTCTCATTTGATTCAAGGAATTTTTTAATTTCATTTTGTATTTCTTCTCTTACCCAGTCATTTTAAAGGAGGATGTTATTCAGTTTGCATGTATTTGCTCTTTTTCTGTTGATCTTCCTGTTGTTGATTTCTAATTTTATAGCATTGTTATCTGAGAAGATGCTTTGCAGTATTTCAATGTTTTTAAATGTACTAAGACTTGCCTTGTGGCCTAACGTGGTTTATCGTAGAAAATGTTCCATGTGCACTGGAAAAGAATGTATATTGTGCTTTTGTTGGGTGAAGTGCTCTATAGATATCTATAAGGTCAAGTTGGTGAATTGTATTGTTTAGTTCTTCTGTATCTTTGTTGAGTTTCTTTCCAGTTATATCTTTGATTGAAATTGGTGTATTAAAGTCTCCTTCTATGACTGGAAAGAAGGTTGGGCTATCTACCTCCGAAGTGATATCACCTCAGAAACCCAAGGAGGGGTTGCTATGAGTCAGGGCTGACTCAACGGTACATAACAACAACAACACTGACTGTGGAGTTATCTATTTGTCTTTTCAATTCTGTTAAAGTCTTATTTATATATTTTGGGGCTCTTTCATTGGGTGCATAGATATTTATTATGGTTATGTCCTCTTGTTCAATTGATCCTTTAATCATTATATAATGTCCTTCTTTGTCATTTATGGTGGTTTTTGTCAATTTTATCAGAAATTAATATTGCCACCCCTGCTCTTATTTGGTTGCCATTTGCTTGATGTATCTTTTCCAAACTTTGATTTTCAGTCTATTCGTGTCTTTGTCTCTAAGTTGTGTCTCTTGTAGACAACATATTGATGGATTATGTTTTCTTATCCAGTCTGCAACTCTCTGTATCTTGAGTAGTGTATTAAATCCAATGACATTCAGAGTAATTATCGACAAGTATGAATTTGTTGCTGTCATCTTGTTATGTGTTTTTTTTTTTTGTGGTGTTACTGATTTCTTTGTTCCATATAATTTTTTTTCACTGAGCTTGTTTTGTTTATGAATCATGTTATCACTTCCTTTGTTGCTATTGTTTTAATATTTGCTAAATATTTGTGCTTTTCCTCTTTTTCATTTTGATGTGAAGGTATATCATTTTTCTTTGAGGTTACCCTGTGATTTATAATTTTCTTCCTAAGTTTAGAACAGTTCATTCTATCTTGCATATTGTCTTGATTTTCTCACCATTTAGAAGTTCTGTAACTACACAATTTTTCCCCTCTTTTTGGTTTTAGTTGTCCTCATTTGCCAGTTGATGTCTCTGGTTACCTGTTTACAATCTTGTAGGCTTATTTACTTTGTATATTTCCATAACTGGGTTGGTTTCTGGGTTATGTCATCATGTGTGTTAATGGTCAGTTGTTGTTTGCTGTTATTGGTTCTCTGAAGAATGACTCCCTTTAGCATCTCTTGTAAGGTTGGTCTGGTTTTAACAAATTTCTTTAATTTCTGCTTATCTGGAAATGTCCTAATTTCATCTTCATATATGAGGGACAATTTTGGTGGGCATATAATTCTTGGTTGGAAATTTTTTTCTTTCAGGGTTTTATATATACCATCTGTTCTGGTTACTTCTGTGCTGCTCTGACAAGAATATACCACAAATGGGATGGCTTGAATAAACAGTATTTTGTTCTCTTACAGTTCAGGAGGCTAGAAGTCTGAGTTCAAAGTGCCAGGCTCTAGGAACTGTGTGAAAGCCCCTTTACTGTAGGCTTCAGCTCTGCTTCTTGTTCCTGGCCCACTGAAGCTAGAGGCATCTCTTTACTCAGGCAGCTACTGGCTGCTGAGGCTAACAAGCCCAAGGTTGACAAATAAAATGTCTCAGTTTTGGTGTTACCAAACCACATGGCAATCCATTAATTCAAGTCCATTGAAGTTCCCAAAGAAGGCAGAGCATGGCAGGCTGCTGAACAATGGCACGGCTACCTGCAGGGTCCAAGCATGCCATAGGCTAAAGACCATTCCCAAAACTGCTTCTTATACATAAGAAGCAGACCACATCCCTAAGGCAGCTATTCAGCTGCTTGTGGGAGATCCCACCATGAAGTTGATTGCCAGTCTCATCATGGGGAATAACTTCCACCAGCCACCCACCCACACAACAAGGCTCAGCCAAGGTGACACACAAACTTAACCACCAAACCTCGCATTGTCTTCTTGCCTGTATGGTTTCTGCTGAGAAATCAGAGCTTAGTTTTACTGGTTGCCCTTTGTAGGTAACTTTGTTTTTTCCATGCTGCTTTCAGGATTCTTTCTCTGTATTTGATTTTGGTGAGTTTGATGATGATATGTCTTGATTTTCTTTCAAGGTATATCCTATTTGGGGTTCATTGGACTTTTTGAATGGATATATCCTCATCTTTCATCATATCAGGGAAATTCTCCTGCAGTAAATCTTTGACTATTTTTTCTGTGGTTTTATTTTTCTCTTCTTGTTCTGGAATTCAGATTACATGTAGGTTATTTCTTTTGATGGTATCCCATGTGAACTTTAGGCTTCCTTCATTTTGTTTTGATTTTTTTTTTTTTTCTGATTGATCCGTTTCCAAAGAAGTATTGAGGTATTTGTCTTCAATCTCACTAATTCTGTCTTCCATTGGTTTGATTCTACTCCTTTGCCCATTCAATGTATTATCTATTTCTGAGAATTTAGAATTAATATTCTGATTTTCTATCTGTAGATTATGTATCATTTCTAATTTTTCATTTCTTTTGTCATTTTGTTCTTGTATTGTCTTTTGAAATTGTTCTAGAGTTTTGTCTGTGATTTCCTCAGTTTTGTCAGTGTTTTCCTTGATCTGTCTTTCAATCTGTTGAAGGTGCCTAAATATATTTCTTTTGAAGTCCTTATTAGGGAGTTCCAAAAATGCTGCTTCTTTCTCAGGGATGTGTTCTGGGTCTGTATCCTGGTCCCTTGTTTTTCCTGCTTTACCTTACTTCTTTGTGTGGAGTGTGAGGGTCTGTTGTCTCTGAGACATTGTGACATTTTTGTGTTTATATTGAATTGGTGATTGAATGTTGGAGTGATTCACCCAAGATTTTCATTTCCTTTGTTTTGTTTAGATGTCTCTGAGTAAGCAAAGTACTGTGCTCCTCTGTGTGCTAGTTTGCAGCACTTAGTACTCACCACCTCTCTCCTTTCCAGTAGTCAGCCTCCCATATGTCCATGCTGTCTTTGGAGAGCAGAACCTATTCTCAGATCCCTGGAATCTGAAGGAGAATGCTGTTGCTTTAAATATCCAAAACAGCCACACTTGTAAACATTCAGAATGGCTGCATCCTTGGGACAGCCAAAAGTCCACAGCTCATTTTGACTCCTTCTTGGTTGTTTCCTTTTTCAATGATCAGCTACCTATGCACTAGTACATTCAGCCCTTGGTGAGCAGGGCTGATTTTCAAGTTAATTCTCAGGTCCTAATACCACTTGGAAATAGTCAGGTTGTCCATGCCTTCAGGACAGCTGACAGTCCACAGCTCCATTTGTTTCCTTACTCACTGTTTTCATTCTCATTCTTTTTCTAGTTGGTGTTTAATCCACTACTGTATCCTTCCTTTCAAAGCTCAGGGCTCCAGGATTATCTTCTGTATCTGTGTCAATTGGTTTATCTTTTCTTTGTTGAAGAAGATCTTTGTAGCTTGTCTGCCTATTCTGCCATCTTACCAGAAGTCCCTGGTGTTGCCATTTTAAATCAGAAAATTATATGGTCTATTATGCTTGGAATGACAAATTAGAGAGACACAACATTGAATCCTTTGTCAAAAAAAATATTTCAAGGTCTATCCTGAAGACCATACTGTCAGTGCTAGGATAATATCCATATATCTAAAGGAAGACCAGTTAATATTACTATTATTTAAATTTGTGCACCAACCACTAATACCAATTGAAGAAATTGAACATTTCTACCAACTTCTGCAGTCTGAAATTAATCAAACATTCAATCAAGATACATGGATAACCATTTTTGATTGGAATGCAAAGGTTGGAAACAAAGAAGAAGGATCAATAGTTGGAAAACATGAGCTTGGTGACAGAAACAAGGATGGATAGAATTTTATGATATGATAGAATTTTGCAAGACCAATGACCTATTCTTTGGAAATACCTTTGTTCAACAACATAAACAGTGACAATGCACATGGACCTTTCCAAAGGTAATACACAAGAATCAAATTGACTGCATCTGTGGAGAGAGATGATGTAGAAGCTCAATATCAGCAGTTAAAACCAGGCCAGAGGCTGACTACAGAACAGACTACCAATTGCTCATATGCAAGATCAAGTTGAAGCTGAAGAAAATTAAAACAATTCCATGAGTGCCAAAGTACAATCTTGAGTATGTTACTAGGTGCTATTGAGTTGGCTCCGACTCATATCAACCCTATGTACAACAGAACAAAAGACTGCCCTGTTATGTGCCATCATCACAATCCTTTTTATACTTCAGCCCATCATTGCAGCCACTGTGTGAATCTACTGTGTTGAGGATCTTCCCCTTTTTTGCTGACTCTCTACTTTACCAAACATGATATCCTTCTTCAGGATTTTTGCCTATCTATTTTCTATTTTACATCATGTAGGTCATCTGACAACATGATCAAGTATTATAATGAAATGTACAAAGACCTGGGATTAGAAAGTAAAAAAGAACATGCTCAGCATTTGTCAAGCTGAAAGAACAAAGCAAAAAAGCCAAAGCTCGAGTTACAATACTGAGAATTCTGTGGGCAAACTATTGAACAATGCCAGAAGCATCAAAAGAAGATGGAAGAAATACACTTTTTGTGCCAAAAAGAATTGGTCAACATTCTGCCATTTCTGGAGGAAACATGTGGTCAAGAACTAATGGTACTGAAGGAAGAAGTCCAAACTGCACTGAAGGCACTGGCAAAAAACAAGTCTTCAGGAATTGACAGAATATAAATTGAGATGTTTCAACAAATGGATGCAACACTGGAACCATTCACTTATATATGCCACGAAATTTAGAAAGTTATCTGGCCAACTGACTGGAAGAGATCCTTATTTGTACTCATTCTGAAGAAAGGTGATCCAACAGAATGTGGAAATTATCAAACAATATGATTAATATCACACACAAATACAATTTTGCTGAAGAAAATTCAAAACCAGTAGCAGTAGTACATCAACAGGGAACTGCCACTAATTCAAGCCAGTATTAGAAGAGGATGTGGAATGAAGGATATCATTGCTAATGTCAGATGGATATTGGCTGAAAGCAGAGACCATCAAGAAGATGTTTACCTGTGTTTTACATTCTATTGAAAGGCGTTTGACTCTGCAATTGTAACAAATTATATGTAACAGTGTGAAGAATGGAAATTCCAGAACACTTAATTGTGCTCATGAGGATCTTGTATATGGACCAAAAGGCAAGTCATTTAAACAGAACAAGGGGATACTGAATGCTTTAAAGTCAGGAAGGTTGTGTTCTCAGGGTTGTAGCCTTTCCCATACTTATATCTATATCCTAAGTAAATAATCAATAACCTGGACTATATGAAGAAGAATACAGCATCAGGATTGGAGGAAGACCATTAACAACCTGTGATGTCCAGATGACAAAACCTTGCTTGCTGAAAACAAAGTGGACTTGAAGCCCCTACTGATGAAGATCAAAGACCATAGCCTTCAGTATGGATTACAACTCAACATAAAAAAGATAAGAATCCTCACAACTGGACCAATAAGCAACACCATGACAAATGGAGAAAGTACCGTAGCTGTCAAAGATTTAATTTCACTTAGATCCACAATCAGTGCTCATGGAAGCAGTAGTCAAGTAGTACAAGATTTGTACTGGGAAAATGTGCTGCAAAAGACCTCTTTACAGTGTTCAAAAGCAAAGATGTCACCTTGAGATCTAAGGTGCACCAGCCCAAGCCCTGTTATTTTCAATTGCCTTAGAGGTATGCAGAAGATGGACAATAGGTAAGGAAGATCAAAAAAGAATTGATGCTTTTGAATTACTGTGTTGGTGAAGAATATTGTATGTACCATGGAGTGCCAGAAGAACAAACAAATCTATTTTGGAAGAGTTATAGCCAGAATGCTCCTTAGAGGCAAGGATGGTGAGACTTTGTCTTATTTACTTTGGAGATGTCATTAGGAGGGCTCAGTCCCTAGGGAAGATGTCATGCTTGGTAAAATAGAGGGCCAATGAAAAAGAAGGATGGAAATTAGATGGATTGACTCAGTGACTGAAACAATGGGCTCAAATATAGCAATGATTGTGAACATGGCACAAGACTGGGAATTATTTTGTTATTTTGTACATAGGGTCCCTACTCAATGGAACCTAAACACAATATCACATAGAACCATGTTCTGGTCATACATTCATTCAGACAACATTCACAGCATGCCTGTTAGGTGCTACCAAAAATAAAATAAAATAAAACAAAAACTCATTGCCATTGAGTAGATTCTGACTCATAATGATCTCCATTGGATTTCCAAGGCTGGAAATCTTTATGGAAGTAGATAGCCTCATCTTCCTCCCACAAAGCAGCTGGTGGTTTGAACTGCCAATCTCCTGGTTAGCAGTCAAATGCCTTATCCACTACACCACCAGAGCTCCTTGTTAGGTGCTACAAAGGGTAGTAAATGTAAGAAGGTCAGTGTAGGATCCATGATACTGTGCTTTTATGAGAAAGAAGAATGAGAAATAGGAGGAAAGAGAGAGAGTAGGAGGGAGGGGTAGGAAAAGGAGTAGGAAGAGAAGGAGAAAGAGAAGGAAGGAAAGGAGCAGGAGGGAAAGGGGAAGGAGGAAGAATTTTGCCTACCTATTTTCTATTTTACATCATGTGGGTCAGGTGCCCTGGGAATGGAATGTTATATTCAGATCTATCTGCTTGGGGCTCATTGAGGAATGCTCTCAGCACACCTGAGAGAGGGAGGGAGCAGAACTAAGAGGTGGGGAAGCTAAATGGCAATACAGTAGCAATGGATGGCTGAGTTTATCCTAGGAGGAGCCCCAGAACTTATATGTCCCTTCAGAGTTGTTCTGGAACCAAGACTTTGTGCCCCACAGTGACCAATCATTTGATGTAGCAACCTCCAGGGAAGGCATAAACTGGTCACTGTAGCTCCCCTCTGCTGAGGGCAGTACAGGGAAAGGGATTCAACTATGAGCCATCAGTGGCCAACACTTCCTTCCTCTGGGAACCAGGGAATGAACACCTCAGTCCTGGGAAGGTGGAATAACCTGGGAACCACACCACAGTATCCACGATACACGAGGAAACTGAGGCACAGAGAAGTTGAGCAGCTCACTCAGGCTCCCACAGGAAGTGAGTAGCAGAGCCAGGATAGTGAAAACTCAGGCAGTCAGCTCCAATAATTAAAAACTCACTAATCTGAGGAGAGGGAAACGAGATAGCATTCAGCTAACACACTTCACCCAATCTGTCTATAACAGAGACTCAGAGAAACTGAGTGAAACAGATAAAAATAATGATCCTGATATTCTGAGCATCAAATGAGAGGATAAAGAATTAGAGTGAGCATGGATTAGAAAAGGAGATAGAGCAAGATCAGTGACTGGGGAGAGAAAAGAAGCTGGGACTGGTTGAAGTGACACCATTTTAAGCCCAGAGGCATAGACACAGGGGAGGAGAAAACAACTTTAAAGAATCCATAAAGACATAGTGTAGACAGACTGGGAGAAATTCGAGGTGAGCAGAAGATGTGTGAGAAATGTGTAGGGAAGTAGGTCAGACTTAGAGTGGGACAGGTGGCCACAGTATGAAGAGGGAGCCATAGAAAGGGAATGAAGTAACTCACCACTAGTAGACACTAGCCTTTTGTGCTGGGGACTTATGTGAGGAAGGAAAAACCTGTGTTGGGAGGTTGGAGAAAATAGGCTCAGGACAGCCTCTAGCTTGTTTGAATATGACAAGAATTGGATAAATGTGTGCACCCAGAACAGCACCAGACCCACACCAGTGAATCACACTTGGAGAACTACACTTCCCAAACTAAAAACACACACCTTCCCTCCACCTAGGGGTAAATACTTACCACCCACTCCCATTAACCCAGTGGCTAGAGAAACCCACCCTTACCTGCCCTGATTACTGGCTACTTCCAGGAGAGCCTAGCCACCTCCAAAAGCTCACCTCTAGCAGAATCAGAGGCTAAAGCTCACCCACCCAGTGCCTGAAGTGCTGACAGATCTTTTCCACACTGAACACAACAGTCACATCTCTGCAGCCTTTTCTCAGAAGCACCCACTTGCGTCAGGCACTTCCCACCCCTGCAAGGAGAAAGACCTGCGTTGGGGTGGTTGAAGAAGTTCATTTCAGAGTGGCTTGATCACTAGAGTCTTGGGAGAAACTGGATAAATGTGCCCAGAAGGGTGCTAGACCCACACCAGTCAACCGCAACTGGTAACTACTCTCTCCTTTCCAAAAAACACATCTTCCTCATGAATAGAAGCAAAGCCTCTTCCTACCACCACCTGCTGGCAGCTAAGGAAGCCCCACTCAGATCCCCTGACCACCTCCTCTACAGCCCACCTGCTCTCAGAAATTCACTCCAAACAAACCCAGGGGGTGTGGTGCTCCTCTCCCATGCTTACATCACTGGATGATCTTTCTCACACTGAGCACAAGAGGGACACACTTGCAGCCTCCTTTCTTGGAGGTGCCCACTCCCACAAGGCTCCTTTCACCTCCATATGCACAAGCATCAGTGGATCAGCAGTTTGTGTCATGACCATTTGCTCACAGAGCTGTCGGCTGACCATAACTACAAAGGCCCACCTCCTCAGCTTCTTTATTTTTCCCTTATTTTTCTCACTTTTATTTTTCCCAAGTTTTCTTCCTTTTTATCTGTTCATCTCTCTTTCTCTTCTTCATCTTTTATTTTTACCCTCTTTCATCTCATCCACCCCTTTTCTTTTTCTATTTTTTATATCTTTATTCTTATTCTTATTATTTTTTTCTTTTTCTTCTTCTTCTGCTAGTTTTGTTTGTTTTCCTGCCCCATCCAACAGGAGGAGGATATTGACTAATATCTACTGCACTAATGACCTCACCCAACAGAGAAGCGCTATCATCAACTCCTGCTAAATCAATGACAGATGGTGGGCAACACCACCTCATCCCAACCATGCATCCTCTATACAACAGGTAACTATGGCCACATTACCACCACTTATTCCACCAACCCAGAGACAGCTGGAGAGTGTGCTAATGTTTCCAAGCTAATAACCAAAGAAGTGCATTTGTGCCACCCATCCAGACACACTGAATAAAAGCAAAACAAAAAACCAGGGTGAAACAAACCAACATATGAGCAAGAAATAAAAACAGCAACTTCAAAATGTCTTTGAAAGAGAACTTCAAACAAAGTACAGGATAAGATAGTAGAAGCATCCAACCAAAATTTCTGAGGAAGAACAGGTAATAGAATTGTCTGGTAAGGAATTAAAAAAATAAAATAAAATATATATACATATATATATATATACACATATATATATGTATATATACATATATATATGTATATATATATATACATATATATATACATATATATATGTATATATATATATGTAAGCTCTGGTAGCTTAGTGCCTAAGGTACGTGACTGCTAACCAGAAGGCAGGCAGTTCAAACCCACCAGCCACTCCTCGGAAGGAAGGTGGGGCAATCTACTTCCGTAGTGATACCACCTCAGAAGGAGGGGTTGCTATGAGCCTCATCTTCCTCCCACAGAGTGAGTCCCTGACTTCACCAAGCTTAGATAAAATCAATGTAATGGTGTAATAGAAAGTTATGAGACCTCTATAACTTTATAAAACAGCCATTAACTATAATATCAGCCCATAAAATTTCAAAAGCTAGAAATGTTAAAGTCCAACATTTCACCTTAAGTAGCATTTAAAATTTATCCTTGAATCGATCCTCTGAAATACACCAAAGCCACCTTATCCTATTAGGAAGCACTGCATTAAGTTACACTTTCAAGAAAACACTTAATAGAGACCAAAAAGGAAATGACCACAGGTAAACTCCTCTCTGCTTATTTACATGGATCAGAGAATGTCAGAAGGGACTATGTTGCTCAGAGATGCAGAAAGCAGAGGTAAAGTCAACATACCAAGTCACCTAGTTCTTATGAGGGTACTCTGTACCTTCCACTTTGGCCAATACAATGCAGAACTATAGAAATTTAGAGATGACAAGAACTAAGGAGACAAATCAATTGATTTTGAGATGCAAGAATAGAGTCAAACATACAATAATCATGAAGATAGTGCAGGACCAGACAATGTTTTGTTGTTATACATAAGGTTGCCATGAGTTGCAACTAATAATAATAACAATTTTATTGGAATATTAAGACTTACATGTGGGGAAAAATTAGAAAACAATACTACACATAAATAAGCAGAGACTGAGAGATGCTGTAAAAATTCAGAGAAAGGATAAACAAATTTGGATTGGAGTTGTTCAGCAAAGACTTTAGGAAGAATATGGGATTTTAGGAGGTCTATAGGAGAAGCAAAGTGGTGAAGACTGGCAGAAAGTCATTTCATTCCAGGATAGTATGAACATGTTTTTTTTCAGCTTTTCTCAGGGAAAATAAGAAGCTTATGGAACAACAGGAGCTCTGGTAGCATAGTGGCTAAAACACTTGCCTGCTAACCAGACAGCTGGTGGTTCAAACCCACCAGCCACTCCTCGGAAGGAAGGTTGGACAATCCTACTTCCGTAGTGATACTGCCTTGGAAACCCAAGGAGGGTCGCTATGAGTCAGGGCCGACTCGACGGCACATGACAACAACAACAACAACAACATGGATCAACAACGATGAAGAGACTCGTCTCGTCTCCTTGAGGAAGAGACCAGCAGCCTTGGGGAGGTGGGTGACGCATGGCTGAGGGCTGGGTAGGCAGGCCAGCTCAGATTTGGTTCCATGTAGTAGAAGGCAACCACTGAGGTTTCTTGAGCAACAGACCATACTTCCTAAGTTGGGTCATAATATTAAAAACAAAACAAGACAGAGCAAAAACAGTGCTTTGGGAAGATTAGTCTGGAATTTGACTGGTAAGTGGATGGGTTGGATAGGGAGGGGACAGATAAGAAATGCTGTGGTCATGCAGGTACAAATTATAAAAGCCTGGAATGGGAGGTGGTAATAAGATTGGGGAAGAAAAGATGAATCTAAGAAGTTTTAAAAAGAAAAACTATTAGGATTCAGTGGTTAATTAGTCAGGAATAGGGATGAGGGATGGGAGGTGTGGGTGGGAAAGCGATTAACACTAGGAAATGATAGGATCTTTGACAAATGTCTTTGTCCTGGCTCTCGAACACTTAATGAGCTAGAATTAAGAAGGCAGGCAAAAGATGGTGAAATGGAGCTGGTTTTCGGAGTAGGTGAAATATTTTTTCTTAGACCCCCCTTAGTGTGAAGCACTAATAGTATAGACATCCAAACTGGAATTTGGTTGTGATTTGAACATCAATCCTGACTACAGACACAACTGTCTTTTAGTTGACAGTTTTTAATATAGAGTAAACTGAGGCATAGAGTTCCTAAGCAGATTTTTTTTTTTAACTGTGGTACTCTAGTTCCACACAAGCACTTTTTGTTTGCTTTCTTTTATTTGTTCCTTCCATAAAATTTTATTAACTGAAACCAGTAGTCACTTTGATGTGTGCAAGCACACTAAAGCTGCATTCAGAGCTAAATCAATATAAGTCCCAATCAAAAGGGCATATGAGTACAATAAATGGTCAGTGAAGAGGTAGCAGCCCCCCAGGGCTCTGTGGTCTCAATTTCCTCTCCTCATCATTTCAGATTGTCACCTTTGGACCATGCATCACCTTTGCTTTCCAAAATCAACACTATGATTCCAAGGATTAGAGTACAGTTAGTCCCCAAGTTATAACGAGGATCTATTCCAATGACTCCATCAGCAGTCAGTTCTGATGTAAGTTGAATAGTTTTTTTAAAAAAATATTTATACCTTTTATTATCGGTATCTTTATAAATCCAATCTTTATTTGTCTTTGAGGATTGGAAACATTACAAAAAAACTTACAGATAAGATGGCATCAGCAAATTACACGAGAACATTGTATGTAGTACACATTATTAATGATGAGATGTACAAAACAAAAGTCTAAGTGTGGTTCATGGTACCTCAAATACATCGTAAGTCAGGGACTACTTTTATTTAGTTTCGTTTCTGAAATAAGATTTTTAGATGGCATCCTACATTTTCATCAAAAATCCCAAACAATTAGCATCCTCAAAAGAGTCCTTATTTTTATCTTCTAAAATTAAAAAAAAAAAAAAAAGTTTGCATAGTTCCAAAACGCCCCCTCCCCCCAACAATCTGTTTTTCTCCCATTCATTCACACTTCATTCATCAGAATGTGGTAAGAAGGGTTTGAAAGACAAGGGCTTGGTCATAAGATTGGTCTTTAAATAGTTAAAAATGTGTATTTGCCATTTGGTAGGGTGATTTGTCCTTTAAGATGGAGAATGAGCCTATAAAAAAACTGAAGTGTGAATATGAACATGGCAAAATGTGTTTGCTTTTCTTGGATAAATCTGCTAGTCTGTGTGTGCTATAAAATGGCATTATCCCTCCATTCGGAACCGCACTTCCTACACAACATACGCCACTCTGCCTTCTCTTTACAGACTTCCCCAAGTAGATAAAGTTAAAAATTCCTCCTGCATTTGTAGTGAAGCTAGGGCGAAATCATTAGTTTATGCCCCAATTGTGGGTCATTTGAAAAGAGTTCCAAGGTTCAGAATCTTCACAAAAGAGCATTTTACAATTAACCAACACAAAATGTTGCTACAGATACCTTCGAAATTGGGTAAGAGCAAATTGTTTAGTAACAGAGAAAGCCAAAATTCACAAACATTGAAGAAGGAAGGAAACAATGGAATTTTGTATTTAATAAAATCCAAAGGAGTTGCATGTAGAGGCACAGATGGTATAGACAAACAGACTAAGCCCAAATTAGACACATATGTACTTACAGATTAAGGAATGTCAAGTACTTCCACTGTCCACCATTTTGGAAAATCTTGGCTTTCTGTGGATTTCCTTCGGAATTGGACACATAATAATTGAGGAAAATATACCAGCCCAGAGCAAGGAAGTGGTATACACAGGTAGAAGCCTTTGTCATGTCTGAGCAGAGAACTATGAATGCCACAGGCAGCTTCTCTCTGGAGTTTGATATTACAGTTGTTCTACCGCAGGCCGGAGAGCTGTAAAACAAACTCCTCAGGACCAGGCTTATAGGACTGAGAATTTTAACCCAGACTGAGTTGCATTTCTCTCATTGGTTCCTTTTCTGATAAACTTGAGAAACAGGGTTATTGCTGGTAATAACAGATAATCTTCAGATTAGCATAAATTTCAACACTTAGGCTTTAACAAGTAGCCTTGCAAGAATGGCACTTTGAACCATTTTATTGGATCTGTGGCACAGTTAAATGACCTTACTCTGAAAATACTAACAATGTCAAATCAAATGCCATCATGGCTGGATTTTCTTTTTTACTTTTTCATTCTGGACAGAACAAGGAAGTTGTAACAATATCTCTTGAGTGAAAGAGTTGTTGTTGTTGTTGTTATGTGCCGTCGAGTCGACCCCGACTCATAGCGACCCCTCCTTGGGTTTCCGAGGCAGTATCACTACAGAAGTAGGATTGCCCAACCTTCCTTCCAAGGAGTGGCTAGTGGGTTTGAACCGCGAGCCTTCTGGTTAGCAGTCAAGTGCTTTAGCCACTATGCTACCAGAGAAGCAGGTTGATAAACTAGGGGGAAGAGATTGTTGATGTGTTTAAGAGATGAAAGGACATAAGTAGAAAGGGAAAGGGCATTATAATTTTGCTCCCGAGATCTCCAAGGCCCAATAAAATCTGAAACAACTTTGATCCTCCCAGGTTTTTTGTTTTTGTAACTGTATCTTGGAGAATGAAGGGTTAACCAGGGCTCTTTCAGACACTCCACAGGCATAGATGCTTCTGTACTCAGGAAAGGAAGAAGCATAGGAAGAGGTCTGCAGCCACAGCCCCACATACCTGAGTTTAGACACCACTGAAAGACAACGAAGGCCTCTGCATTGCCTTGGAGAAGACCAGAATTACCTACACTGGAAGGAGTGTGCAGAACTGGGCTCTGCCTCAAACTGACAGACGGGAACTGGGGGAGTTGGAAGTGTGATACCCTGTGACATCACCAGCTTGGTTCCCTGGGCAACTAACTCAGAGGGTTCTGAGCAAATCCCTAAGAAAAATGCTCCTCAAAGCAGTGCAATGTAGTTGGCATTGTTTGGTCACTTATCTGGAACTTATAGGTATTGGGAGAAAAAACTGTATGCTATAAATGGGGGCAGGGAGGGGGAGAATAAAAACAAACCTACCTCTTAACTCAATAGACTCCAGATACGAGGAACTGTAGATGGGAGGAGAAAAAAAAAAAATCTCAAATGAAAGGGTTATCCAGAAAATGGTTGACATGAAACACAGTATGGCATAGGTTAACATATATAAAAAAAAAAAAGGTAAAAACCCACCTCTCGGCCCTAGAGTCAATTGGCAAATAATGGTAGATAATAAGGAGCTCTGGTAGCGTAGTGCCTGAGGCACTTGACTGTGAACCAGAAGGCTGGCGTTTCAAACCCACCAGCCACTCCTTCGGAAGAAAGGTTGGGCAATCTACTTCCGTAGTGATACTTACTGCCTCAGAAACCCAAGGAGGGGTCGCTATGAGTTGAGTCTGACTTGATGGCACATAACAACAACAACAATACTTTTACAGTACTTACTATGTACCAGGTGTAGTTCCAAGTGTTTTGAATATGTTTACACAATATATTACTCCATTTTATAACCCCATTTTCAGGTGAGGAAATCAAAGCACAGGATCCTAAAATAACAAGTTCAAGGAAGAAACAGAGCTGCAGTCTGCACTCTTAACCAGTACACCTGACTACCAAGAATCAGTATCTGAAGGGAAAAACCTGGAACAGAATTTCAAATTCTTGTGGAATCCAGAATTTCCAGAGCCATGAGGTTGGATGAACCTCAAAACTATTGCTGAGATAATCTTTAAACCTTAAACCAAATACATTCCCTGAAGTCTTCTTTAAAACAAACAACAGTTTAGCTTAATTAGTGAGGAATCTCTGCCTTGGGCATTGTGCTCTTTCAAGAGCTATCTATACGGAGTCCAAACTACAACAGCAACCCGAAATATTGGATAGGAACCTTAGGGGGCAGTGAATTATGTTAATGTATAAAGAACAGCTCAGAAAAGGAGGGTGAGAATGGTTGCCAACTCAAAGAATATAATCAGTGTCCCTGAATTATACATGTAGAAGTTGTTGGATTGGTGTATATTTTGCTGGATATATTTGCACAGCAATACAAAATAAAATAAAAATACCATGCAACACAATTTCTTTAAAAGTCTGCTTTCCACACCCTCCAGACTCCGTTTTGAATAGTTCTCCCCTTCTTGCTGAACGCCTGTTGTTCTTGTATCTCTCCCATCAGAAAATTTTCTCAGGAAAGAATCATACGCTTTGAAACTTGGTGTTCATATGAGTTATTGTGTTATGTCTCCCAGGGTTTTTTTTTTTTTTTTTTTTAAAAAAAACATTATCTCTTTATATAAAAATCTCAAGCATGTGCCTATATATAGGGAAGGATTTGAAACAAGGATGAAGAAGGAGGAAAGACAAGAACCCAAATCTTCCAAACTCTGTGTGCTTGAACGTTGAGGTAGGCCCTTCCTGACTTGAACGTTTTTCCCTGTGTTGGTTAGCCTGATCCCCACAGATGAAGTTTCTAGATATTGATACAATTATTTAAATTTATTCAATGTTTGACATTAGAATGCAGTTTATTACTGGTATTTTAATAAAAAAATAACATGAAATCAACTCGAAGGCAGTGAGTTTTTTTTTTTTTTTTTTGGCTATATATGTATGAGGATTTGTATATGGAAACTATGTGATTTCTTAATTTAATATCCATATTTTCTTATAAAGTTTTCCATGAAAGTATTATGGAAAAGAAACTCTACACCGTGATCATATTCACATCCTCAGTTGTACTCCTGATTCTCTATTCATTGTCAAGAATAACCAAATAAATTTTTATGAAGCAGTTTGTCCATTGGTCCCCCACCCTGAGACCCAGTGGAGCTTTGGGGAATAATGACAGTGTTACCACTTAGTTATACAGCATTATATACTAGTATAACTAGTATATGCTAAGTGTGATAGTTAAGGTTGTGTGTCACCTTGCCTGGGGCCATGATTCTGAGTAGTTTAAGCAGCTGTGGTGAGGTCATTTCCATAATGAGATCTATTGTAAGGTAATCACCTCCAAGGTGGATATGCTTCTAGCAGCCCATCATCAGTTGAAAGGTAGTTTCCTCAGGGGTGTGGCTTGCTTCCAATAGCTATATGGAATCCTGGAAAAATTGTCAGACTTTCTGTTTGATCTGGATCCTGCATCTAGCTTATCATCATTCAGTTTTTGGAGCTGAACCAGCGTGCCGTGTTACATGACAGTCTTGGAACTGTTGCCTTCATAAGCCTGTGAGCCAACAATCCACCATCCACTGAAGTCAAAATCTGCTGCACTGACTGCCAATCTTGAGTTTGTCAGCCACCGCAGCTGTGTGAATCAGGAAAAGCCTCAAACTTGACATTTGACCCATAAACTTGGGATTTGCCAACCTCTACAACTATGAGCCATTTCCCTGAGATAAATTTCTTCTCTCTTT
>NW_006921599.1:4706572-4715418 GCF_000298275.1 Orycteropus afer afer
AATAAGCATATTTCATCCTTTCCTTTGAACATTACACAGACAATGGTTGATTATTTAAAGTGACATTCTTTGAAACTCTTTACCCTCTGGGAGTCTCGAACACCTTTGACTTTGCAAACATTTATTGAAACTACTATATTCTGAACATCTGTGAAATCCTGGAGATTTTGGAGGAATAGAGAGATCCAATCTCTACCTTCGTGAACCTTACACTCTAGCAGAGGAGACAGACATGAAACAATAGCACAGTAAGTTGTTTATTTATAATTATGCTGGCTTCTGTGAAGGACAAGTATAGGTAACTATTAAAGCATATAACAGGGTCAGAGAAACGTGATCTGAGGCAATCATGCCTGAGTATGGCTGGTTCTCCAGACAGTACTCTTACTGTCCTTCTCAGTCTCCTTTGTGAGCTCCACTTCTGCCAGCTACTTATGTTGTTAGTGTTTTCCAGGGAGGTAGGCCCATCTCATGCTATGCACCATCATAGTTTTTTTAATCTACCATCATAGTTCTACCACTGCCTTTCAGTTTATGACCAGAAACCTGCTTCAGGTCTCCTCCGCACTCCCACCATGCTTCAAACATGCCTTTTCCAAGCTTCTAACTACTTGTTGGTTACCTCCTGAATGAATCAGAAACACCTGTGAGATGAACTTATTACCTTCCCCAAAATCTGGCTTCCTTCTCTATTCTCTTACAATAACGGCCTCATAAACTACCTATCATCCTTGTCTATTCCCTCTCTCTTAAATTTAATTAACCACCAAATCCTTCCAGATTCATTTCCCAAATCTGGTTCAGATAAGCTCCCATCTTTTTATCCCTTTTAGGAGCTATGGTACTGTAGTGGTTAAAACAGTTGGCTGCTAACCAAAAGGTCTGTGGTTTGAACCCACCTGCTGTTCTACAGAAGAAAGGTGAAGAAGTCTGCTTCCATAAAGATTTGCAGCCTTGGAAACCCAACGGGGTCACTATGAGTCATAATTTACTGTGACACTGAGTTTGGTTTATGGGTTTTTTATTATTTATATCTGCTCTAGATTAGGTCTTTTTCATCTCTGGCCAATATAGTCGTTGGTTTTTCTGATTCTAGTCTTATCCTCCAAATCTGTTCTTCATAATGTCAGAGAGTGGTTCTTCCTGAAATGTCAATCTTATGACATCCCGTCCTGGCTTGAGTCTCTTTACTGCATCAATATCACCTATAAGATAAAATACAAATTCTATAACTGCATAAACTGCACACTTCCACCTGCCTTTGGTGCTCTCTCATCTCCTGTGTGCTCAAGCTTCCAACCCACACTTAGCTAGGTCATGCCCCTGTACTTTTTCCTAATGCCTCCTCTCACTAATGATGTCCTCTCAACTTGTCTTTGGTTAATCATAATCATCTTCTAAACACAGGCCATTTTCTCTCTCCAGAAACCTTCCCTGAATTTCTCCCTAGTGCCTAAGGGATTTGACTGCTAACTAGAAGGCTGGCAGTTCAAACCCACTAGCCACTCCTCGGAAGGAAGATTGGGCAATCTACTTCCATAGAGATACTGCCTTGGCATCAGCCAAATGCCCAAGGAGGGGTTGCTATGAGTCAAAATTGACTTGACAGCAGTGAGATTGGGTTTTTAGTTAGATTACATTAAATGTCTCCCTGTTCCTTAACAATATGCATCTCTGTTCTTGTATGATGATTAAGAAGTAATCCTTTTTATGTGTTTCATTTTCTTCCAGGGTTCAGGGACTATATTAATTCCCAGAAATTAGTTTAGTGTTGGGAACATTGTAAGGGCTTAATAAATATCTGTTTAATACATGAATATCAAGTGCACCTCTCCACTAAGCCTTACTATAAAACTTACTATGTTCAATGTGTTCAACTTCTGCTAGGAAGGCAGAGAATGTAGAGTAGTTAAGACATAGCCTAAGCCCTGGAGAAACAGGCAAGTAGTGGAGACATCTGTGTAAATGAAAAATTACAATTCAATGTGATAAGTACTACAATAAACTAAACCTATTGCTGTAATGTTGATTCTGACTCATAGCAACTCTACGGGACAGAGTAGAACTGCCTTATAGAGTTCCCAAGGCTATAAATCTTTATGGGAGCAGAATGTCACATCTTTCTCTCTTGAGAGGCTAGTAGTTTTGAACTACTGACCTTTTTGTTAGCTGCTGAGCACTTAACCACTATGCCACCAAGGCTCCTCAAGTACTATAACCAAAAAAAAAAAACAAAAAAACCCACTGCCATCGAGTCAATTCTGACTCAAAGTGACTCTCATTGGTTTCCAAGGCTATAAAGCTTTACGGAAATAGATTGTGTCATCTTCCTCCCATGAGCAGCTGGTAGATTTGAACTGCCGACTTGCTAGTTATCAGCCAAATGCCTTACCTACTATGCCACCAGAGCTCCTTTCAAGTACTATAATAGAGATATAATAGAAGTACTAATGGAGCCTAAATTATCCTGCATATTACTCTGTCATTCTAAGTACATAGAAGACTGAGCTGAAGAATAATAAAGCACTGTGTAACTCATGGGGAACTCCAGTCAGCATGTAGGAGAAGATAACTATCAATGTTACTAAGCAAAGTGGTTATGGATATCAGTATAGATAATGGTTTTCCTGGGGAGACATTATAATCCATTTCTAGGACCAGATACAATGTGATGAGGTACAATGAGCAAAGAGTCAGGAAACCTGAGTTTAAATCTGTACCTTCATTCACTTGCTGACCTTGAGCTAGTCATCTAGTAACCTCATTGGGCAGTAATATCTTCTGGTATGGAATGGGACTTAAAGGATCCAGAGAGATGACTATCTCCCTTTTCAAAGCCAAGACATGAACTGACCTAAAGGAAAAATTGACCAGGGCCCACTACTCTTGATTGCTACGTGGCCTCTGAAGATTAAAAAGAAGCACCAACATGAGGACTCACAGATACACCCACACCCACACATACAGAGGCAAATTCCACTGTAGTGGAAAGTGTTGGAAGACATCTCAGTGATGGCAGCAGGTACACAGAGGTAAAAAGAAAAACAAGGATGGTATAGCAAGGTTCTTGAGGTTTTGGTGAACAGGACTCAGGGAGAGAGGTTTCATTCTGCCAGAAGAAAGAGAGAGTCCTTCCAGGTGCTGGTGCTAGACAAACAACTAACCAATAAGCCTCAATAATCTTAAATTTCAAGACAAGCAAGTTAGCAGGACTTACCTTAGTCCACCTGCCATTGTAATCTGCAGAGAGCTCTTTCCAGATGGCTCATTCCCTTTAAAATGGATACATACTGCCACAGTCCTTACAGCTTCCCTTAACTTTGCCTACTCTTCAGTGAAGTGTTCCATTATTAAATGACCAGCTAAGTGGATTACTTTTCCTGCCTGAACCCTAACTAATACAGCCCATCAGATTGTGAAGTCCTTTATAGTAGTCTAATGCAATATTCATAGTGCCAGGTAAATTCCACAGGCAAATAAAGATTTGTTGTTTATATGAATCTATTATGATATTGTGGTATTTTTGATTATTCACCCAGGGAGTCTCTAACTCTGTGTTTCTTGATTATCACCACCTTGATTACCTAGTCCAAAATATTCCCTGGGATTCCCGATGCCTATTAACCAATATCACGTTACTGCCTTCTAAAGGACTGGAAATAATTAAATGTATCAGATGTCCAGTTGGGTGAGTAGAAAGCCAAGGCAGAGGGGGACGATGATCTTCCCTAGGAGTCTTCCCTAGGAATCCTTGTCCACTTGCTGTACATTCAGCTCAGTAGTCGGTAAGAGTGAAGTGTTTGACTCATTGGGTTATTTTTACCACATTCAAGGGCACTTGTTTTTCTCAGAGGTCACTGTAACTGCCCTGCATTTTAAAAGCTAGAACATTTAGTAAGAGCCCCTGTCTGAAGTCTGTTTAGTTAGCCAATTCCGAAGAGCACTTGAACCTTTTTTTAAGTCTACAATAACTTTCCTGGCCCAGCACTTTGCCTGTTGGGAAACCTGATTCAGATCTATCTTACTCTTTGATCTCCAGCTTTGTGTTCAGAGGAGAATGTAGTGTTTTGTGGTGAGGTTTCAGACTAGCTCAGAGGAGCAGAGAGTTCTCTGCTGGTAGTTTTGAAGGTATATTTTCAGTTGGGAGGCCAAAGAACTCTTCCTGTTTACAAGTATGTAGTTGACTCACATTATTCTAAGAGTTCAGAGCAGGAAAGAACCATTTGATGTCAGTTAATTCAAACTTTTCATTTTCCAGATGAGAAAATTAAAGCTCAGAGAGGTTAAGGGATTTGCACAAAGTCACAGCTAGCTGTTAATGGGGGAAACAGTGACCAGAACATAGGTCTTTTAACAGCCATCCAGTGAGCTTGAAATGCTCCTTGAATTATTCTGTTTTGTATTCAAGTTCTGGAATTTTCAGTCCAATTTCTCTTGCACAAATTAGTTTGTGTGCCACTTGAGCTCTGATGAAGTTGTTAAAGAGAAACTGTCTGCCTGGGAATATCTTTTATAGACTGTAAGATTTTTTTCACATGTTCTTCACATCCCCAATTATTCAAAAATGGATGTGTTTTCTCATAAGAAAACTCAGACATTTTGTATAGATTTCTATATCCAAAATTAATCACTAAAGTTAAGAAACATGTTCAATGCTGACCTATTAGTACATTCCAGTTTCAGAGTTTTGAGACTCCTGTGTGAATTCCTATTTTCCTGGGAAACTAACCACAAGAATAGATGTTAAACTCTGGTCTATGTAAAAACATGTCCATATAGAAACATGTATATATTAGTATACATGGCTTACATTTTGCTTTACTGATTTCCTATCTGATAGTTCTATCTGTTTGCTGAGAAGGAAGTTTTGAAGACCCTAACAATAATTGTACATTTGTTTATTTCTCCATTCAGCTCTATTGTTTTTATGTCATGCATTCCGAGGCTCTGTTGTTTGATGCATACATATTTAAGATTGCTATCTCTTCCTGGTAGACCAATCCTTTTATCATTATGTAATGTCTCTACTAGTTTTCTTTCCTCTGAAGTCTACTTTGTCTGATACTAATATAATTACTGCTGCTTTTTTATGTTAATGTTTGTGTAGCATATCTTTTTCCATTCTTTTACTTCCAATATACCTATTTTACTGAAATTAAAGTGACCTTTAATCCAAATTTTGTCATCTCTTTAGGGGTGTACTATATACACAAGGACCACTTGAACAGATTGCTCCCCTCTGAGACCATATGTTTGTCTGAGAGTAGAAGGAACTGGGGATCCATATGACCTGGCATATCATAGCACTATGTGTGTGAATTAGGTTGAGAAGCAAGGGCAAGGAGGATTGAGAATGGAATGGACACACTTGGCATAGAATATTCTTAACATGAAAGCTCTCTTTTTGTAAATATTAGATGGGATACAGCTGTGGAGAAAGCAGGTGGTATGAGAGTATATGTAAAAGATTTTAATCGCTATACATTCATTTAAAAGTGGAAGGAAGACTGGATAATCTACTTTCATAAAGATTTACCACCATGGAAACCAATGGGGGTCACTATGAGTCAGAATTGACTCAATGACAGTGGGTTGGTGCGTTTAACATTGAAAAGAGTATTTTTTCAGACTGCGTGCTATGCACATTATACATGTTATGTGTGTGTGTGTGCACATTATTTATGTAGGTGCATTATATGTGAAAATATGGTAAGTGTTTTAGGATTTGTGGGATATACAGTCTATGTCACAGCTATCCAACTCTGCCTTTGTAGTATGAAAGCGTCCATAGACAACAGGGAAACAAATGTAGTGGTGTTCCAATAAAACTTAATTTAACAAGCAGTGGGCCAGATATAGCTTATGGGTTATAATTTTTTGATCTCTGATCTAGAGTCTTCTGAAGTCCATAATCCCCTCTAGGGTGACCTACATGTCCTAACCTCGGATAAGAAGCTAAACCACTTTCCCTGTGCATCTGATCTTCCTTAGCTAAGCTCTGCCCTTCCCATTCCAATTACCAATTTCCTTATTCAGCTACTATGAGCTCTGGTAGCATAGTTCCTAAAGCACTTGACTGCTAACCAGAAGGCTGGCGGTCAAACCCACAAGCCACTCCTCAGAAGGAAGGTTGGGCAATCTACTTCCGTAGTGATACCACCTCGGAAACCCAAGTAGGGGTCATTATGAGTCGGGTCCGACTCGATGGCACGTAACAACAAACCACTGCCCAGTAACATCTTTTGGATTCTAGATAAGTCAGACATCAAGAGGTTCAGCACAGTCTCACTGCACTCTCAACAGAAATTCAAAAAATAAACAAAAATATACACAATAATATAGTTTCTCCACTTCAGCACTATTGACATTTTGGGCCAAATAATTCTTAGTTGTGGGGGACTGTCCTGTGAACTGCAGGATATGACCTCAACCCATTGGATGCCAATAGCATCTCCTAGTATAATAACCAAAAATATCCCCTGACATTGTCAAATGTCCCCTATGGTACAAAATCATCACTGTTGAGAGCTTTTGTAGAAATCAGAAGAATTCAGTGGTCCTACTGTGGGACAGTGTGGCCCTGTGATTTTTAAGCACATTAGAGTCCCCATTTGTGTTTGTAGGACCAACTTCTTTACCCTGGGAAGGACATAAGGCTGTAGTTACCTCTCTACATTAGCCTACAAAGAACTCTGGTGGTGTAGTAGTTAAGGTATTTGGCTGCTAACCAAAATGTTGGTGGTTCAAACTCACCATCCACTCCATAGAAGAAAGACAAGGCAGTCTGTTTCCATGGAAGGTCTCTGTGAGAAAGAATCGACTTGATGGCAGTGAGTTTGGTTTTGGTTACATCAGTCCAGAAAGTCCCTAGATAGTGCAAATAGTTAACATGCTTGGCTGCTAATCAAAAGTTTGGTGGTTCAAGTCCAACAGAGGCAATTGGGAAGAAAAAGGCCCAGTGATCTACTTTAGAAAAATCAGTCATTGAAAGCCTATGGAGCACTGTTCTACTCTGCCAAGCATTGGGTCACCATAAGTTGGAGTCAATACAACTGCCACTGAAATCATCACCCCACACTTGTACTCTAGGAAGCTGCCAATAATGGCTCCTATGCTCCTCGAAAGAAAGACTGGACAATCTACTTCAATTTAGAAATTTCCTTGGAAATCCAAGGAGGGCTTGCTATGAGTCAGAATCGATGCAACAGCAGTGAGTTTAGTTTAGTTTGTAACAGAACAAGCTCTGGTGGCACAGTGCCGAAGGCACCTGACTGCTAATCAGAAAGTTGGCAGTTCAAACCCACCAGTCACTCTGTGGAAGGAAGTTGGGGCAATCTACTTCTGTAAAGATTTACTGCCTTGGAAACCAAACCCAATGGGATCACTATGAGTCGGAATTGACTCGATGGCAGTGAGTTTGGTTTTTTTGGTTTCTTATAATGGAAAAAGATTTGATTTCCTGTATAACCCAGCCGAGAGATTAATCTAGCCCTTGGCAAGCAAGAAGTCCTTATTAAAGAATTATAGCTATCAAATTTCAATAAGAAGTCTTTCTAGAATTACATATATGTGTATGCACGCTTACATAATCTCCTTTACAACTTACTGCCAAAGATTGTTACCAGATACATTCTTTTTGTTGGTAGATTTGTTTGCTTCTTATTTCTACATTGTTGAAATAATATCACATGACCTTTTGAAAATTTTTGCCTTTTTTGCCTGCAAACATAGGACAGTGTTTCATAAACTCAAGGAAAAGTTTCTGCACTTCTAAAAAGTCCCTTATCTTAATAAAAGCTGGCAGACTGTTTATTCCAGAGTTGCTCACATTCATCTGGTAAAAGGGCGTTGTTCTGGTTAATCATTAACTTTGCTGTTCTGAGAAAAGTAATGCCATCTTCAACTATAAAAATGAAACAAAATCTCATAGAACACTCCTTTACAAAAGAGGTAAAATTGAAGGTCAAACTTATTGGCTTCCTTGGCATTTTCTGCCTGCCAAGAAAGTTTGAACTACTATACATTAATTATTAATCTTGGATTGGTTCACATTACCTGGTTGGTTGAGATGCACCCATACTCAAAACATTTTCCAACAATCTCCTCTGGAATGTTCATGGTACTTCTGGGCTACTCAAAGTGATTCTGGTTTATTTTGTTGATGCTTAAAGTAAATCACACACCAATACAAAATAAAAACCAGTACTTCTCTTACCTTCATCAAAATTAGAGTTCTTTCAATTTGGCCTGTACAGAGTAAAATTGCTTTATAAATTTTGAATTCTTGGAGATAGTGGGAAGAGAATTATCAGCTGGTTTGAGCACTGTCTCCAAATGAGCCTCTCCTCCAATCCTCGTCTTTTTATAATAAGTTGCCATTGAGTTGATTCTGACTCATGGTGACTCCATATATGACACAGTAGAACTGAATTCTATGGGGTTTCAGTGGCTGATTTTAGATCACCACACATTTATTCCAAGGCACCTCTGATTGAACTTGGTTAGTAGTCAAGGCTACTGACTGTTTCTACCATCCAAGGACTCTACCTCTTATATACTTTGTCTTGAAAGATATCCAAAGCTTTTTTCCATTGCTTTCTGCCTTTTCTCCTTCTCAAGAAATTCTGGTGGTGCAGTGGTTAAGGCATTTGGCTGTTAATCTAAAGGTTAGTGGTTCAAACCCATCTACCACTCCACAGTAGAAAGATGAGGAAGTCTGCTTCTGTAGACTCAGAAAGATGGGGCAGTTCTATTTATTCTGTCCTATAGGGTTATAGGGTTATAGGGAGCTCTGGTAGCATAGTGGCTAAGACACTTGCCTGCTAACCAGACGGCTGGCGGTTCAA
>NW_006921599.1:4715518-4728357 GCF_000298275.1 Orycteropus afer afer
ACTTCTGTAGTGATACTGCCTCGGAAACCCAAGGAGGGGTCGCTATGAGTCGGGTTTGACACGACAGCACATAACAACAACAACAATAGGGTTATAGGGTTGCTATGAGTCAGAATCAACTCGAAGGCATTGGAGTTTGTTTCTCCTTCTTTGTTCACCTTCCAGGATTCAGAGGGAATCATGTTAAAGTGATTTAGAAGAATTAAAGGGAATAGATGAGGTGCAACTACTCATATTTCTGGCTGTCCTCAAACCATGAGGCCTATTTGCCACTGAGTTTAAAGAAGTGTTGGGGAATTGACTTTTTTCTGTTTTGAGTAGTAATTACTCCACTATATCCAGTAACAACAGTTCAGGGGTCCATTGCCTAATCACCCCCTTCCCCAAGCTTTTGTGGTAGCATAAGACAGTTTTTGTATCATCTTTGGCTTTTAGTACAGTTAGTATGAGTGTCCCTGTTTCCATCAATCTGATAGGAACTCACCAGGCCAGATGACCAAGTAGGTAAATCCAGCCCTCAGCTCTGTAGCTGCTGTTGTTCAATGTTCTGTTATTTACTGTCAGTGACATCATTGTTAGGATTCTAAGAGTAAGAGGGTGACTAAAGCAAGGTTTGCAAGCTTCTAGACAAGTTGAGGAGTTCCTGAGTGGTGCAAACAGTTAACACACTCTGCTGCTAACTGAAAAGTTGGAGATTCACATCAATCCAGAGGTATCTCAGAAGAAAGACCTGGTGATCTACTTCTGAAAAATCAGCCTTTGAAGAGTAGACAAGCTGAATGATCAGCTATGTCTAGGTAAAAGGGAATATACCCATGAACATATCTAAGTTTGGCAGACAAGATTCATACATAAGTATTTGTATGTGCTGTAAGAATGTCCATACAAATAGAACTAATAGTGGGCAAAGTTATGATATCTTTTTAGCCATAGTCAAGCACCCTGATGAAGTGAGTTGTTGGACCTGTGGGCTCGGGACAATGGTCACAGGGGACATCAAGCTCAAATGGCATAACATACTACATAAAAACATGGTTCTACATCCTACTCTGGAGAGTTGTGACTGGTGTGTTAAAAGCTTGCAAACAGCCATCTAGAAGCAACAATTTGTCTCTCCTCATTTGAAGCAAAGAATAATCAAGAAAACCAAAGATGCATGGAAACAATTAGCCCAAAGGAGTAGCAGACCATGAGAACTTTAGCCTATACAACCATGAGAACAGAAGAACTAGATGGTGCTCGGCTACCACTGGCAACCACTAGGAAAGGGATCAGTGCAGGAGATCTTGGATCGAGTGAGAGAACAATGTGCAACAAAACTCAAAATTATAAAAAAGATCCGGATTACTGGTCTAATAGAGCCTGGTGAAACCCCCAAGACCATGGCCCCTAGTTTGCCTTTAGGCCTGGAATTGAACTCACTCCTATGACTTCCAGCCAAATGATAGATAGACATATAGGGTGAACATTTACACCAGGTAGATATACTCCTTAGAACAATCAATCATGGGAGAATAGAAGGGCGGTAGTTGCACAGGGAGATAGTTCAGGGGGCTGAAATTCATAGGAACAAAGGACACAGGGAAGAGGTAACTACAGGGAAGAAGTGGAAAGAGAGCTATTGCATTGGGATTGCAGTCAATGTCATGAAACAAAATGTGTATGAACTATTGTATGGAAAATGAATTTGCTCCATAAACTTTCATCCAGATCACAATAAAAATAATTAAAAAAAAAAAAATCGGCCACTGAAAACCCTATGAAGCATAGCTCTACTCTGACACACATGAGGTCGCCATGAGTCAGAGCTGACAAGATAGCAATTACAGAAGATTATCTGGGGAACTTTCAACTTGCTTTCATTTTGAGAGGCTGCTGGCATGCAGTTACACATTGACTCCTAGAGAAGTATGGACTCCAAACAGAACTGGTGCACATATTTTCATGCAGTGGCCAACAGTGTGGACTCCAAAATCAGACTGCCCTAGCTCAAATTTGGCTTTACCTCTTATCCTCTATGTAACCTTGGCCAAGTTAATTAAACTCTTCATGCCTCAGTTTACTCAGCTGTAAAATGGGGATAATAATAATATTTAATATCCAACTCATAGCACTGTTATGTGAATTAAATAGAATAACATATATGAAGTATAAAGCACAGAGCCTGTGCAGTAGTAATTGTTCAATAAAAGTGTCAGCTTTTTCCATACAAAGTACTTGGAGAACTTCTGAAAGCACAGCCACCACTTGCCCAGAATGCCCACCTGGTCCCCAGTAAGTGCTCATCTATAGGAAATGTGTTCCCAGGAGCAATTGTGCAATGTATCTTGAGTGAATGGTATGATGGATGTATTAAATCTATCCAAGACTCTCCACTGCAAGCACTAGATTTTCTCCCTTGAGTATTTGGTGACAACAATTTCTAAACATATTTCAGAGTTTTCTTTAGGCCAAAACTGGCTTTTAAGTGCAAGGAAATCCTCTACTCATTATATGGGGCTTTCCATTACAGCTGTAAGGACCCTGGAATTTCCCACTGGCTCCTGCTAACTTTCTCAGGAATTGGAAACTGAGATTGACCAAAATCCAAAGTTTGTGAATTATCAACACTGTTCTCTTTTGAAAGGGCTTGTGGAGGTGATGTGTGTGTGTGTGTGTGTGTGTGTACACTAGATGCAGATCCATGTGGAGAAGGGAAGTAAGAGAGAAAAGCACACACTCAGAGTTGAGTTGTTTGGTGTCTTTGCTTTAACCAACAGGAATGCTAAATGATTATTAGAAATATCACCCAGGTGGTAGAGAGAAATATGGAAAAGCACCAAGTGTACTCATCTCTTTACTAAATTTTCGAGCCTCAGAAAACTGGTTTTGAATGTATGTCACAAATACTAACTAGTTAGAAATATTTTCTTCTAAGGAAATCAGATAGTAGGAGTGGTGGTGGAGTCAAGGATGGAGAAAGATGTATATGACCCAAATGGACCACACAAAACTCCAGCAGTTCTCTTTTTGAGAAGAGGGAATCAGTCCTCAGTACCTCAGAGATTATGGAAAAGGAAGATAAGAGAGTGTCGTAGAAGTTTGCCCCCTACTTTCCTTGTTTCTTCACCCCATCTCTAGTTTAGCAGGGAGACAGCATGAAGCTGGATGGATCGTTCACCAACCCCACAGAAATGGGGATCCTGGTAGTCTGTTCCTAGAGCTCCTGAAAATGTGGCTGAGCCCCAGATCAGAGCAGAGTATTTCTGTTCCCGTCCTCTCTTCCTTCTTTTCTTTCAGGTGTGTTGACAGTGTGAGATAAAAAGATGATGAACCTATTTGGCCTGCTGTGGAATGGGCTGGGTAAAGATCAAACAAAACTAAAAGATCCTTCAAATGCCTGAGAAAGGAGCAAGACTGAGGAAGGAAATGGAATTTACCGTTCAAAGTGCTAAAACTATAATAATTAGACATTGGCTATTTAAATGTGCTGCATTTTTTATATGGTATATTGCGTAATTTAGTTATTTGTAGAACCAAATATATCATCCACATATAAGAGCTGATGTTTAATTAAGCAATTTCAATAGCCCAGGCATGTACCAAGTGCTTCAAATACCTTCTCCCAAGCAAGTATTTTTGTACCATTTTACAAGTGAGGAAGCCAAGACTAAGGATATGAGTGGCTAAATAGGTTGTCCAAGGACAAGAGTTAATAAATGGCAGAACTGGAACTTAAAGCCATTGTTATCTTGGTCAAAAATCCAATATCATATGGAAACTCTCTGTACTATCTTTGCAGCTGTTCTGTAAATCTAAATAATTCTAAAATAAAAATTTTATTTAAAGAATAAAATCCACTTACTAACCACCCTACTATGATATTTCTCTCTCTCTTCAAATAATTTATAAGAGAATTTGCTTTGTTTTTATTTCCTGGCAATCTTGAAAAATAGAATGACATATGATGACCAGGCACTCTCTCAAGTTTCCATATTTCCAAAGTATTTTCTTGTACTTCTTCATACAAGGAACTTAGAATACTACTTTCTACCTAGAAAGCTAGGAGCTCTGGTAGCGTAGTGGCTAAGGCACTTGACTGCTAACCAGAAGGCTGGTGGTTCAAACCCACCAGCCACTCATTGGAAGGAAGGTTGGGCAATCTACTTCCGTAGTGATACCGCCTCGGAAACCCAAGGAGGGGTCGTTATGAGTCAGGACTGACTCGATGGCACATAACAACAACAACAACACCTAGAAAGCGATCATTAATGTTACTTGCCATTATTATGGGGTCCCTAGGTATTACAAATGTTTAACAAGCTCACCTGCTAACTGAAAGTTTGGATGTTTGAATCCAGATAAAGGCACTGCAGAAGAAAAGGATGGTGATCTACTTCTGAAAAATCAGCACTGAAATCCCAAAACCAATGGCCAACATTATTCTCAATGGAGAAAGACTGAAATCACTTCCCTTGAGAACAGGATCCAATCGAGGATGTCTTTAACACCACTCTTATTCAATATTGTATTGGAAGTCCTAGCTGGAGCAATCAGGCAAGAAAGGAAATAAAATGTACACAAATTGTTAAGGAAGAATTAAACTATTCCCATATGTAGATGATTTGACCCTATACATAGAAAATCCTAGAGACTCCACAAGAAAGCTACTGGAACTAATAGAAGGATTCAGCAAAGTAGCAGGGTATAAGATCAACATACAAAAATCAGTTGGATTCCTTTACACTAACAAAGAGAACACTGAAAAGGAAATCAGGAAAATAATATCATTTGCAGGAGCTACCAAAATGATGAAATACTTAGGAGTAAACCTAACTTTGATTACAAAAGACTTATACAAAGAAATTTACAAAACACTACTGCAAGAAACAAAAGAGAAGAAAATGCTATGTTCATAAAAGTAAGACTTAACATTGTGAAAATGCCAGTATTACCCAAATCAATCTATCCAAATGCAATCACAATTCAGATTCCATTACCATCCTCTAAAGAGATGGAAAAACTAATCACCAATTTTACATGGAAAGGAAAGAGACCCCAGATAAGCAAAGCACTACTAAAGAAGAAGAACAAAATAGGAGGTCTCACACTCTGTGATTTCAAAACCTACTATACAACCACAGTAGTCCAAACAGCCTGATTCTGGTAAACTACAGACACATAAGCCAACGGAATAGAGTGGAGAACCCAGAAGTTAGTCGATCCACCTATGTATAGGAGATCTTCGGCAAAGAGCCAAAATCCATTAAGTGGGGAAGAGAGAGTTGTTTGACAAATAGTGCTGGCCAAACAGGATATTCATTTGCAGAAAAATGAAACAGGATTCCCATCTCACACCACAGAAAAAAACTAACTTAAGATGAATCAAAGATCTAAATGTAAACCTAAAACTGTAAAGATCATAAGAGAAAAATGGCAGCCCTAAATTATGGCATAAATAGTTATCAAACATAGCTAAAAATTCATAAACAACAGAAGATAAACTGGACAAGTAAGATCTCCTAAAAAGTAAGCACCTGTTTGCATCAAAAGACTTCTCTAAAAGAATAAAAAGAGAATGTACAGGGAAAAAAATAGCAATGACATATCTGACAAGGAACTAATCTCTAAAGCGTATAGAAAACTTCAACACCTCAACAACAAAAAGACAATCCAATTTTTTAAAAATGGGCAAAAGACATGAACAGACACTTCATTAAAGAAGACATTCATGTGACCAACACACATATGAAGAAATGCTCCTGATCGTTAGCCTTTTAACCAAAAAATCAAACTCACTGACATCAAGTCAGATCCACCTCCTTGGGTTTCCAAGGCAGTATCACTGTGGAAGTAGATTGCCCGATTATCAGTTCTGATTGAGTGGTGGTTCCTTTAGAAGTTATATATCGAGATACAATATGATCCAGAAATATCACTACTAGGTATATATTCTAGAGAAATGTTGTTGTTGTTGTTGTTATGTGCCGTCGAGTCGGCCCCGACTCATAGCGACCCCTCCTTGGGTTTCCGAGGCAGTATCACTACGGAAGTAGGATTGCCCAACCTTCCTTCCGAGGAGTGGCTGGTGGGTTTGAACCGCCAGCCTTCTGGTTAGCAGTCAAGTGCTTTAGCCACTATGCTACCAGAGCTCCTTCTAGAGAAATAAGAGTCATGAAATGAATAGATATGTGCACATCCATGTTCACTGCAGCATTATTCACAATAGGCAAAAAAAAAAAGGAAACAACCTCAGTTACCATCAACAGAATAATGGATAAACAAACTGGTACATACACACAATGGAATACTATTCAGTGTTAAAGAATAATGAAGAATCCTCGAAACATCTCATAGCATGGATGCACCTGGAGGACATTATGCTAAGTGAAATTAGTCAATCACAAAAGGACAAATATATGGGGCCACTAATTTTTTTTTTTTTTAAAGGGAACTCTGGTGGTGTAGTGGATAAGGCATTTGGTTGCTAACCAGAAGGTAAGTTGTTCAAACCCACTAGCCACTCTGTGGAAGGAAGATGAGGTGATCTACTTCTGTAAAGATTTACAGCCTCAGAAACCCAATGGGGGTCACTATGAGTTGGAATCAACTCTATGGCAGTGAGTTTGGTTTTGGTATTGTAAAAAGTCAAGAGGAGGATTATACACAGAAAGAAATATTCTTTGATGGTGACCAGGATGAGAGGGGAAGAGAGGGAAAATCACTAAGAACAGAGGTTGTTAATTTGGGTGAAGGGAAAGGAAATATACAGTGATGGGAGGTCAGCACAATATGGTCAAGGCAAAGGAAGACACTCGAAGTTACACAAGAGTAAAACAATAGAAAATCCTGTCACATACAAAATCCTACAATAACAATAATAACAAACAATAATTTACAAGTGGATACATAGGTAGATATTAAGCTGAACAGATTTAAGATGGCATATGGGAGTACACCCAAGAGTATCTATAGGTTTGGCAGAGGTTGATTCTACAAATATATTTGTATGTGCTGCAAATAGATACATGTAATTGAGCATACAGGGAGCAGTTATGAAAACTTCTTAGCCATAACCATAAACTTTGAGGAAATGAGTCACTGGGCCTGGGCTCAGGATCTTAGTTTTAGTGGACATCAATGTCAATTGATGTAACATAGTGCACAAAACAATGTTCCACATCCTACTTTGATGAATAACAACTGAGGTCTTGAAAACTTATGAGTGGCCATCTAAAGTGCAACTGTTGGTCTCTCCCCATCTTGAACAAAGAAGAGTGAAGACAATCAAAGACACAAGGAAACAATTAGTCCAAAGACTAAAGGACCATGCAAACCCCAGCCTCCAGGACCTTGAGAACAGACAAACTAGATGGTACCCAGCTACTATTGCCTACCCCTCTATCACAATAGGAGGTCCTGAACAGAGTGGGAGAAAATGTGGAACAAAATTCAAAATAATAAAAAAAAAGACCAGGCTTACTGGTATTATGGACACTGGTGGAACCCCCAAGACTATGGACCTGGAAGTGAACTGACTCCCCACCCCCAGCCCCTCCTGCTCAACTCTCAGTCAAACAATAGGTGGGCCTCTAAGGTAAACAACACTACCACTGAGTAGTGAGATATGCACTACTCAGAACAATCAGCCATAAGAGACCGAAGGAGCAGCATTTGCCCAAAGACAAAATACAGAAGACAGGAAGGGGCAAGAAAGAAGAATAAATGGAAGTGGAATACCTGGGGAGGAAATAGGAAAATCACTGTTATTTTGAGTGGATTGTAACTGAAGTCATGAAAGAAAATGTATTTAAATTGTTGAATGGAAAACGAATTTGCTCTGTAAATTTTCACCCAAGTCATAATAAAAAGTTTTAAAAATATTGAAAATGAATAAAAACTAAATTGTTGAATAGGAAACTAATTTGGTCTGTAAACTTTTACCCAAATGACAAAATAAAAATATTGAAAGCAAAACCAAACCAAAACAAAGACCCTATTGTTTACAATTCTACTCTGATACACATGGGGTGGACATAAAGCAGAACTGACTCACTGGCAACTGGTTTATCATTATCATCATCAAAACAGTAAAGATATTAGATTTTTCTCACTACCCTGAACTCAAAGGCAAGGACCTTATAGATGCATATTAGAGTTTTGGAAAATGAACAAATTCCTGTGTTCACAATTGCATCTTTCATCAATCAATCTTCCAACAGATCAAGGCAGTAAGCTTGTAGTTTAACTTTTAATTTAAAAGCAGCACATTCCAAAGATGTTTTCCTTATGCATGTTCTCCTTGAACTCTAATGCTGTCCTCTCCACTGCCCTACTCATCAAGGGAAAATCTACCAATGGGAATATTATTAGTGTGACCTGCATGCTTTCTGGGCATAATTGAAAAGGGGCCAGTAGTCTTGCTGTCATGTTAAGTATTTCCTATGCCATGTTCCCATATCCACTAAATGCCAACATCATTTATAAATTCCTGGATTCCAGGAAGATTGAGGCCTCATTCTCAGAAGGCTGATACATCAGGAAATACAAACTTAGAAAAAACAGAAAGTTTTCACTGTGGTTTTGCTGACCCAGCATGTATTCACTGAGATGACAGCCCCCAGCATATAAAGCTACTAACCAACTCATGTCACCTGACTAGGGCCATGTTTGAAAAGATGTCAACATTGGGGGTATTACAGGAAATATCTTCTAGCTCAGCACTATGCAAAAGAACTTTCTACAATGATAGGAATTGTTATTGTTATATCTGTGTTATACATGAAGGTAATTTCTCACTAAGCTACACGTAGTTATCCAGCCCTTGAAATACTCTAGTGTGACTGAAGAATTTTTAATTTGATTTAAATTGAAATATTCCCACATGACTAGTGGTGTCATATTGGGCAGTAAAGTTCTAGGGTAACCAACTCTCCTGGCTTACCAGGAACTTAAGAGTTCCCTGGGATATGGGACTGTCAGTGTTAAAACTGTCCTGGGCAAGTTGACATGGTTGGTCCTTCTAAAGCTGATCCCTTCTCAAACTTTCTGTTTGGCATTTCGGGAAGTGAGAGTTGAACATACATCAGCTGCAGGAGAAACAACAAGGGAGAGAAATGCAGAGACAAGTTAAAGAACTGGGAGTTTTCCTTCCCAAGCAAAACACAAAAATATGAATACGAAAAACAAATAAGACATGCTCAGCCGCAAACTGCCTGCAACCAGTTATATTCTATTTTCAGTCTCATTAGAAAGTGAAAGTCAATTGATGAGTTCACTGGAGAGCCATAAGTGTCTTGAATTTTACAGCCAACAGTGCAGTAAGAACATTTAAATGTTTCTGTCTTCTAGAAAAAATTTATCTAATCTAACATCTCACCTACCTGCCAACCAGAAAGCTGAACTCATCACTACAGTTGGATTCTTCCAGTTTAGACATTGACCTCGTTTAAAATACAGATACATTCTGAGCAGGGCCATATATGGCCATATATTAGTACCATGCTCTAATTTTTTACTCTTCAAATTGATTTAAACTGTCAAGGTCCTGAAGAGATGAAATGGATAGAGCAGGGGTATCCAGACTATTCCTGATAATGCATCCTATTATTACAAATTCCTGAGATGGTCCCCAATATGTGTGTATTTATTATTGTTACTGATCCATATATTAATAAAGCTTTTTTTTTTTTTAAGAATCCCAAGAAGCTTGTTTTATTCTGTTCTGCTTTGCTTTTCTGTTCTCACATCTCTGACCTTGGACCAAAGAGAACTTTCATATTAAAATGTTATTATTGTTGTTGTTGGTTACCATTTCGTAAGTCCCCTAACTCATGGTGATTCCCTGCACGACAGAACAAAATACTTTCCGGTCCTGCACCATCTACATGACTGTCTGTAGATAGACTGTTGGGATCCACAGGGTTTTCACTGGCTGATTTTCTTCCTAGTCCATCTTAGTCCAGAAATTCTGCTGAAACTTGTTTAGCATCACAACATTTGCTTGTGCTTCCATTGACAGACAGGTGGCTGCACGAGAGGTGCACTAGCTAGGAATCTAACCGAGTCTCTTTCAGAGATAGCAAGAATTCTACCACTGAGCCACCACTGTCCCCATATTAAGGAGCTCTGAGTGTGAGCTCTGGTGGTGTAGTGCCTAAGGCATTTGACTGCTAACCAGAAGACTGGCGGTTCAAACCCACCAGCCACTCCTTGGAAGGAAGACTGGGCGATCTACTTCCATAGACATACTGCCTCGGAAACCCAAGGAGGGGTCGCTGAATCATTGAATCCACTCAACAGCAGTGAGGTGTTTTTTTTTTTTTTTTTTTTTGAGGTGGCATAGTAAGTAAGGCATTTGGCTGCTAACCAGAAAGACACAGTAGTTCACGCCCCCCAGCTGCTCTACAGGAGGCAGATGAGGCAATCTACTTCTGCAAAGATTTACAGCCTTGGAAATCCCGTGGGGGTCACTATAAGTCTAAGCTGACTCAATGGCAGTGGGTTTGGTTTTTGGTTTTGGTCTCCATATTAAAGTTTATATGTATTTAAATAATATTGGTTACATGAATCCCAATGGCTATTAAAGAGAGTTATAATTCACTATACTTTCAACATTCTAGCATTTATTACTCAGAGTTTTGTTTATTGCATTTCTTACTTTAACATTTAATTGCTTTGTATGTTTTCTTTTCTTGTCATTGGTTTGTTGGAAGGTGATGTTAGAGACTGGAGTCTCTAACATCATCAGTTGCTGGGATCAATACGGTAATGAAGTCAAGGCCCTGGATCTGGTCCTTACATAAACCGATTTATTTGCAAACTTCCTGGAAGATTTTTTTTACAAAGAAGATTCCTGATCCCTCCCCAAGACAGTCTGCTTCAATAGGTCTCAGGAACCAAATAAAAACCAAACACACTGATGTCCAGTCAACTCCATCTCACAACGACACCTCCTTGGGTTTCCCAGGCGTAGCTCTATGGGAGCAGATTGCCCAATCTTCCTTCCAAGGAGTGGCTGGTGGGTTTGAATCTCCAGCCTTCTGGTTAGCAAATGCTTTAAGCACTACGCCACCAGAGCTCCCAAGGTCTTGAGAGGGGCTCCAAAATAAGCATTTATAATAAATCTCTACCCCTCTGCAGTTGGTCCCAACTTGGACTATCCTCAAGTCCCCAGCAGTATTAGAAAGAATTATCACCAATGCAACCTGAATATTGTGTAAAACAACCCAGATGATGTTACATGGTAACCTCTTATTCTGGTTACCTAGGGCTGCTCTGACAGAAGTATACCACAAATGGGATGGCCTTAACACATAGGAGTTTATTCTTATAATTTAGAGGCTTTAAGTCTGAGTTCAAAGTGCCAGGCTCTAGGGGCTGGGTGAAAGTCCCTCGACCTTGGGCTTCAGCTCTGCCTCCTGCTCCCAGCCCACTGAAGCTAGAGGCTTTTCTTCACTCAGACAGCTACTGGCTGCTGAGACTGACAAGTCCAAGGTTGACAAGTAAAAAGGCACAATCCCGATGTTACCAAACCACATGTCAGGCCATTAATTCAAGCCCATTAAAAGTCCCACGATCGGCAAAGCATGGCAGGCTGCTGAACAACGACATGGCTACATGCAGGGTTCAAGCATGTCATAAGCTAGAGACCGTTCCCCAAGGCTTCTCCTTATATACAACAAGCAGACCACATTCCTTAGGCAGCTACTCAGCTGCTCCCGGTATATTCCACCATGGACTTGATTACCAGTCTCATCATGCCAAATTGACACACAAACGTAACTACCACACCTCAGCTCTAAAGCATAATTATTGCAGAAGAACTGATGATATTTCTGTTTTTCTCTCTATCTAAAAGGAAGTTTTTTGAATATATCAATTTTTAATAAACTAAATGACCTTTATAAATTAAACCTTTTAAATATTATACCTCCCAAGAATTATTTCCAAATGCATGTCATATCAATAGCTGTGCTTTTTTTTCCCCCTCATAAAGAATTATTTATCATCGTGTTTTCATGAAGGGTAATGAAAAACTTTGGAAAAGGACAGTAGTGATGTTTGCACATGATAAAATGATTAATGTTACTGAATTGTGCACATGTTAAAAATGTTAAAATGACAAATATATATATATATAGATAGATGGAAAGATAGATTTAGATAAATATCTGTTTATATATAATATATAAAGTTTGTATATAAATTTTGTAATGTATATAATGTTTATAAATTACTTATACACACACACCACAATAAAGGAAGAAAACAAAAAGAAATGTTTAAATTGGATGTCTTAATTCATGGTTAACAAAAAGGCTAGATCATATATGAATCTTGGTCCCAAGGTAAACTTAGTACTGAAGCACCAAAAGATACAAGTATCACATGACATCCACTGTACATTTTACTACTTGCCACAAATGAGGTGGTGGATGGGGTGGAGTCAGCGCCTTGGATGACTTACTTCCAGATAGCTCTTGAACTCCGGCAAATAGGCCTAGGTAGGTGGGCCTACTCCCCAGTTCCTAAGCATATCCAGATCTGTCTATATCCAGGGAGAACACAGATCACTATTCTAAGCGAAGGACCCTGTATAGTAGGTATTATTGAAATAGAAATAATGTTTCAAATGTAGCTTCTTTATAAAGTCCTTGCAGTGTAATAAATTACTTAGCATGGCTTTTCTACCCATAAGTCTTTGTAAACTCCAAGGTGGGATTTTCTATGAGCAACTGAGGAGCTCCTGATTGCTAAAGTTGTCAACCTGGAGTATTTCTGTTGGGTGTGGCACAAAACAATGTTCTGGGAGGTGCCCACTCTCTCTCACGTGCTTAGAGTTCTGATGCTGTGATTGG
>NW_006921599.1:4728742-4745768 GCF_000298275.1 Orycteropus afer afer
TCTGTGAGCTCTGTGTGGCCACTGCAGTGAATTATCGAACGCAGGAGGGAGGTGGTGGGTGCTTTGGGAGGAACGGTTGGAGCAAGGGCTGGAGGGGGGAGGCAGCATGTCTGGCCTGGCAGGAATAGGCCTTGGGTTACTGCTGGTAATCCTGTCTTCCTCTTGGAGGGTTAGAGGAGGTCTGAACATGTGACCTCCTTGCCCTTTTTGCAGTCCTATTTAATTTAACTTTTACCATTTTCACCTTTGTTTTGGATATGACCTTGAAAAATCAAATGATCAAAAAATTGGTAGTGGATAAGGCATTTGGCTACTAACTAGAAGGTCAGCAGTTCGTTATCTACCAGGTGCTCAGTGGGAGAAAGATGGGGCCATCTACGTCCATAAAGATTTACAGCTTCAGAAACTAAGTGGGAGTCACTATGAATTGGAATCGACTCAATGGCAGTGAGTTTAGTTTTTGTTTTCTCTCTTTCCTAATAGGAATTAAAGGAGCTCTGGTAGCATAGTGTCTAAGGCACTTGACTGCTAACCAGAAGGCTGGTGGTTCAAACCCACCAGCCACTCCTCGGAAGGAAGTTTGGGCAATCCTACTTCTGTAGTGATACTGCCTCGGAAACCCAAGGAGGGGTCACTATGAATCGGGACTGACTCGACAGCACAGAACAACAACAACAACAATAGGAATTAATTTCACAAGCTATTGCTAATTTAGCAACCATGTTTGCATTAAAAATATTGAAATACTATATATCTAACATATTGTGTGCAGTTGTGCACTGTGATTACTTTGAAAGGCTGCCTATAGGCCATGTTATGGAAGTTCAGCGCTAAACAGGAGGGTTTTAGGAAGATGCTTAAGGGTTTGGAAAAGACGGCTTCCTGTCTCTTTCACCTAAGGGATATCTTCAAGCATAAATATATTACTTGTTCCTCATTGAAATCTTATCAATCCTCAGATAAAAAATATCCTGGAGATCATTCTTAGTCAATTCCATGATGTTTCTAACTCAGTATGACTGAGATTTGCTAGTGCTGTTCAGTGGAAAGATTTAACGCCAAAGCTTCTCCAAAATAAACTCAGTAACGTTTAGATATTGATGGTTTACACCTCAGTGCTTTATTCTACTGCAGTGGCTTCTCTCTCAGGATTCTCCTGCTGTTTCCTTCCCTCTGGGGTCACCATACCCCCCACAAAAACTCCTCTCCCCTTTCTCTTGCTTCTTCCATATGGCTTTCAGCTAATTTCATTCACAGTGATTGGAGAGGTGATAAGAACTATAATGATAAGATACCAGGTTGACTCCATGGCATGAGACATCTGTCAAGGATCTTCCCATCCACTTGCAGTATGCGTGGGGAAAGTCCTTCTCCTCACCCTGATTTCTCACAGCTGGAACATAAACTACCAAAGACTTGGCACTACCACATGTATATCTGAGATACTGAGAAAGTAGGGCTTTGCCAAAGTCATCTCCATTTTATTCTTTCTCGTGAAATAGGAAACACTTTCTCTGGTTGCAAAGAGAAGAATAAATGACAGTTGGACTCTTGGACTTTAAAATCAAAAGGATGGGAGAAAGGGTCATATTCTCAACTTTAAAGCATCCGATGTTCTATTGATGATTCAATTTGTGTTTAAATGACTGTTGTTGTTATGTGCCCTCGAGTTGGACCCGGCTCATAGAGACCCCTCCTTGGGTTTCCGAGGCAGTATCACTATGGAAGTAGATTGCCCCATCTTCCTTCTGAGGAGTGGCTGGTGAGTTTGAACCACCAGCCTTCTGGTTAGCAGTCAAGTGCCTGAGGCACTACACTACCAGAGCTCCCGTTTAAATGACTAGTGCCTGGGAAATTACTGCTGCTTGTCTGGAATGGGCAAGTTGAAAGCAGCAAGTGGCAAGACAGTCTGTGCTGTTTCTGGTCTCTGTCTCATTGGATTCCTGTGGTCTAGAGCTTCCAAAGAGGTCACTCAGCAGCCAAGCCTGGAATGCTGTGTGTCTTTTACCAAGGGTCTTCTGGCAGAAACAGCCCCATAATTGATTTGCTAATCAACTAGTCTACCACCCGTGTATGTCAGTTTGTCATACTGTGGTGGCTTGCATGTTGCTATGATGCTGGAATTTCAAATGCTAGCAGAGTTACTCATGGTGAGCAGGTTTTAGTGGAACTTCCAGATGACAACTAGGAAGAAAGGCCTCGCAATCTACTTCTGAAAATTAGCCAATAAAAAACCTTTGGATTTCGATAGAACATGTATGACACACTTGCTCTAGATATATCATCAAGAGAGATCAATTTTTGGAGGAAGACATCATGTTTGGTGAAGTGGAAGACCAATGAGGATGAGAGAGATTCTTGGTGAGATGAGTTAGCACAATGGACAAAATGATACTTGAACATACCAACTATCATGAAGATGGCATAGGACCAGACAACATTTCTTCAGTTGTACATAAGGACATGATGAGTTGGTGTTGACTTGATGGCTACTAACGATAACTTACTAGTAACTTCCAAAACCCAAAATCCACTACCATGAAGTTGCTAATGACTCATAGAGACCCTATAGGACAGAATAGAACTGTCCCATAGGATTTTTAAGGCTGTAAAGCAGACTGCCTCATCTTTCTATCACAGAGAGACTTGTGGGTTCAAACCACAGATTATTAGGCTAGCAGCTGAGCACTTAGCCACTGTGTCACTAGGGCTCCTTCCAATGACTTCAATGGCAGAAAATGTAGAGAAGTGGGGTGTGATGCCTAGGCAAGTCATTGGATGCAAGTCTGGAGGTGAGTAAAGCTTTTCAGCGATTTGGAAAACACACCTTGCTGACACCTGACTGCTCCATAGTTTCTATATGCAGATAGTCTGGGCCCAATCTGCCATGGTCAGTACCTAAGGGGAGCAGGAAACACCATCATCTCTACCAAAATCTGACAAGTAAACACCCACGGCCATTTGGGAAATTTTTGAGAGCAAAAGAAACAAGATGCCCTGTATAGTGTTTAAGTTTGAGAAAACTAGAAGTAGAGGATAAAAAGGCATTCTTCTCTGGATTCCAATTCATCAAGTGGACAGAAAGTTTCCCAGTCACTCCTTCCTCATCTCTGGCGAAGCAAAAAAAATGACATTAAACCTCTTCATTTCGCACGGAACTGTATTTCAGCTGACATCTGGCAACAGTTCGTTGCCACACAAGATAAATGTTCAGAAAACCAAGTTGCAGTTCTGAGAAGCTACACAAATCTGTCTCTCTGCCCACTCAAGACAAGGCCCCTCACCCTCTCCACAACTCATTATTCTCACACCCTGATGTACCTCAGACGCTGACTGCAAAGTGCAAGGAATGTACCCCAGCTGTCTGAGTCTCCCAACAAAGGAAATGTAGAGAGCTAGAGACTGAGTCTGGCTTCCTGTGCAGAGGGGAATTTCCAGGCCCAGATCACCACCAAGCCTGCTGAGACTTGCTCTGCCTAAGTCAGCAACTTTATGTGGGAGTAGGATGGCCCCATTGCCCTCTCACCTGGGCACTCAGCCACCTTTCCATCCAAGCCAGGTGCCAGGTAGGGAGACACTCACTTAACTACTTTTTTTTTTTTTTTAATTTAAGGTTTGGCCTCACGTGGCGGGGTTTCCTCAGAAGAATCTCTTCCTGAACATCATCATGATTGGTGCTTCCTTCTGAAGAGCTAATGCCTCCCTTCAAGGCAAGTGGGAACTTATTTTGCTTATTGAAAAAAGAGAGAGAGAAAGAAATGTGGCTCTGGCTTGGGCATTGTCTCACTGGTTGGGTACTGAGAACACTGTCAAAGGTGAGCGATTACATACCTGACTGATGAGTGGCCTCGGCTGGGGCTGCTGGGAAGAGGGGGCTGGCAGCCTGGGCAAGATGAACTTTTTTGGTTGTGAGTGGGAGTTCAGGCAACTCCCTCCAGAGCTGGCATGATGATCCTGAACTAGGAAGGTGAAGGAATGGGGGAATGGAGGGAGGGCATGTGTGTGCACAGGTATCTGTATGCACGTGTACCCTTTTGTGTACATATGGACACGTGTGTGCCTGTGAGCAGGCATGCATGGATACCCAACCCCAAATTTCTATGAATGGAACCACATACTTAGAATTGTTTTTCCTTTAATCAAACTTGTTTTATGAGAGGCTTGGGATTTTCTTCCATGAAGCACTATGATTTAAAAATGATTTTCACACATTTTTTAAAAAAGATAGAAGCCTCTTTTTTTTTTTTTTTTTTCCCAAACAAAATCGTGCACTGGATTCTCAAATTATAAAAGAGACTAAAGCGGAGCTGCTCTGGTTGGAGTGCATGCCAGCCCCAGAGACCCAAACCCTTTGCTGATTCTCCTCCCTGTGGCCAGAAGGGCCCCAGAGATACCTCATGGGGGCCCTACAGCTCTCAGAAGAAAAGAGAACAATCTCATGGGTGAGAAGGAAAAGCTCTGACTTTCAAGTCAGACAGATAGGTTTGGATCTCAACAGTGCAGTGAGGCTGTCTACAATTCATTACCATATCTGTACCTCAGTTTTTAACAAGTTGTAGAGTCCTTAAGGGGGTCAGAGAAAACGTGAGCAGTGCACTCAGACACACAGAATCTTTCCACAACTGATTGTAGTTATTTGGTAGCGTAGTGCCCAAGGCACTTGACTGCTAGCCAGAAGGGTGGTGGTTCAAATCCATCAGCCACTCCCCGGGAGGAAGGTTGGGCAATCTACTACTGAAGTGGTACTGCCTCAGAAACCCAAGGAGGGGTCGCTGTGGGTCGGATCCGACTCTATGGCAATGGTTGCCTTTGTTTTTTTTTTGAATGTTGGAAGTTCCTAGGTAGTGAAAAGGAGGTAATGTGCTTGGCTGTTAATCAAAAGGTTGGATGTTTAAGTCCATGCAGAGGAGCCTCAGAATGAAGGCCTGGTGATCTACTTCTGAAAAGTCAACCACTGAAAACCAATGGAACAGCAGTTCTTCTCTGACACATATGGGGACACCAACAGTTGGGATCAACTTAACTAACTGGGATGTGGGCTGCCCACAGAAGTTCTGAAAAGGACAATTAACATCCTCTTAGCTTATTAGCTCAAAATTGTGATGGTTGTTATCATCCTATGGGGTACCCCTTCCCCAAATCATATTCCTTTTTGAGAACTCTTCTTTTAAATTAGGACAAGTGTCTATGTTGCCAAAATATAATCTGTACATTTTTAAAGCAATGTTTAAGTCTTAGTTTTTCTTTTTCCTTATTCCTTCTGGCATGGACATAGCAAAGCACAGTTCAGAAATGCCAGGACATTTGTGTTATAGAAGTCTCACTCTTGTTCTGGAAGTTCACCTCTCTCTGTAGGGCCAAAGGAACCCACTTAGGGAATATGAGTGTCTCACTCTCACCATAAAGGACAATTTAAAAGGGCAGCATCCCTGAAACCCCACCAGCAACCTATTGGTGTGTGACCAAGCAATCCAGTTCATTGAGAATAGCTTGAACATTGCTACTCTCAGCCTTGTTTTGTTAGTTGCCTTGAGTCAGCTCTTATTTATGGCAATGTTATGTATCACGATGAAATATCGCCTGGTCTTACACCATCTTCATGACGGTTGGTGTGTTTGCGTCCATTGTTGTGGCTATTGTGTCAATCCATCTAATTGGGGGTTTCCCTCATTTTTGTGGACTCTCTACTTTACCAAACAGGATATCCTTTTTTAGAGTGTCAGGATGTCTTTCCTGATGGCAAGTCCAAAGAAAGCAAGTCTAAGTCTCACCATCCTTGCTTCTGAGGAGTATTCTGGTTGTATTTCTTCTAAGACTGATTTGTTTGTTCTCTTGGCAGTCTGTGGTATACTCAATATTCTTTGTGAACACCGCAGTCTGAATTCATCAATTCTGTCTGCCTTTCTCATTATGCACATTTCACTTGCATATGAGGTGATTGATAAGACCATGGCTTGGGCCAGAAGAACCTTACTCATCATAGTCTGACCTTAGTCAGATAGTCTGCTTAGCTGCCCACAGTTCAAGCCTTAGTCTTTCCATAATATTGCCCTATTATGGTTAGAGACCTCTCCCCTAACTCCTTCCTACAGATGGCACTTGCCAGGAGCCATAGTCTCAAAGATACTTCTTAGTATCTAGATGCAACTGTGAGTCTCTCCTCATCCACAGCAAAGAAGAATGAAGAAGAGCAAAGATGCATGGAAACAATTAGTCCAAGGGACTAGTTGACCATGTGATCCTCAGCCTATATGATCATGAGAACAGAAGAACTAGATGGAGCCTGGCTATCACTGTCAACCACTCAGGGGGGATCAGGCAGGAGATCCTGGGTAGAGTGGGAAAATAATGTGGAACAAAACTCAAAATCATTAAAAAAAAAAAAAAAAGACCAGGTTTGGTGGTCTGAAAGAGCTGGTGAAACACCTGAGACTATGACCCCTAATTACCCTTCAGATCTGGAACTGAACTGGCTTCTGCGGATTCTAGCCAAACAATAGACAGGCATAGAGGGTGAACATTTACATAAGGTAGATACACTCCTTGGAGTGATCAATCAATCATGGGAGAACTGAAGGGCAGTATTTGCACAGGGAGACAGCTGGGAGAGGGGAGTGCATAGGAGGGAAGGACACAAGGAAGAGGTAATTAGGGGGAGCAAGTATGAAGAAAGCTGTTACATTGTGGGAAATTGCAGTCAATGTCATGAAATAAAATATGTATGAACTGCTATATGGAACATGAATTTGCTCTGTAAACTTTCACCCAAATCACAATACAAACTTTTTTAAAAATAAAAATTAAGAAGAAAAGAATGCCTCTTAGGATTTTGAATGAGATTCAGTTCCAGGGCTGCTGTTGGAATCCCATGGGCTGTCCTTGGCCCAGATCCTACCCCTTGGCCACCTTTGCTGTTACTCTTATTTTTAATTAATGGGACAATCATTTTATCCCTTGGTGTGGTTTTCATCCTGGGATCTTAAAGCTCTTTACCTGCATTCCAATCCATGGCAGTCCCTCTAGGGAGGATCATTCTTTTGCTTTCCAAACTAGAAAGACAACTCCTTCAGAAGGCAACAAATTCCCTTCAGCAAGCAAAGGATATCCCTTGGGAAGGGAACAAATATTGTTTTATGTTTCAACAGTGTAAACTTAGTTCAAAACTGTATCTTTATAATATACATTTCAAATGTGTCATCAGAAGCAGAAGTAACTATTAGTGGGAGGCATGGGTATGTGTGTGTGTGTTTGTGTGAGAGGGATACATAAAGGCCAGTAGGGAGAAGGAGGAGCTATCATATTAGCAGAGCCAGGTTCTGACATCCCAAACTGCCTTCAAACATGTAACAGCCCTGGTACCACAAGATCCCTCTGATTCAACCAAAGAGAAGCATAGAGCTGCCTGCAATGAAATAACTAATCAGTTTTTTCCTTCCTCCATCCATTCAGCAGTATGGTATGTTGGCACAATGCACAGCACTTGTTAACCACTCCAAGAAAAGAAAGAGCCACTCATTCTTATTAGCTGTCAGAACTAATTTTAAGGGATGTTATTATATGGTAAGGAGGGAAAAAGAAATCCAAGGAAACTGTGCTTAAGGCCAGTGCTTAATCATGTTTTTTTTTTCCCTTCATCTGTTTCATACAAAAGCTGCCTCAAATCACTGGTGTGAGCCATTAGGTTTCTCTCTTCAAGTGTTAATTAAATGTGATATTTAAAAATATACACTCCTCACTCCAGGTGGAGCAAACTGAGTCCTTTGTAAATTGCTCAATGCCTGTTGTTCCCCCAGCAGCTCTACTTAGTTGCCTTCTACTTCCTATTCCCCTGCAGACTACAACTCCAGCCGCAATAAGTACAGAGTAATTATATCTACCAGAAATGTTTCCCCTGAAAGGGGTTTGCCTTATTTTGGTGTAAGTATGTATGTATTTGAAAGAAAGGCATATTATAATATCAGGCTTCTTTGTTTTCCCTCTTTGAATACCCACTGGTTCTCCAACATGTCATTGGCAAACACAGAACCATTTGCTTTTGTTCCCTTATAAAGATTTTCCCCTCAAGCCCTATTTCTTATTTACAACTGCTGAGTGTCTGGCTTTGGAAAGCAACTGTTTCAAAGTAGTAGACTGAATGAATACAGCCTGTGTGTTTTTGCTTGAGGAAATATTTACTAAGTTTTGGTCTGAAATGCCTCAGAATCTGGAGCAACTTAGATTGTCTTAGGTCTTTGAAGCCAACTTAAATGGTAGCTGTATGAGTATAAAGTGGGAGTAGGGGCAGACAGCAGGAGACTTGGAATATCCAATCAATCTGTCTGTCATGTCTCCTCTAATCATGTATTTATCCATTCAACACACAGTTGTTGAATGCCTACTATGTCCTTCATACTACAGGGCAAGCTTGGGCCACCAAGGATGATGTTTATTACAAGTAGAAAGCTAGTGTTAGAAATTCTACATCAGGAAGATCACAGGACCAAATCTCAAGATTGCCACACATCTATAAACATAAACCCTATCCAGAAATCTGGAGACATTTAACATTTCCGTACCTTGGAAGAATGCTCACTAAAAGACAGTTACATAAACAATGAATACTTTTTTAAATTTAAAAACATGAATGAATTTGTATTATGTCAACAGATAAAACATATTATAAAACGTCATCTACTTTGATAAAAATCTCCAGACAATTTTACAGAGTTCCCAGCTCTACTTTGCACTAGTTTCCTATAATAAGGAGTTTAAAAATGCTCTGTCTGTCCAGTATCAGCTCATCCAAAAAAAGTTTCGGCTCCTATACTAAGCTGTGACAATAAGAGGCCAGATTAGTTAAGAGCCACGCATCTGGAGAGTAGCCGCAAGGTTCTATCTTCTTCTTTCTAGACTCCCCCACTCTAGATGCCCTCCAGTTTAATTTGATCACATCACTGACTCCTTCCCCCAGAGGATGACTTCTACCTCATCCTAGACCAGTATACTCGAACCATGCCTTTTAAGAGATTATAGTCAAGTCACCACAGTGATTCCTTAGTTTGCTCCCAATTAATCTTGCTAAGTTTAAGAAAACCTCCCAGGGTGTGACCAGGCAGATTTCGGGGAAAAAACCTCCATCCTCATTCTATCCTCATATCAAGCATATATCTAATTATGCAAACTGGAGTGCAGGGACTGGTTCTTTTCTTCCTATCTATGGAGACACCAGTACTTCAGAAATCCAAGTAAACTGTGGTTAAGGTCGGTACTTATCAAGTTTTTTCCCTTCATCTGTTTCATACAACAGCTGCCTCAAATCACTGGTGAGCCATTAGGTTTTTCTCTTCAAGGGTTAATTAAATGTGCTATTTAAAAATACGCACTCCTCACTCCAGGTAGAACAGACTGAGTGCTTTGTAAATTGTCACCTTCCATGCAGGAGAGCCAGGTTTGATTTCTGGTCAATGCACGTCATGCACAGCCATCACCCATGTGTTAGTAGAGGTTACGGGTTGCTACAATGCACAGGTTTGAGTGGATCTTCCAGGCTAAGATGGACTAGGAAGAAAACCCTGATGATCTACTTCCAAAACCAGCCAATGAAATCCCTATAGATCACAAGGTCTGATCTGCAACTGATTAATGGGGATGGCAAAGGACAGGGTGACATTTTATTCCATTATGCACAGAGTTGAATTTTATCCCATTGCCACAAGTTGAAGGCTGACTCAAGGGCAGCTAACAAAAACAATAACCCTATCATATCTACTCTGGTGCTAACAAGAGGGAGCATTCAAATGTACTACTATAGCATAATAAGCTTGTGATGCTCCATCACATGGAATGCCTGCTAGTATTTTCACTCTAGCAATGAAAAATTCTGGTCTGAATTCTCTTCTCTACCCTGTACACTGATTAGGTTTGTGTTGCATATTTTCGATATAAATGTGCCTTTATAACAGGAGGGCTATTGAAATCTCAGACATCCCATCTTCTATTTTATAATAATAATATCATATTTTCCCCAGACAATTTAAGCAGCTGAAAGGTCATAAAATAGAGTTTTTGAAAGACTGGATAGTAGATTACATCTTCAAAGATGTTTACAACAATAGCTCTCATTCCACATGCTTTTTTGCACTATGATCTTACCACTCTCCCATAAAGAGGTGTAGTCTATTTCTCACTCTCCCTGTCCCTCTGGATTTAGGCTAGCCCAGTGACCTGTTTTTTTTGACTAATACAATGTCATATAGGGTTGCTATGAGTCAGAAGTGACTCAACAACAACTAACAACAACAAATGTTATAGAAGTATGTTCTCTATCTCCAAGGCTAGATCTTAAATCTATAACTCCTGTCTGTACTTTTTGGAAGACTTCCTCTCAGAATTCAACCACCATTCTATGAAGAAGCCCAAGCTGCCACATAGAGAGGTCCATATGAAGGAGAGTTGGACCCCTAGCTAAAAGCCAGGTGAACTCCCATACAGCCACTAGCACCAACTGCTGGTCATGTGAGTGAGGCCAGTTTGAACCTTCCAGCTGTCTCAGCCCCAGTCAGCATCATGCAAAGAACTGCTCAATCAAGTATTAGAGCTGGGATATTTTGTCAACCCACAGTGTATGAGATGATTTATTACACAGCAACAAAAAAAAAAAAACTCACTGCCATTGAGTTGGATCCGACTCATAGCAACCCCTCCTTGGGTTTCCAAGGCAGTATCACTACACAAGTAGATTGCCCCATCTTCCCTCCAAAGAGTGGCTGGTGGTTCAAACCCATCAGCCTCCTGGTTAGCAGTCAAATGCCTTAGGCATTATGCTACCAGAGCTCCCATTACACAGCAATGTTGTTGTTGTTGTTATGTGCCGTCGAGTCAGACCCGACTCATAGCAACCCCTCCTTGGGTTTCCGAGGCAGTACACAGCAATAGGTAACCAAAATAGATCCCTTACGTGCCCATTTTTTCCCCAGATTATATAAATATGTATTTGTGTGTGTATGTAAGTATGGTCTGGTGTGATTTAAAAAGCTGTTCTCATGCTCTGCATTTTTGTAATCTTGTATGTTTACTACTCAGTTGATGGTAATTTCTAGTAAATATCATGGCATGGGTAGGAAGAGAATTATCATTCATTCTAAGGTTGAAACCTGCTTTCATAATCATCTCTCCTGGTCTATGCTTCATGCTGCTTCAAGAGTTATCTTTCTAAAATACAAATAAAATCATGCCAATCCTTTGTTCTAAAATCACCAGTTTCTCATCATTGATAAACTCCTTACCTCAACAAGTGCTTTTTGTTTAATGGAACATCGGTTTTCATTTATGGAGATGATGTTTAGGGTGGAGGTTTTATAGATCAAAATAATCATCACTGTGGAGTCACTGGGGTCACTGGTCCCAGAACCAGAACCAAAATAAAGAGTTTATCTTTGTATCGTATAGAAGATTTGTACTAGAAGGAGTCCAGGGAATACCTGGAGATGTGTTAATGAAAAAAAAAACAAAAAAACGAGTGGAATGAGTTATGAACAAATGAAATCAGGCACATTGAATTTGGATTCTCAAAGTGGTCAAATTGAGCTAGAGTTTGGACAAGCCACAGTGGAAGTTACTGGATTGTTTCGAGAAATAGGCAAAATAACACGTATGGGGCTTTCAAACTTGAGGGCAATTTAGCCAATTAAGTATGCACAGTATGAGAAATATGAGGCTAAAAATGATCACACATGTCTTCTAATAGCAGAGTATTATATGAGTATTCTGAATCACACTAGTGAAGCCCAGATGTGGTAGCCTGTGCAGAAAGAGAAGAATCCCATCTGTGTATGAGGCCATGTTTCACTTAGACTTGGGCACTCACAATGGAAGGTGGAACAAGCTCCTCTGAATCACTTTTTCATGAAAAGCCTGAGTTTTTGAGTCCGAATACCTAAAGCATACTAGTTAAGCTCTGGGCCCAAAATCTTTTTCCAAAGGAATAACCTATATTGAATAGAACCTGTGATTCTTAACCAACCACTTTGAGGTTTCTAGTATATCATTGAGTATTCCCTGAGCAAAAACACTGACCTAATGGAATTCCTTACATGTCAGGGAGGAGATAGTGGTATTTTGGCTAACTGGACTTTGCTAGTCTCTAAAATCATATGACTTTCTTTCCTGGCCACTACTACAAAAAACTAGGAAAGATGGAATTTGAGAAGAATCCAAAAATATTTTTATTTAGATACTAACATCTTAAATACAGATCCTGAGTGGTCTTTTCAATCCTTACTTGTAGGGATACCCAGTGGAAAGGGAAATGGAGTTAGAAGCAGCTTCTCTCCCGCATTCCCCTTGGGTAATTTCCTCTTTTCCCCAGGCCCTTCCCCAGCCTGTGCAACTACCAGATGTACCAGGAATTAAAAACAGCTTTTGGTCAAGAAAAAATCAACATTGCTTATCTGTGAATCTCCAAAAGCATTTAAACTAAATGAGCTTTCTGAAAAGAGACATCATCTAGGACTTCAACCTTGATTTCAACTTTGAGGATGTGACAAGTTTGTTTTCAGTAGGGACCTTCCAAGAGATTTGCATGAAGGCAATGCACCCACCAGGTGGTATTGGGCAGAGCTCTATCTGTCTCTTTCAGAGAGGGCCCCCACCCCCACCCCCCCGGGCATGGGAGAACTGGAGAAATTTAAGTTTTGGGTTTAACTGCAGATAAATAAGGCAAAATGACAGTGAGATAGCCATGATGCTCACCTCGAACATACCCACCTAACTAAGTCACAGTGTTTGGGGCCTCCACTGAATTTGCCCTTGGTTAGAGACAGTTATATATAGACTATACCTTCTGAAACTTTAGTGTGCACACATACCATTTGAGATCTTGTTAAAATGCAGATTCAATAGCTTTCAGGGTGCCTGAGTTTCTGCATTTCTAACAAACTCCTGGGTGATGTTGACATTGCTGGTCCACAGAGCAAGCTTACAACAGCAAGAAGGAGGTACCTTTCCTCCATTGTAAATAGAACCAAAAGCATGATTTCAATCCAAGTTCTGCCAGATATTGTGCAAGTTACTTCATTTCACCAAAATTCTGATTTGTCATCTGTAAAAGGCCAAGTAATAGTACTTGCCCCAAAGTATTGTTTTAAAGTTCATTGAGATAACCAGTGAAGCACTTTCTAGATCTACATTAGTTGGAGATCTTGAGATCAGGACAAAAATAAAAGTGCTTGCTTCAATTCTCCACCAAGCATTTCTCGGGCAGTTGGTATCCTGTGGGCTTTTCACAGCAGAACTGAAAAGAAGAAGGTGGGAGAGCACAGATTTCCCAGGACTGCTGGTCCCAAGGGTTGCTCACTTAGGGCTAAGTGGAGGAGAAAGCAGAGGTTAAAAGAGATCTTGGTGCTGCTGCCAGGAATCTGTTGAGAGCTCAGTCTTCTAAAGAGAAGACAATATAGCTGATTCCTCTTTTCATGTACAGAGGAATTCAAGGATACATTATTCTTTCTTGAATTCTTTCTTCGTCGTCTTCTTTTTTTTAATGATATATTTATTTTTTGTTGTTGTTGAAAATATACACAGCAGAACAATACCAATTTCACAATTTCCACATGTACAATTCAATGAACTGATTACATTCTTCAAAATTGTGTAAATATTCTCACCCTCCTTTTTTGAATTATTCCTCCTTCATTAACATAACTTCACTGCCCCTTCAGCTTCTTTTCTAACCATTCCAATTACCATTATCAATTTCATCTCATATAGATGTTGTTGTTGTTGTTTTTGTTATGTGCCGTCGAGTCGGATTCGACTCATAGTGACCTCTCCTTGGGTTTCCGAGTCGGTATCACTACGGAAGTAGATTGTCCAACCTTCGTTTAAAAAAGCACAATGCTCAAGGCAGACATTCTTTGCTAATTAAGCTAAACTATTGTTTGTTGAATTATTTCCTGTTAAAGAGAAAGAATGGGAAATAGAAAATGTTGTTTAAACTGAGAAATTAAAATCAATGAATTTACGGGACAGATGGAGCAATTCTCTCATACGATTAAAAGTGATAATGCACATGAAAGGCCTTTGAGATCTTGGAAGTGTATACAACTCTGTTGTTATTGTTGGTAGGTGTCATCTAGTCAGTTCTGACTCATAGTGACCCTTTGTACAACAGAATGAAACACTACCCAATCTTTCGTCATCCTCACAATCATTGTCATGTTTGAGCTCATTGTTGCAGCTACTGTGTCAATTCATCTCATTGAGAGTCCTCCCCTTTTTCACTGACCCTCTACTTTACCAAGCATGGTATCTTTCTCCAGGGACTAGTCCCTTCTGACAACATACAACTTAAAACCCTAATATTGTGAAGCTTTATTGACGAAAAAACCTCTTTGGCTAGATGTTGTATGTTGAATTTTATATTCATCCAAATTCAAGTGGTTTGCCTGATCCTAGACCTAGCTGGTTAAGCTGATATGGTAGTTAAGTTTATGTGTCAACTTGGCTGGGCCTGGTTGAGTGGCTGGGCAGCTGGATGTAGTATTCTCCATGATGAGACTGGTAATCAATTCATAGTGGAATCTACTGTGAGCTGCTTTAGGGATGTGGTCTGCTTCCTGTATATAAGGAGAAGCCTTGGGGAATGGTCTTTAGCTTATGGCATGCTTGAACCCTGCATGTAGCTGTGTCATTCTTCAGCAGCCTGCCATGCTCTGTCAACCTTGGGACCTCCAGTGGACTTGAATTAATGGCCTTCCACATGGTTTGGTAACATCAGGACTGTGCCTTTTTATTTGTTTACCTTGGGCTTGTCAGCCTCAGCAGCCAGCAGCTGAGTGAAAAAAAAGCCGCCAGCTTCAGTGTGCTGGGAGCAGAAGGCAGAGCTGAAGCCCAAGGTTGAGGGGCTTTCACCCAGCCCTTAGAGCTTGGCACTTTGAACTCGGACTTAAAGCCTCCAAACTGTAAGAGAATAAACTCCTGTTTCTTCAAGCCATCCCATTTGTGGTATATTCATGTCAGAGCGTGCTAGGTAACCGAAACAGCTGGGTTATAGATAAGTGTGACTACTGTGATGGGGAGAGACTGTTTGGATAAAGGTCAAACAAAAATCACTTTCCTTGAATAATCATTAAACCTCTAAACCAAATTCATAGCAAACCCCTTATGATGCTCTGTAAGGTTTCTCTAAATCCTTCACTTTGGTTTTCTGCCGGAAATGGGTGCAGATGCATCATCCATCTCACAAGGAAAACCTGTTAACACAAGTTTTATCACACCACTTGGCAGAGAAAAAGGCTTGGGTAGAGGCTGAGAACTTTCACATATTTCCAGAATGCTTGGGAATTCAGCCATCTTGACTTAACGCCCACCACTAAAAAGAAACTTAGGCAAACTCTGAGAGCCAGGATCTAAGATTCTTTACTAATCGGAAAAGGAGAACATGCTACAGGTCCAAATTTCTCTTTGGAGACATTTCTGTAGATTGTTAGAAAGCCAAATCATTTTAGACCTTTTTCAGGAGCTGGAGCAAGAGTTGGGAAGTACATGAACATTCTCTCAGGTCAAGTTGAAGAGTGAGGAACTCAAAGACCAGTTGCCATGGTCCTCAAACCTCATATCTCTCTTTTACCTTCCCTCTCAACTCCCCTTGACCCACGGAAAGTTCATTCAGAAGTCTGAACCCCCAGGAAAATATCAAGCAGAGGTTAAGAGGGATGAAAGGTAATGCAGAAAGGGGAATAGGAGGAGGAATTATTTCTGTTAGGCCATCCTATGTATTTGGAAGTCCACATGAACTGTGAGAAGAGCTTACAGTGATTAAACAGCAAACAATGATGACCACGGGATATGTAATTGGGGAATCTATTGAGAATCTTTTCATATTACTCACAAGTTAATAATTTCCCCAAGAGTGGGAGTTTCTTGAGGATGTTTGGGATTTATTTTTAAACACTTTCCAGTGTTAGAATAGCACTCAGTTGTTTCTCTTTTACTATTTTCATGGTATTCGGATACTTCAAGCCCAGGCATTTTTGAACTCACCCACTTTCATTAGATGTAGACAAACTAGTCAGATATACACAGGTACCTCTTAGAGTCATTATAGAGCTTATTTGGAACATAAGAATTACATAGGCACTCTATACCTCATTATCTTTAAGGAAAACTGTATGGTAATTTCCCTGTAATTTTGAAATGGTACCATGTTCACTGTATATCACCTGCAGTGCTATCCCCATGCCATCACAATCACTGATGCTAAGTCCCTTTTCACAGCTGGTGCTGTGGAATATATCAGTCAAGAGGCATTTTTTGAGAACGTATTGGGTAGGTAGCACTGTTCCAGAGAGGGACTAGGAGATGTGACCCTGCCTAATAAAAGAGGCTTAAGAGAAATTTTAAAGGGTAGAAATATCAGTGATGCCATACTGATCTGAATCAGGTCTACTCATGTTCCCAAGTTAATCAATGGGAAAATAAACCAAACACTTGCTTATAATTTGCTGGTTTTACAGATAATTTTATTATATTAATAGAACCAATGGACATATAAAGATGAATATTATGTGATTAATTGAAACTGAACCATTAAAACCCAATTAAGCTTGGCAAATTATTGTTAGATACCATTGAGTCAGTTCTGACTCATAGTGACCGTACAAAATAAGAAAATACTGCCTGGTCTGGCACCGTGCTCACAACTATGCTTGAGCCCATTATTGTAGCCACCATGTCAATCCATGTCATTGAGGGTCTTCTTTTTCTCTGACCCTCTACTTTACCAAACATGATGTCTTTCCCCAGGAAATAATCCCTCCTCGTAACATGACCAAAATACATGAGATGAAGTTTTGCTATCCTCACCTTCAAGGAGCAGGCTGTACTTCTTCTGAGACAGATTTGTTCATTCTCCTGGCAGTCTACGGTATATTCAATATACTTTGCAAGCACCATAATTCAGAGGCATCAATTCTTCTTTGGTCTTCCTTACTCATTGTCCAGCTTTCACATGCATATGAGGTGATTAAAAATACCAAGGCTTGGATTGAGT
>NW_006921599.1:4753731-4761354 GCF_000298275.1 Orycteropus afer afer
TCTGCATCCTTTCCTTCAAGGCTCAGGGGTCCAAGATTATCTTCTGTGTCTGTATTTATTGGTTTCCCTTTTCTTTGTTGAAGAGGGTCTGTGCAATCCTTCTGCCTAGTCCGCCATCTTGCCCCGCCTCCTCATTTGACTTCTTGACTGCCACTTCCATAGGTGTTGCTTGTGATTCTGAATAAAAGGAAATACTTGAAAACTTCAATCTTTTTTCCATTTATCATAATGTTGCTTATTGGTCCAATTGTGAGGATTTTTGTTTTCTTAATGTGGAGGTGTAATCCATACTGAAGGCTGTAATCTTTGATCTTCATCAGTATGTGCTTCAAGTTCTTTCAACTTTCAGCAAGCAAGGTTGTGTCATCTGCATATTACAGGTTCTTAATGAGTCTTTTTCCAATCCTGATATCATGTTCTTGAATGTAGAGTACCTAAAGCAAAGTGAAGAAATGATGAAGTAAAAGCTGAATGTATTTCAAAAGGCAGCTTGAGAAGACAAAGTAAAGTAGTATAATGAAATGTGCAAAGATCTGGAGTTAGGAAACCAAAGGGAAAGAACACACTTGGCTTTTCTCAAGCTGAAAGAACTGAAGAAAAAAATTCAAGGCCCCAATTTGCAATATTGAAGGATTCAATGGACAAAATATTGAATGACACAGGAGGCATCGAAAGAAAATGGAAGAAATAAACAGAGTCAGTATGCCAAAAAGAATTGGAAAATGTTCAAGCATTTTAGGAGGTAGGAAAATAGTAAGAGCATAATAAATGTTAACTCTTATTGTCAACATCATCATCACCATCATCATCATCATCCTTACCAATATTTCTGTCATCAAAGGACTCTAAATCTGCTAGGATAAACGACATGCACATATTTTTAATAATAAGCTGAAAAAACAAACCCACTGCCGTGGAGTCGGATCTGACTCATAGCGACCCTTCCTTGGGTTTCCGAGGAAGTAACACTATGAAAGTAGACTGCCCAACCTTCCTTCCAAAATGTGGCTGGTGGCTTTGAACTGCCAGCCTTCTGGTTAGCAGTCAAATGCCTTAGTCGCTACTCCACCAGAAGGCATAAAATCTACAGTTTATATTGTTGGTCCAGATAAAGTTCTGTAGGAATTCAGGGACAGAGGACAATTTCAGACTAGGAATAAGAATTTAAGACATAAAACAATATAGAAATCCAATACTTTCACACCCTCAGAATCAAGTGTCTGAGAGGGCCATCAGGTAAGTTTTTTTGCAAGAAAACATAGCAATTTGCCCGTCAGTACACGAATCCCATGTGTTTCTGATTTTTCTTATTAACGTATCATAGTTCTATGCATCATTAATTGATCCCAGTCCTTCAAAGAGCTATTTTATTATTAAATAAGGGATTTTCCAAGCCTGCTGTTTGCCAGTGTTTTTTAGGCCATGGAATTATAAGATTTGGTAGATAAGTCTGTGACCACTCTATTTTTATCTTCATGATTTTATAAACTTTGATTGTATTTCATGTCAGCCTTTCTGTAGTCTAAAAAAAGAATTCTAATATGTCAGTTATTTCTCCTCAAATAATCCATCCCACCACTTTCCTCTTTGAAAAGTCTTTCCCAAAGCTCTCTGAGGCTTTCAGATATCAGTTTCAAGGTATGACAACAAAATGGTACACAGCATTCCTCATCTAGATCACCTAGGTTGGTTCAAGAATGTGGTGATGTTTCTGTCCTATTAGCAAAGTCAGTCTCTAGACAAGCACGAGCTAGGGGACCAGCTCCTGGTTGGCTTGAAATCATATATTCCCTTGGCCAGTGAGCATTAGTTGTTGTCTAGTTACAAAAGGAACAACAGTGCATTATAAATTGGTGATACTTTCTTCTGAAGTTGCCCAAAAAGAAGTGGGCATGTTATAATTAATCTTCCCTTACATATCTCTTTGTTCTTTTGAATGTCTTAATCAAATTCTTTGAGCATCATTTAGGCATTCAGCTTTGTGCTGGGCACTTTGATGGTTATCAAAAAAGAATGTCTACGTGAAGTTACTGTACCAAAAACAACTGGTCAATGTTCAGTTTTTTCAGGAGGTAGCATATGATCAAGAACCAATGTTCTTGGTCCAAGACTGCACTGAAGGCTTTGGCAAAAAACAAGGTTCCAGGAATTGATGGAATACAAATTGAGATATTTCAACAAACAGATGCAACAGTGGAAGTACTCACTCATTAATGTAAAAAAAAAAAAAAAATGGAATTTAACTCTACAGTATAAACAAAAAGAGCTCTCTTGAGCATCCAAGCATGCTCCTTAGAAGCTAGGATGTTGAGACTTCATCTCATGTAACTTGGATATTATCAGGAGAGACCAGTCCCTGGAGAAGGACATCATGCCTGGTAAAGTAGAAGATCAGCAAAAAAAGAGGAAGACCCCCAAGAAGATGGGTTGACATAGTAGCTACAACAATTGGCTCAAATATAGCATTGTGACACAGTGGCTGCAACAATCGGCTCATGCATGGCAAGAGTTGTGAGAATGGCACAGGACCAGGTGGTGTTTCACTCTGTTGTACATAGGGTGGCTGTGAGTCAGAAATAATTCAGCAGCACCCAACAGCAACAACACAAAGAAGCATGTGATAGTTCTCCTGTCCTTGAGGCCCTTTAAATCTCTCCAGAATAAAATAAAACATGAAAGGAGAGCACATGATTCATTATAATAAATCTTCAGTGAGCTTCAGGCAGGGACAGCTTTTTAGAGTTCAGAAAAGAGGTAGATGAATGTTGGCCAGAGCAGTTAGGTGAGGAGCATGACTGGGGGCTCAGGAGAACTCTTTGTTTCTATACTGTGGGGCAGAAATGGCCTCTTCTCATAGCCTCCAGTACTCATGAGCTTTTAGAAATAAAAGTGACAAGTAGGCTCCCTTTCTAATGAAAGAACGTGCTGTGTGTTCTCACATATGTTCAAAGGAAACTTCTTTAAAGAACGGAGCTTGGTAACTGCTTTTATATGCCCCACATTATTCTTGGGCAGGAGTGAATGATCAATCACCTTTCCCTGAGGAAATGCCTGAGTTATCTTGTCAGGGAAGATAAAAGTTTGTTATCCTCAGAGTTGCCACAAAGGAAATGGAGATATTTCTTGGCTGAAAGAGAACAGGTCTGTTCATATCTTCAACATTATTGGACTTGGAAAAACGCATACCATTTCTGCTCCCTTTAGAGAACATACCTTGATGTAATGACATGGAACAATTCACAGGGCAGCCATAGGTGCCACATTTATCCATGTGTTTTCTCTTTCACGAATTAGCCTGTACTGTGAGGTAAATTAGTCAGAGTAACAGAGCTGGGGTGAAAGTGGGTCAGGCTGATCCAAGGGCCTGCCTCTCAATGTGAATCTCAGTCTTTCCCATAGACATCTATTGGGGCCCATACTGGGTTACTGCTGCCCATGGGAGTAGTCTTATGACTGCAAAGACTTGGTCTGTACTTCAAGCACTCATGGAAAGTCTCCCTTTGTTTGTGGTAACAGATACAGAGGCATGGAAGTGTCTGTAAGCAGCATGAACAGCCAGACAAAGACTCACAGAATGAAAGCCCTTGTGGGCGAGTGGAAACCTATTACTCACTCCATAGACTTGTTCATTTTTTGGACACCTTTGACCTGTCAAGCACCCCTCTAGGTACTACCCGTGCAAAGATAAGTGAATCCTCACCTCTGAGCTCTAAGTCTGGGGAGAGACAGATGTGGGAAGAGCTACAGTAGAGTTATGAACAAAATGTTATTGATCCCAGAGGATGGCACAACTAGCTCAGAATGGGGTGTGAGGGTCAATGTAACCATTGAGTTGCTGTATCTTGAAAGATGGGAGTCCCTGGGTGGTGCAAACAGTTAATGTTCTTGGCTGCTAACTGAAAGGTTGGCAGTTCAAGTCCATCCAGAGGCACCTGGGAAGAAAAGCCCAGCAATCTACTTCTGAAAAATCAGTCATCTAAAACATCGTTGGTGCACCGTCCTACTCTGACACTCACGGGGTCACCATGAGTGAGAATCGACTTGACAGCAAATGGTTTATCTTGAAGGATAAGTTGGAGTTCAAGTGGAGAACATGGGGAAGGCCAGGAGTGTTTAAGGAATTGCAAACAGTTCTTAAGGATGGAATGCATGTAAGTTCTAGGGAATTGGGTTACGGATGATGGTGGTAAGTGATGGGAATAAAGCTGGGGAGATGGGCTGAGGACATATTGTCAACGAGTGTTAAAAAGCCCCTGGGGGCCACAAATAGTTATGCACTGCACTACTAGCTGAAAGGTTGGCAACTTGACCCTACCTTGAGGTGCCTTGGAAGACAATCTGTTTCTGAAAAGTTTTTCATCACAACATGTGAAATTGTTCACTACAGATTAGCAAGTAAGCACAAGTCAGCTCATGCTTACCGTGCTTACTGGGTACTCAGTCTTCAGACATATAAGTTTGAAAAGAGGTTTTGATTCTATAGGAAGGTGTAGTGGGGTTGGGAGACAGACAGAAGCAGAATCTTTGATGTGGTGAAAAAATATGAAATTTTTCACTATAGATAAGTAAGCACAAGTAAGCCCATGTTTACCTTATTTATTGGGTAATCCTATTCTGGTCTCTGTGAGTTCAAATCGACTCCACGGCAGCTAACAACAACAACTTTAGGTATATTAAACTTGGTAGTCAAATGGCGGACCTTGAAGGCTTGTCATTAGAATAGCATGAAGAATGAAGTTGCTTTATAAAGTTTACCCTGTGGTCAGGCAGTAGAGGAAAGGGAGACTAGAGTCAAGAAGACAGTTATTAAGCTATTTCATTAGATGGAAGAGTATGTGAGGAAAAGACAGTGCTCCCGGTCTGAAGTAGCAGTCCCATTAGCAAGAGAACACTAACTCCTGATCCTTCTAACACAGTAGAAGTAAATCATCTGTGGTCCTTATTCTTTTAGCCCAGTCATTCCAACATCTACTCATCAAATCTTTATTGAGCAGTTACTGTCTGCTGGACACTGCAGGTACAAAACAGACACACTTCTATCCTCTTAGAATTTAGACTCTAGTGGGAACTTGGTTTAATTCATCAAGACCCAAGTTAAATACAATGTCTGCAATCCTATATTTAAGGGTATTACAATTAAAAAAAAAAAAACAACTGTCATCAAGTGGATTCCAACTCAAAGTTGTGCAGAGTAGAACTGACCCATAAGGTTTCTAAGGCTGTAAATCTTTATGGAAGCAGACTGCCTCATCTTCCTCCCACAGAGCAGCTGGTGGCTTCAAACCACCAGTATTTTTTGATTAGCACCCGAATGTTTTATCCATTGTGCCACCAGAGCTCCTTTCAAAGTATTACAATATGTCCTTCAAATACCCCTCTGAGTTGTGTAGCTTACAACCCCTCACCTATTCTCACAATGACAGTCTCCGCCAGGGCCTAAAACATTTTCGGTTTTGAAATGAGTATTTGCTGAGTAAATGAATAAATAAAGGAATAAATGCAAAGAAGAGATAAAAAAAAAAGGGGGGGGGGGGACTTCAGCCTCTCAGAGTTGACAACTGTGACTGCAGGGCTCCCATCTCTATATCTCAGTTCACAGTGAAAAGTCCAGGTAGTCCCCAATTTACAATATATTCCAGTTACCGTGGATGGAATGCACTTATGGCCTTTTGTTTTTTGGGTATTTTTTTCTTTTGTGCATCTTACCTTCTTCTTACTAGTGATATATGTTACATACAACATTGCAGCATGCAATTTGCTGGTGCAATCATTCTCAAATGTTTACTCACAGATGTTCAATGTTATGATTTACAAATATATTTACAATAGAAGGAAATAATGATGAAAAAAAAACAAACAAAAATGAGTTATTTGGCTCACACGAGAACTAACTTAAGAAGTGGTTGGAATGTAACCCTGTCATAAGTCAGGAACTATACATTGTCTGATGTAGTGGAATTTGGTTCTGGAACCTACTTTTATTCCAGCTCCTACACCTTCTTAGCTCAGTGAAGTTGAACAAATTACTTAACCTCTCTGAGTCCCAATTTCCTTATCTTAAAAATATGGATGATGAAATCTATCTTGTAAGGATAAAAGGATAATAAAGCATTAAAAGAATTTATATGTAAGGATTAAACGAAAGGATGTATTTGAGGGCTAGGCACAAAGTTGAGGAACAATGAATGGGTGTTATTATAAGATTTTGTTGGATCTCGCTATGACCTTTCTGCCTACAGAGAACTTGAAAGAGCTTCAAAGTAAATTTCTGATCAAGACACTCTTCTACATAGAACCTTAAATGTCTCCCTACTGCCTTTTTTTCATGATATAGAATTAAGATCCTCTATTGTGGGAGCTCTGGTATCATAGTACCTAAAGTACTTGACTGCTAACCAGAAGGCTGGTGGTTCAAACCCACCAGCCACTCCTGGGAAGGAAGGTTGGGCAGTATACTTCTGTAGTGATATCACCTCAGAAACCTAAGGAGGGGTTGCTATGAGTCAGTCCAACTAGATAGCACATAACAACAACAATATGGTGGAGTCCCAATCTATCTTTCCAATCTCATTTCTCTCTCATTTTCTGTTCCAGTTGCCTTTGTCAATGAGATCTCACTTCCACCCTTCAGATCCACTCTACATTGCAAAAGTCAAATCCCCTCTGCATTGCTCCATGTTAGAATATGCCAATGCAATGCATTTGTGCAAGAACTGGAAGGGAGAAAGAAGCAAAACATTATTCTGTGGAATAATTTGGTTCCCATGGTCAAGCATTCAGTCTCTACCAGTAGCAAGCCAGGCACTGTTTTCTTAAGGAAAGCAGTTAATTTGCAGATGAGAGCATAGCTATGCACCCAAATCCTAAAGATGTGTATTGGAATTTTCCTATGTAGGCTTTCAGTCCCTGGGTAGTGCAGAGTTAAAGCACTCAACTGCTAACTGAAAAAGTTGGAGGTTTGAGTCCACCCAGAGGCACCTTAGAAAAAAGGCCTGGTGATCTACTTCTGAAAATTCAGCCACTGAAAAGCCCATGGAACACAGTTGAACTCTGGCACATAGGAGGTTGCTGTGAATTGGAGTTAACTCCTCTGTAACAGGTAACTTGTAGGCTTTCAGAGACCTCATACAGGATTTGACTGTCACAAACACTGCCGACCATTTCTACATCAAAGTGCACAAGTTTTAGAGAACTTTACGCAGTGTTCTGGACATATTGCAGAGCCTTCTCTTACTCTTGATCCCTCTCAAAATTATCTGGCCTAAATGTGACTTGGTAAGTAGATTAGAATACCTTCATGGTGCCTTCAGAATCCAAACAGGCCCAACAGCTGTTGCACTTCCTTCTCAGTCGTAGGAGGTGCAAGGTGCCACAAATTTCCTTGCCTATCAGAAGAATATTTCAGCATTCCCCAAACCACTGGGCCTTTAGAAACTTCACCATAGGTAAAGTATTTGATATCTGCTATCTGAAGAGTATATCCCCAATAGAGGCTGCTCCTTCAGCCAAATTCCTAAGATGAGAAGATATGTGGAGCAGACAATCTGCAGATTGGTGAGTGTTCTGGTTATCTAGTGCCACTCTGTTGAGAATATACCACAAACGGGATGGCTTGAACAAACA
>NW_006921599.1:4761644-4764168 GCF_000298275.1 Orycteropus afer afer
GTCCAAGTGTGCCATAAGCTAGAGACTATCCCCAAGGCTTCTCCTTATATACAGGAAACAGACCACATCCCAAAGACAGCTACTCAGCTGCTTGTGGTAGATCCCACCATGGAGTTGATTGCCAGTCTCATCATGGGGAATAACTACCACCATCTACCCAGACACTCAACCAGGCCAGCCAAGTTGACATGCAAATTTAACTACCACAGTGTGTAAGAAATAAATGGTTATGGTTGTAAACCTTTGAGATCTGGAGATTATTTGTTATCATAGCAAAACCTAAGTGGTACTCTTCATATACTTTTGTATTAGCTGAACATTGATGGCCTTATGCATGTCCCATTCTTTCCCAATGCCGTTTCTTGACTCTCAGATTAAAATGCTGTTTTTCATCTTCTTATGCCTAATTCTGCTCTGCAGAAGGAAGATGGGACAATCTACTTCTGTAAAGATTTACTGCCTGGGAAACCCAACGGTGGTCTCTATGAGTGAGAATTGACTCGATGGCAATGAGTTTGGTTTTGATGTTTTTATGTCTAATTCCAGTCTTTAAGATTCAGATATAAATTCTTTTTTTTAATCCCTAGCTGGAAATAATTTCTCCAGGTTTAACCTGAAACACTTTGTTTTTTTTATGGTTCATCATTTTCTATGTAGGACTTTAATGACTTGTTTACACACTTGTGGCTACTGTGGTTGATTTCCCATCATCTATTTCATCTGAAATTGTTAGTTCAAGCCAAACATTGTGATCACATAGTTTTATTAGTGGTAGTTTTAGCAATGGTCTTGAAACCAAGCTCTGAAGTTTCTAGGAAAATTTTGGGGTGGGGGAGGGGTGAGGATCAAAGAAAGAAGCAGCCCCTCTTCCCTCTCTCCCTTCTTTCTCTTTCTTGCTAACAGTGTGAGGATTAAGCAAACACAGGGGAAGCAAGCCAAGCTGAGACAAGCATGGAGAAGTAGGTGTGTGCTGCATAGCTTGGAGTCACCAAGCCCTGGGAGGTTCTGGGTCTATGTCAGCTGTAGGCATCCTCCACAACACCCATGGCACAACTTGCCAAAGGTAAAACCCAAAACCCAAACCCATTGCCATGGAGTGGATTCTGACTCATAGAAACACTATAGGACAGAATAGAACTGCCTCATAAAGTTTCCAAGGCTATAAATCTTTGCGGAAGCAAAATGCCACATCTGTCTTCCTCAGAATGGCTGATGGGTTCAAACCACTGACCTTTTGGTTTGCAGCTAAGCACTTTGACCAATGAGCCACTAGGGCTCCTTTGCCCAAGGTGGACACTCATATAATTGATCTCATCAATAAATAAAAAGAAGGTGTTTCAGTTTAAGTTTGGGATGTAAGCTCTTTGAGAAAAGGGTAAGACAAGTATGATTATTGTAGCATAGAAAGGTACTTAAACTCCTCATGTATATGTTTGAAAAGCAAACAAACAAAACTAGCAAAACTATTAAGAGAATAAGAGCCAACAAAAACAAATAAAGGAAGAAATATGCTGGGGAAAAAAAATGCATAATCCTGCTTTCTGAGGTCTTTGTAAACTAGGCTAAAGATTATATAGATTTTCATCTGTACAGGAAATTTAGACCTAATTCTGCCCATTAAGGGTCCATGAAATGTGGCCAAACTAAATAAGTATGGGAGCCAGAATTCACTAATGTTGTGACTAAAAGCAACACTTTTTTTTTTTTTAAAAAAAGGTAATTTATTATATGAAAGCAAAATGAGAGATGTGCTCAATATCCATATGCAGTAGTTTCATATCAGGTCCCTAAAGTATTATATTTCACAACCACAATTTACAGTATGTATTCATTTTCTTTTTATCCTTGTTTTAAATGGTTGACTACTATCTCCAAGCTGTGCTTTGACAAATTCTGCATCAAAATAAATAGTAGGTGACACCTCTGATGGACCTTTTTAGCACTATGAGTCTATGACCTTGAAGTTCCATATAAGAAATGGTCCTTTGGAGGTCAGCCTGTTCTAGCCCCTCTGCATTGCTCAATGTCCTGTCATAGCGTAATTAAAGCTCCCAGTAAATGGAGATACTAAGAAAGGTCAATGAGGTCCTCTAGAGTTTGTTGTTTAATCTTTAGAAAGAGTAGAAGATTTTTGCACAGATAAGGATACACATTGGTTTTGATCCTTAGGAGAAAAAGAATAATTAAAAAAAAGAAGAAGAAAAAAATCCACCCTACAGTTATTAATCTCTGGCTTCCTTTGCTCTGGAAAAGATAAAAAACATTTTCCTCTGATCTCTTTTTTCCCCCACTTCAAGTTCTAAATGTGTTGATATTATTGGGGAGAATGACAGAAACAGAGGATACCGTGGTTACTGGTAAATTAAAAACAGAAATTTTCATTTAAGTGTATTCTTCTAATATACTGTTGTTGTTGTTGTTGTTGTTGTTATGTGCCGTCGAGTCAAACCTGACTCATAGCGACCCCTCCTTGGGTTTCCGAGGCAGCATCACTACAGAAGTAGGATTGCCCAACCTTCCTTCC
>NW_006921599.1:4764853-4770783 GCF_000298275.1 Orycteropus afer afer
TGAGTTTTTTCTTTTCTTGGAAGAAAATAATTAACTTTGGACTCATACAGTACCCATCTTGCAAAAAGTTTGTTCTCAGTACATGGTAGTTGAATGTTTGTTTTTTTTTTTTTTTTTTTTTTTTGTGAAAACACAAGTATGCATTCATGGCTGGAAGGGTTCCTTTGAAAATTAGATTGAGAGCAAATGGCTTGTTCATTTGACTTTCTGGTACAGAACCTTAGAAACAACCTAAGAAGTAAGCTTGATGGGAATTTCATGTGTGGGGAGATGATGAGAATATGGAAGAAGAGGAGGCAAACCAGAGTCTGGGTTCATTCATGGCTAGTAACTTATGTGATCATTTGGAAGTAGGACAGGGAGATTGTTTTTTGCCTTTTTCATATATCTAGTTTTGTCTATTAAAAGACATGAAATGATCATTTTATGAGATAATGACAATGTTTTAGACATTGTCATCAAAAGATTATGGTGCTAAGGTGGCATAAGCAGTTTGCAATCAGCTACTAGCCTGAAGGTTGGCAGTTTGAACCCAACTAGTGGCATTCTAGAAGAAAGTCCTCAAATCTGCTTCCATAAAGATTATACCCAAGAAAACCCTATGGAGCAGTTCTATTCTGTAACACATTCACTCTGTAAAGTTGGTAACATTGTATTTGAGTGAGTCAAAAGATTAATCTGGTACCTATTCTTAATGACTAAATTATGGTCTATGGCTGCTGGTTGACTTATTCAACTGGGTAGTGTAATAGATATTCAGGTCGTTCACTTCATAGTCTGAAAAAGACATTTCACATTTCCTTGGATACTTTTTTTTTCCATTCATTCATTTATGTAAAACAATTTTATTGAGTAGAAAGCTACAAACAGACATGGGGTATGAGCTGGCCTTGAAAATGTGTCCCTCGGATCTTGCATGTAGGTAGCATAATTGAGCAACAGCACCAATGACTGAAATTTGAAGTACAGTGGTGCTGCATTTGTACTAAGACCATGATTTCCATGGGCTGCCCCAGTCAATGACTGAGTGTTAGAGGAATATGTTGTTGTTGTTGTTGTTATGTGACGTCGAGTCGGACCTGACTCATAGCGACCCCTCCTTGGGTTTCCGAGGCAATATCACTACGGAAGTAGATTGCCCCATCTTCCTTCCAAGGAATGGCTGGTGGGTTTGAACCACCAGCCTTCTGGTTAGCAGTCAAGTGCCTTAGGCACTACGCTAAGGAATCCCTTTCCTGGAAAAGGAAGGACTTCTTTAATGGATGTTTGATGGTCAAGCACTCCCCACCAATTTTGCCAGGACTATTAGAACCACACTGCAATCTAAAATGCTTTCACACAACCTTAATATGACCTTCCTCCTTTTCCTCTCTCATCCAAGGTCTGATGGTTCTCACAGCCTCCTCTGATCCCTTCCTTTTCTTCTCCCAAAGGCATTTTCCCTAATAAATCTCTGACATGCCTAATCTCGACTTTGCATCTGTTTCTTGAAGGTTCCAGACTAACACAGGGCAAGAAAAAACTAGTCATTTGTTGGTTGATATGTATTTATCCAATAGCATTCATTTTTAAACTATTCATTCATTTGATATTGTTGTCTATTCTTTGCCAAGCACTATAGCACACTTAATACAAATAGCAATAAAACCTTGATCTCTGTAAAGACTTCAGAGATTGTATGAGGCCAAGTTGTGTTGTGTTGTGTTGTGTTGCCTGAATGGCCAACCTCATGGAAACAAAAGGAGATTGTTGTGGTTGGATGACAAAGAGGTTGCCAATTGCCAAGAGAGGGTTGCTGAACACTTAAGTATGACCATGTAGGGTGTGTTTTCCTTGGCATTGTCCCTTGTAGAGTTGGTTCCTCAAACTCAACTTTTCAGGGTTCCAGAGTTGATTAAGTCCTTAAGAATGAATTCATATTAAGCAAACAAATATTTGAGGTGACCAGTGACCTCCACATTGCTAAATCTAGTAAGTTCTCAGTCCTCATCGTATTGAACTTCTCTAGCATTTGGAAAAAACAGATGATTACTCTCTCTGCTCTGGAAACTTCATCACCAGGCTTTTAGGAAGCAATATCTTCTAGGTATCCTCCTACCTCCCTGGCTACTCATTCTTAGTCTTTTGCTGGCTTCTCCTAACCACCTGTCATTAGTGTTTTATGCCTTCTTTTTTCTTTATATACCCTCCCCTCGTCAATCTCATGAAAACTTCTGTTTTTGAATATTATCTACATAAAAATGACTCCCAAATTTATATCTCTGAACCACACCTCCATCCCAAATTCCAGACTCATATTTCAAGCATCTAACTGATATTTCTATGTAAGTGTCTAATAGGCATCTCAAACTTAATATGACCTAAACAGAATTCTTGATTGTTCCTCTCTCCCCCAAGTTGCCTGTTCCAATCTGCCTCCTGTCAGTTAATTAGTTAGTGGCAACTCTTCCCTTCCAATTGCTCATGTCAAACACCCTGGAGCTTTTCCTCAATTCCTCTTGTTCATGGCCTACACACAATTCAACAGCAAATTATTTCAGCTCAACTTTTAAAATATTTTCCAAGTACAAACTCTTCTTATCACCTCAGCCACCTTGAACTGAGCCACCTGAATTATTGCAGTAACTTCCTTAACTGCTCTTCCCTTTTGTAGTCCTGCTTCCTTGTAACTCTACGAAATATTCTCAGCACAGCAGTTCAGTGATTCTGTTAAAAATCCAAGTGAGGTCATCAAATCCCTCTGCTTAAAGCCCTCTGTTATAGATTGAGTTGAGTGGTGGCTAGTTCTTAAGGCATTTAACTGCTAACCAGAAAGTTGGTAGTTCAAATTCACCAGCTGCTCTGCAGAAAGAACATGGGCAATCTCCTTCCATAAATCGAAAACCCAATCTAGGTCACTATGAGTCAGAATCGACTCAATGGAAGTGATGGTTTGAAAATATGTGTTGGAATACTAACTCCTATAACTGTGGATGGAATCCCACTTGGGAAGAGAGTTTTCTTTGTTATGTTAATTTGGCCATATAGATGGAGGGTGTGTCCTACACCTAATCACTTCTGAGTTATAAGAAGCCACATAGACACAGAGATAAGCAAATGCAAAGAAGGAAGATAGATGCCACAGCTAGATCTCCAGTGAACTAAGGAATGTTAGGGCTACAGAAGCTAAGACAAATATCTTACCACAAAACTGACAGAGAGAAAACCTCTCAGAGCCAGTGCCCTGAATTCAGGCTTCTAGCCTCCTTAACTGTGAGAAAATAAATCTCTGTTCTTTAAAGTCACCCGCTCATGTTATTTCAGTTATAGCTGCACTGGGAAACTAAGACACACTCCAATACCTTTCCATGTTACTGAGACTTCTTAGAGTGGTCCACAAGGTCAATGATCTTGCCTCTAGTACCATCTCTGACCTTGTATCCTAATACTCTTCCCCTCCATCACTCTGTTCCAGGTATACTGACCTCCTTACTTTTTCTGTTATTTCTTTGCCTGAAACACTTCCCCCACATACGACGCGATTTAGTCTTTCATCTCCTTCAAGTCTTTGTTCAAAATATCCTCTTCTCAGGAGGCCTTGCTGACCACAGGTTTACAATTGGCATCTCAACCATTTCCAGTATTCTTTTTCTACTTTCCCTACTTTATTTCTATCTATAGAAGCTCTCACTGCCTTATGACTCTACATGTTTTACCTGTGTGATCTTGCTTATTGTCAGCTTCCCTTCCTAGAAAACAAGCACATCGAGTCCAGGGACTTTTTGTCTTATTCACTACTGTGTCTGAGTGCTTACAATAGTGACTGGGTAACAAAAGACATGGCTTTAATGTTTGGTGAATGGACAATGAACCAAAAGTCAACTTATGTGTTCATAATGAGAAATTTAATTGTGAAGATGACTGGTCATTCACATTATCCTGTTACTGTAGGAAAATCTACAGATTTTTCTTGGAAGGCTCTTTGATCATTATGGAGTTAGAGAATAGAGGAATAGGGTGTTGCACTGGATTTAACCACTAGAAACTTTAAGCCTCATGCAGCTTTCTCCAGCATATAGTTCTCCTTCTGAGGCCAATAGTGCTGCCAACTTAAAGGTATAGTTACCTTGTGCCTTGCTAACCTCTCATTTTTCATTTTCACTTACAGCACTTTTCTCTGGTTGATACATTATTTCTTTAGATGTGTCTACATAATAAGCTAGGGTTTAGAGCCCCATAAATCTTGGGTAAGTTATTAAACTATGCGAGTCTTAATTTCCTTATATGTAAAGTGGGAAGAGTAATAATAATACCTATTTTGTAGGTCATTCTTTATTCATTTAGTAAACATGTAAAGAATATCTAGTAGGTTTCAGGTACTACACTACAAAGACAAAATTAGGCAAAATATGTCAAGCATGAAGCTCTCACCTTGGCTTATATTAGTTGCTCAATAAATAATATCATTGATTTATTTTAATTTTTATTACTGTTGCTGTTATGATCAAGTTATAATTTTGCCCATCTAGAGATATTCTATCTTTTGAAGGTAGTTTTTCCATAGATGATGTCATTCATTAGTTGTTAGTTTTTCAGGTTTAATCTTCAGATTTCTGAAATTTCACACTTCTCCCAGTTTGTTACCCTCTCTCTCTCTTTCTCTTCACATTGAAGTTTCTTAAATTTCTTGAAAGAGTTATTAGTATTTCCTGCCTCCATTTACTCACTTCCCACTTATTTCTCAGCATGTGCCAATCCAGTTGTCCACACTCATCACTCCAAAAAAAGAAAAGAAAAAAAACTCAACTTTACCATAGATCATCTATGATTCCTTGTTGCTAAATCATTTTTACTTTGCTTATTTTACTTGGCCTTACAGGAGAATTCAAGAGTATTGTCCACACTTACCTTAGTCCTCTCTCCCACTGGGAGAGGATTTTTCTCTGATTGTCCAGAACACTTCTTTGAATCCCTTTTATAAGTTTAACAACTTGTAACACCTCTTTACAGCTAAATGTTTGAGTTCTTCGAGACTTCCTTCTTGAAAGGAAGCCTTGATGCCTTCCTTTCTCTCTTTCTATGCTCTTTTTCTAGGTGATCTCATCCATCCATGTGGCTTCATCCCCTAAATTTTTCCTCCCATAAAACCCTTAACATTTTTACCTGGAGACCAGAACTATATACTTGACTTCTCTATATACACTTGCCTCCCCCTAGAATATAACAGACCTTGAGAAAAAAAAAAATGTTATTTTTCAACACTTTTCTTTCCCCCGTTCAAAATATTTGTTATATTGAAATACAATTAACATACAAAATCACCTCTTATTCTATAGTACCAGCACAGCCATAGGAGGGGATTTCCACAGTAATCTCAGATGAACTCATGTGGCCTTTTATAGAGTTGACCCATATGTGTAGATTTTCTTGACATCAGGATGGTGGGGGGATGGGGAATTCCAAGCTACAGAGTGCAAAAAAATAGTTTTGTAAAGTTGACTGATAAGCATCTACATTGCACTCATTCTGTCACTCTGTCATTTTACGAGTAAGAGCTGTGATATTATTACCACATACTGCTGACATTGACGAGGGGGATTTTTAGTCTGAGCTGAGTTGTTGCATCTGCTGGGCTATGGTCAATAGTTCAAAGTATTAAAACTTTCTGGATTTTGTTGTTAGTGTTGTGCCCAGGTTATGAAGGAGTAGCTCGGCGCAAGGAATATGCTAACTCACGACAATGCAAAAGCAATAGGAAAGTTTATTAGCTAACTTAAGTTAGGGTTCCTTGCCCTTACCAAATCAGTGGCTTGAGCAAAAGACCCCGTGCCCCGGTATTTTCACAAATTTATGGAAAAATATGGGGTGGAGCAGCACCAGGGCGAGAGGGTACAGATGATTGGTTGTTGCTAAGGGGTTTAGGGCAGTGATCTAAGATGTTGGGGGACGTA
>NW_006921599.1:4780886-4782017 GCF_000298275.1 Orycteropus afer afer
GAGGAAGTGCAGCCAGAATGCTCCTTGGAAGCAAGAACGGGCAGACTTCGTCACACCTATTTTGGTCATGTTGCAAGAAGGGACCATTCCCTGGAGAAGGATGTCATGCTTGGCAGGGTGGAGGGTCGATGAAAGAGGGGGAGGCCTTCAATGAGATGGATTGACATGGTGGCTGCGATGATGAGCTCAAGTATAGCAGGGGTCATGGAGCTGGCACGGGATTGGGCAGTGTTTCGTTCTGCTGTGCATGGGGTCACTATGAGTCGGAAACGACTCAATGGCACCTAACAACAACAACTAAAAGACTCAAAAAACCAAAACCAAACCTTCACATCAGAACTGACTCATAGTGACACCTCCTTGGCTTTCAGAGGCATTATCACTACAGAAGTAGATTGCCCAATCTTCCTTCTGAAGAGTGGCTGATGGGTTAGCCACTGGTTAACCCTGCTGGTTAACATTGGTTAAGTCAGTCTTCTGGTTAGCAGTCAAATGTCTTAGGCAGATTCAATTAAACTAATTGGAAATAATCAACATCAAAATTGCTTAAAACAATGAGTGTCTAATTAAACATTGCCTAAAACCAGTTTTGAAAATTAGCTGCCTACACCTAGAGAGAAAAGATGTAGGACATTGATATAGAAGTATGTGTATGGATCCATTATTACCACCATATACTGCAGAGTGTATTCCAACCAACACTGATATCATCATAAACTCTTAGAAGGAGCTCCATTTAGCAACAGGTTTAGGGTATGAACTCATGTGTGTCAGAGTAGAACTGTAGTCCACAGGGTTTTCAATGTCTGGTTTTTCAGAATTGTTTCCCCAGGCCTTTTTTCAACGTGCCTCTGAGTGGACTCAAACCTCTGAACTTTCAGGTAGCAGTTGAGCACATTAAATATTTTCATGTGTGTTGATGAGGGGTGAGAAGTCAGATGTCACAAATAATCAGTTTTCCTGACCCTCAGTTAACCAGGTAATTACCAGAAAATTCTCCCTTGCACCCTGTTAGTAGGAAAAACCCTTCCACTAACATAACTCTCTTCTTACAAAGCCATACAGAGTGATTACTTGAATATTTGTTGTTGTTTTTGTTATGTGCCGTCGAGTCAGCCCCGACTCATAGCG
>NW_006921599.1:4782117-4789845 GCF_000298275.1 Orycteropus afer afer
TGTTAGTATTGCTGACACTAAAAGGTTTCTGGTTAAAGATTTTCCTGGAGGCTACTAGGACTCTGGTCTCAGACTCACATTAGCTGCCTGACTCCATGTACGACAAGATGAAGTCCAATTCTACACCATCTTCACAATTACTGGGATGCTTAAGTCTACCGTGTATTTTGAGTGCCTTCCAACCTAGGATGCTCATCTTCCAGCACTATATTACACAATAGTTTCTTTTGATCCACAAGATTTTCATTGGATAATTTTCAGCAGATCACCAGGCTTTTCTTCCTAGTCTGTCTTAGCCTGGAAGCACCAATAAAACCTATCCACCATGGGTAATCTTGTTGGTATTTCAAATACGGGTGATGTAGCTTCCAGATTCACAGCATCACACAAAAGACACCACACAAGGTACAACAAATTGAGATGTGTGGTAGCTTTGGAATTTAGACTTAGTTGTATAGTTCCTGAGATAATATGTTACTAATCATTATTAGTTGTCACTCCTCTGAAGGAAGGTTGGGCACTCTACTTCCGTAGTGATACTGACTTGGAAACCCAATGAGAGGTCTCTATGAATCAGATCCAACTCCATGGCAGTGGGTTTGGTTTTTGGTTTTATCATTATTAATTAGAAATGAAAGAGGTAAGATCAAATCATTCACAAACAACATACGCATTGAACATTTGTACTAGGTATCAAGCATTTAATTAGCAAAAAAGGAAAAGAGAAAAGGATGTCAGAGCTGGGAGATCCCAAAGCTAAGTTCTTTAGCTTCACCAGTATTATGATTGGTGCTGGGCCAGACCAGTTCATTCCTCTTGGAATCACTTCTGGTTCGTCTTGGACACCTATACCTTTGTTACCAACCTCAGATCTAACCCTGCCCACGTTAGCTCTGAGGCAACCTCACTTCACTTGTGACTTAGATATGCAATTATGGCCTTTCAAATCTTTTTTCATAAGGAGCCATTTAATGACATACCTCCTGTGTTGGTGCAGAGGTAAATTAGCCCAAGTGATAATTGTATCTAAACCTCCTACTGACTTTTGGCTCAAGGGCATCTAACTATCAAATGTCATGTAAATTAACATATTCAGACTTACATATTTATTTTCTTTCAAAGGCTCCAGCTAATAATAGTTTCAGTAGACTGTTTTCTTGGATTTTTGTTTTTCTCAGATTTTTGTTTCTCTCTTTTTGGCCTCACAAGTTTAGGTTTATTTATTTTAAAAAAAAATTAAAATTTCCTTTTGCTTTCTTAGGTGATAACAAGGTTCCTTTTAGTCACATCCATTCACTATTAATGATGTAACTTCACCCAACCTTATCTAAAACTTTAGGATAAATGGGATTTCAGCTCAAACGCCCAAACCAGTGAAAAGAGAAAACATTTAATAATTAGGAAAAGTGGAGCTACAGATAACCTTATGTTACTCATCTTTGAAGGAAAAAAAAAAAAAAGGAACAACTTCACCCCATTTCAAGTAGAGTTAAATGGATTCCAATAAAATAGAGATCAACTAGCGTAGTGCCTAAGACACTTGACTGCTAACCAGAAGGCTGGCGGTTCAAACCCACCAACCACTCCTTGGAAGGAAGATGGAGCAATCTACTTCTGTAGTGATACTGCCTCGGAAACCCAAGGAGGGGTCGCTATGAGTCGGTCCAACTCGATGGCAATAACAACAACAACAACATGCTGGAATGATAAGTCTCTCCTATCTCTCCTCCATTCCCTGTGTGTTTTCTTATGTATGGAGTGGTGATTGAACTCAAAAGGAATTCAAGGAAGTGGAGCCTTCCAAACAAGACTAAATCAGAGTGGAAACTGAATTCTTGATTTCAGCTGAACTCACCCAGATGACAAAAAAAAAAAAAAAAAGGTGACAATTTTGACATTAGAAAGTAGTAAAGCAGTAAGAAAAATGAACTTGAACTCAACTCCAATTTCCCTTTGATGGCTAAATAAACGTTAAATTACTTTGTAAATATTTTTAAATGAGTGGCTTTGCAGTAAGAGTGGTGAAGAAAGGAAAGGAGAAAAAAGGTTAACTACCACACATAAAACACCCAGCTCACGCAGCCTGTGGCCAATTTTTACAGCTGGATTTTTATAAACTCCTTCAAGAGTTGGGAGAGGGACGGGTTTATGATGTTACCATGGCAGTAATGTGGTTTTTTGACAAAATATTGTGACACTGAAGCAGATGTACTATGGGGAGGTAGGCATGGTGGCTGGGATAAGTATGAAGGAATTTAACACCCTCACTAAATATCTCAGGGAAGAATGTTTCACAGAACTGTCGTTGTATTTAATTAACTGTAGAGTGAAAGGTGAAGGGTTAATCCAAGGTCAGCGTGGGGGAAAATGAAGTCTCTGACACATGTAGCTACTTGGTATTTCCTGAATGCCACATTGTGGCATCATAAATTAGCACAGCCAGGGAAAGAATAGGCACTTAATTTCTTTAAATCAATTTGATATGATGATATTCACTTAGTTAATATGTGTTTCCCTAAGACTCTTTCTGTCAATCCGGTAATTTCCTCTGAAGTGCTGAAGGTGACTGCTAAGTGAATAAGAAGCATTCTCCTAATTTAAAAGTGAGAAACATTTTGATTGAACTCAATTAAAAACAATTGAATTTTGTTTAATAGTATTTTGTGTCTATATTTGCCTATTTATGTGACTTTAATGTTTTGCTTTGTTTTTCTCATTCACAGGAAAAACAAACAAAAACAATGTTGTTGTTGTTATGTGCCGTCGAGTCGGACCCTACCCATAGCAGCCCCTCCTTGGGTTTCCAAGGCAGTATCACTATGGAAGTAAATTGCCCCATCATCCTTCCGAGGAGTGGCTGGTTGGTTTGAACCGTTAGGCTTCTGGTTAGCAGTCAAGTGCCTTAGGCACTACACTACCTGAGCTCCTAAATTCACAGGAAAAATAAACAAAAACAAAAGGGTGACATTTTTCTTCATATAGACATCTTTACAGCTCATACATACACTTGTATAGAAATATCATCTACCAAACCTATATCTGTAATGGGTATAGTCTCGTTTGCTTACCCATTCTTGATTATGTTGCCTGTCTAACTATATATCCACTGCTAGATTAATGTTTGTTATTGCTGATAATACAGGATTGGGTACGTAATAGTATCTACCTTTGTTGCCTATATCTCTTGTGCACCTCTCTGTGTCTACCTTTTTGTTAGTGATATTATGCTGGTTGCCCACAATTTGTATATTGTCTTTCCTTTCACCCATATTAATATGTGTCCCTTACCTACTTAGAGTTTTCCTTTCCCTCCCCTCCCACCCTTGGTAACCATTAAAAAACCTTGGGTTTTTGTAATAGTGGACTCATACAATATGTCTTTTTGTGATTGACTTCTTTCACTGAGCATAATGTCCTCCAAGTTTATCTATGTTATGAGATGTTTCACAAATTTTTCATTATTCTTTAATGTTGTATAGTATTCCATTGTGTATATGTATCATAGTTTGTTTATCCATTCATACATTGATAGGCACTTAGGTTGTTTTCATCTCTTTGCTATTGTGAATAACGCTGCGATGAACATGGGTGTGCATATAGCTGTTTGTGTGCTGGCTCTCAGTTCATTAGGCTATATACCTAGTAGTGGGGTTGCTGGATCAAATGATATTTCTATTTCCAACTTTATAAGGAAGCACCATATTGTTTTCCACAGTGATTGCACCATTTTACTGTCTCATTTGCAGTGTAGAAACTTCAACCGCTCCACACCCTCACCAGCCTTTGTTGTTTGCTGCCTCATTGAACTTTCCTATTTTTGCTGAAGTAAAATGATACCTCATTGTTGTTTTGATTTGCAACTGGTGATGCAGTGGTTAAGGCCTTTGACATTCAGTGGTTCAAATCCACCGGCTACTCTGTGGAAGAAAGATGAGGCAGTCTGCTTCCATAAAAATTTATAGCTTTGGAAACCACATGGGGGTCATTATGAGTCAGAATCAACTCAATGGCAGTGAGGTTTTTTTTTGAATGGCTAATAATTTTGAGAGTTTCTTCATATGTTTGTTGGTCACCTGAATATTTTCTTTGGTGAAGTGTCTGTTCAGGTCCTCTGCCCATTTTTTAAAAATTGGATTGTTTATCTTTTTGATGTTGAGATGTTGAAGTTTTCTATAAATTTTAGGGATAAGTCCCTTGTTAGACATGTCACTGCCAAATATTTTTTTCCCCATCTGTAGGTTTTCTTTTTACTCTTTTGGAGAAGTCTTTTGATGCACATAAGAAGTTAATTTTTAGAAGGTGCCTACTGTCTAGTTTATCATCTACTGTTGGTACATTTTTGGTTATGTTTGATAGTCTATTTATGACAAAAAAACAACAGTAGGGCTGATGTTTATCTTTTTCCCACAGAGTCTAGAGCAAGCTTGTTTGCTTAATTAGAACAAAGTAACTCTGCCTAGAATGTGGAAAGATTTGTCAGGTACATGGAGGCTCTCATTCATTCATTCATTCATTCAATTAATATTCCTTGAACATCTGTTGTGGGCCAAACAGGCACTGCGTCCCCAGTAATCAACAGGACAGAGGGATCCTTGTTCTCACAGTCTGATGGCTTGGGACACAGAACAATAGCATCTCTTCAGAGCAAAGCTCTCAGGTAGGCCAAGGGCATTCTTAGTCTATTAACCAGAAGAATGATGAAATGGTTAGTCACTTATGCAACAAACCCTAGTTACAGAGAGGCTAACTGATTTGCAAAAGATAACCAGCTGTTGTGGTGTGTATAGACATAATGAATAGTTCTCTGCTTCCTATTCTCTGGTTTAACCACTAGATTGATTTCCACAGTATTTCTCATATCTACATTTATATATGGGAGCTCTGGTAGCATAGTGCCTAAGGCACTTGACTGCTAACCAGAAGGTGGTTGAAATTCACCAGCCACTCCCTGGAAGGAAGATGGGGCAATCTACTTCCATAGTGATACTGCCTCGGAAATCCAAGGAGGGGTGGCTATGAGTCGGGTCCGACTAGACGGCACATAACAACAACAACAACATGTTTATATAATATTAAAAGTATATTTTGGGGATTCTCCTCTGCCATTTTCAGTATTTGTACTGATAGCAAAATTTCACATGCACACTTAAAAGTGAGTTTTTATTCTGGCTTGAGTGGGGTAGATGAGCAAAAATCCCTTACTCACCATTTGTGTGGTAGAAAATGGAGAGGAAAAACACCTAACTCTAGTAAACTCACAGAAGAGTAAACTCCCAAGAGCATCCTGCATGCAATGGTAAGGTAAAAAGAAAGTGTGAGACTTCATTCAACCATGTCATCACATTAAATGTCAATCTGAGCCAAGGTGCTACCCATGTTATCCAAGGACCTCCAGAATTAGCAGAAAGCACTAAGCATTTCTAAGCAGCTCTGATATCTTCAGAAGCTCTTAGAAAGAGCTTCACTCAGCAAAGGCCACAGATAAAATGTAAGGCAGGGTGGAAACTACAGTAACTATGACTAGCTGTCCTTCCAGGAGTGACCTTGGAACTTAATGACCTCACAGCGGTGAACTTCAGTAGTTCTGAAAACAAGACATTGCATTTTCTTCACCCCTGCCCCAGTACCTCATGCAATTAACCCAATTAAAATCTACGTACTGAATGCTGGTTCTATGTCAGGCATTGTGCTGGGTGTTAAGGATACAGTCCTGAACAAGAAAGTCAGATTCAGTAGAATTAGCAGTGCAGTGATCAGGATATTTCAGCAAGCTGACTTTTTACTACATGGAGCTGAGTGACCGTTTGCTTGGTCCTACTGGAGAGCTCTGCTATAATAAACAAACACAAGGACAGGGACATGTACTACATGGAGGTTGGGTGTAGAAAGGAGAAAGAGTTTTGCAGATCTCTATCTGCCCAGCAACCAACATGTGGCAGCAGGTCACAAAGGGATGTGGTTGGAGTCCCTTACACCTCTTCTGTACTTGGAGTGTCTGACTTGCTTTCCTGGCAGCTACTCAGAACTGCTAAATGAGTGCAGCCACACTGGCAGTGTTATTTTCATTCACCCTTTATTAATTACTAAAAGTCAAACAATCCTGGGAACCATCTGCAAGTGACTAGTGTAGAAACTCACTAAATTTTGTGTGTGTCTTGAAAAGACATTTAAAAATATGAGAACAAGGGCTGTTATGGATTTAATTGTGTCCCCCAAATATATGTGTTGTAAATCCTAATCTCTACACCTATGGAAGTAATTTCATTTGAACATATGGTTTCCTTTGTTATGTTAATGAAGCCATGTCAATATAGGGTATGTCTTAAGCCAATCACTTGTGAGATATAAAGAGAGAAGATTAGTCACAGAGAAGCAAGCCTGAATGGGAGAAAGATAGATGCCATGTGGAGATCTCTAAAGAATGGCAAGAAGAACATTAGAGAAGTTGAAGCAAGGATTTTCCCTTGGAGCCGAGAGAGAGACTTCACCTAGAACTGGCATCCTGAATTTGGACTTTTAGCCTCCTAAACTATGAGAAAATATATTTCTGTTAGTTAAAGCCTCCTACTTGTAATATTTCTGTTATAGCAGCACTAAGAAACTAAGACACAAATTGATACCAGGAGTAATGTGTTATTCTAATAGTTACTTAAAATGTGGATGTGGTTTTAGAATTGGATAATGAGTAGAATTCAGAAGAATTTTGATGTGCTTTACAGGAGGAATCCTGGTGGCACAGTGATTAAATGCTTGGCTGCTAACAGAAAGGTCAACAGTTGAACCTATCAGCTACTCTGTGGGAAAAAGATATGGCAAATTCTTTCCATACAGATTTACTGCTTTGGAAACCCTATGGGGAAGTTCTCCTCTGTCCTATAGGGTCCTATAAGTCAGAATTGATTCAACAGCAATGGGTCCAATAGGAGTTTCTAGTAGTAAGACCTTAGATAGTTTTGAAGAGACTTCTGGTAGAATTACGAATGTTAAGAGCAATTCTGATGAAGGCTCAGAAGTAATTGAGAGCTGTCAGGAAGCTCTATTGCCATGAACAGAAAATCACTCAAACTTGGCTGAATGTCATGTATTTTCATCAGTTACCTCATAAATTTTTCAAACTGAGCTAATACTAATTGTGATAGTTAGAGCTGTGTGTCAACTTGGCTGGACCACAATTCTGTGTGGTTTAAGGAGTTGTGATGTGGTTATTCCCATGATGGGATCAGAAGAATATGTTTTAAGCAGCCAATCCATTGAAAGGGAGTTTCCCTAGGGGTGTGGCTTGCTTCCAGTATATTTATGGACATCCTGGGAAAAGAGACATTCTTCTGTGGATCGGGATTCTGTTGTGCTGCCTACAACTGTCTGTGAGCAAACAATCCACCATTCAGTCTAGAGATCTTGGATTCATCATTCATTGGAGTCAACAGCCACTATACTGCCTGCCAACCTTGAGCTCCTCAGCCCCTACCGCTGCAAGAGTCGGGAAAAGTCTCCAGCTTGATATTTGATCCAAAAACTTTGGACTTACCAGTTTCTATAAATGTGTGAGTCATTTTCCTAAGATAAATTTCTCTCTCTAGATATATATAAGCTTTACTGGTTTTGTTTCTCTAGAGAACTCAGTCTAACACTCTAATACACTTACTAACTCATGGATTTCCATCTTCTACTAAAAGACTCAAAAAAAAAAAGACTGAAAATCAGCCACGGAGATCCAGGTGAGGAGAG
>NW_006921599.1:4794450-4814077 GCF_000298275.1 Orycteropus afer afer
CGACTCATAGCGACCCCTCCTTGGGTTTCCGAGGCAGTATCACTATGGAAGTAGGATTGCCCAACCTTCCTTCCGAGGAGTGGCTGGTGGGTTTGAACGGCCAGCCGTCTGGTTAGCAGGCAAGTGTCTTAGCCACTATGCTACCAGAGCTCCCAACTTAAATATATTTAGTATATTTTAAGCTCATAGAGTCTTTGGGTGACACAAATGGTTAAGTGCTCAACTATCATCCAAAAGGTTGGTGGTTTGAACCAACCAGAGATATCTCAGGAGATAGGCCTGGTCATCTTCTTCCAAATGATCATAGCCTTGAAAACAGTATACCAAAAAATTCAGTGCCATTGAGTCAATTCCAACTCATAGTGACCCTTCAGGACAGAATAGAACTGCCCCATGGGGTTTCCAAGGCTGTAAATTCTTTAGACTGGCTCATCTTTCTCCTGCAGAGCAGCTGATGGACTGGAACCACCAGCCTTTTGGTTAGCAGCCGAACACTTCAACCACTATGCTACCAGAGCTCCTGAAAACCATATGAAGTTCTACTCTGCACATATAAGCTGCCATGAGTCAGCACTGACTCCACATCAACTACCAATAACAACAACAGAAGCCTACCCAGCAAAAAAAAAAAAAGAAACAATTTAAGAAAAGGCTGACCCCCGAAACTCCAAAGCCATTTATACCTTCTTGAACTCTACGGGACAAAGCAAAGGTGAGGCTGATTTGTATTTCCTACTATGAAATCAAATATAGCTCAAAACACAGCTTACCACTAAGATCAGCTGTGTTGATAATCACTTAGATTTCCTATGTGCTAAATTCTCTGTGATTGCTTCAACAAACATTTGCTGAGTACTTTCTAAGGACATTTAAAGATGATACAATTCTTATTTAAGATTTGACACATAGTGATTAAACCTTATCCACACAAATGGAGCATACATAGTAAGTACTTCAGCTGTTTCTGTTTGTGGTATGTTCCTCTTACCTAAAATGTCCATATTGGGAGAAAGTGTCATTCACATCCAATAAAACTGTGGGGCATTAACACCTTTCTTGAAAAAGACCTCAAAAACAAAATTTTCTAATCACAATTGATAATCAGAATAAATGAAAATAATTTTTTTTTTCTTTCTTTTTTTTTTTTTGCTGACTTCTGAAAGATGCAGAGAGACAGCACCTCAAGTTCCCACTTAGATATGGCTTTGGAGTTTTTTGTTTTTGTTTGTTTTGTTTAGTTTTTTAAATGTTGGTTATGATGGTAAAGGTTATATATCAACTTGAGTAGGCCATCATTCTCAGTGTTTTGACAGTTATGTAATGAAGTAATTTGGCAGTTATGTAATGATGTGATTACCCTGAATTTTGTCACATAACATAATCACCTCCATAATGTGATCTGATGTGATCAGTCAATCAGTTGTGAGGGGAGTTTCTTCATGACTGTGACCTGTATCCAATATATATGGACATTTAGCAAACAAAGCTTGCTGCCTTTTTTGCTCACTCTAGATCCTGCATTCATCTCATCATCATCTGACTTCCAATTCTTGGAATGTGAGCCATCAGTCTGCCATTTTACCTTCTGATCTTGGATTTGTCAGTCTCCACAGGCCATGAACAAGTGGCCTGCCATCTGACCTACTGATCTTGCATTTGTGGGCCCTGGTAGCTATGTGAGTGAAGAGAAGCCCCCAAACTGACATCTGACACATGAACTGGAGACTTGCCAACTTCTACAACCATGTGAGCCATTTCCTTGAGATAACAGGTCCAACTCAATGGCATGTAACAACAACAACAATATATGCATATATAAGGTTTACTGGTTTTGCTTCCCTAGAGAATCCAGCCTAAGACATCAGTCTTAAAAGTGAACATGAATGAATCTGTTATGGCTTGAATTTTCTTTAGCTACGGACAAGTGAGCCTTAGAAAACAGTGCACATATATACTGACCTAACATGTGGTCAAATTTCTTCCAGTTTGTATGATAGGGAAGCTTTCCTGGGTGTTATGTATTAAACTGTGTCCCCACGAAATATGCATTGAAATCCTAACCCCTGTTCCTGTGAACGTGGTCCTGTTTTGAAATAGGTTTTTGTTAATTACATCATACCTGAGTAAGATGGGATATAAATCTAATCACTTCTGAGTTATTAAAAAAAAAAAAAGAATAGACAGAGACAGACATGCACACATGGAGGGTTTAGGGGAAGCACAGATGCCATGTGAGAAATCAAGCCAAAGAATTAAGGAACATTTGAGATTACCTCTGTTTTGGTTCTCTAGCACTGTTCTAACAGGAATAACACAAGTGTAGGTCTTTAACAGAGATTTATTCTCTTACAGTTTAGGAGGCTAGAAGCCTGAGTTCAAGTGCCAGCTCTAGGGGCTGGGTGAAAACCCCTCAACCTTGGGCTTCAGCTCTGCCTCTTGCTCCTGGCCCACTGATGTGGAGGCTTCTTTTAACTCAGACAGCTGCTGGCTGCTAAGGCTGACAAACCCAAGGTTGACAAGGTTGGCATAGTCCCAAGATTATTTAGCAACACGATAGGCCGCTAGTTCAAGTCTAGAAACAGTCCTAAGATCAGCAGGCAATGTGGCAGGCTACTGAATGAAGACTCAGCTACATGCAGGGTCCAGGCATGCCAAAAAGCTCAAGACCTTTCTCTACACTTCATCTTATATACTGGAAGCAGATCACATCCCTAAGGCATTTACTCAGCTGCTCACAGCAGATTCCATCATGGAGTTGATTATCAGTCTTATCCTGGGGAATAACTACACCCAGCTGCCCAGCCACTCAACACCAGGCCCAACCAAGTTAACACATAACTTTAACTACCACCACCTCCAAGGAAGGAATCAACATGGCCAAAGCCCTGATTTTGACTTTTAGTGTCCATAATCATGAGGAAATAAATATATGCTCTTTAAAGCCACCTACTTGTGTTATTCTGGTTATAGCAATGCTTGATAACTAAGACATTGGGGAAAGGTGGATGCTGAACTCTGCTTGGCAATAGGAAGGCCATTCATCTGGGACCAGAAACCACTGAATCTGGTTTAAACAAACAAACAAACAACAACAACAACAACAACAAAAAAAAAAAACAGATATGCAAGGAGGAGCCAACACAGCTAGAATGGGCAGGGGTGGAATCACTGGGAGGCTGAGGGCTTCAGCAGAGCTTCAAATGTCAAGATCGGGACTTTGAAGTTGATACTGATGGTCATCAAGAACAGTTGGAAGATTTTGAAATGTGGTTTACTTATTTGATTGATTTGATGTAAATGGCTTCAGATGGTAACAGTGATTATCCTTGAGCTGATGGTGCTCTTCAGCTTCTTCAACAGTGAGAAGTCCTTTGAAGTCAATAACCAGATTCCAAGTGGAGCGGGCTGATGAGGAGAAAATGGCCACAACCCTAAGCATGCCTCTGTCATTTTCTATTGCTCCAGAGAGACTGGTTACCTGAGATATCTCCAAAATCAAGTTCACTTAGAAAGATATGATGAGAAGGGCTCCACGTTAGAACATTGCTGTGTAAGTTATTTATGGCACAGTCCCAGCTGCTGTCAGAATTCCCCTTCCTAAAATAACCAACAGGTGGATGACCTGGTCTTTGAAAACATTTGTCAGAGCATGTATAGGATACACTACTGCTTTCTTTCAACTTCTTGCTTAGATAATATCACATTTTTTGCACTTGTAATTCAGCTTTAATTTTGAAATTCAAATATCAGGAAAAATTACCAGTGTGATGCCTTTCATAAAGATATTAAAAGCTCCTAAAACTGTGTGTGCATGCACAGAATGATTTTTAGAGATAAGAAGTTTGAAACGGTCTGTGTTCTATTTAGATCAATACAACCACCCATTTATCCTGTTGTTAATGTTGTTTTTGCTTACTTGCTGGTTTCTTGAAGTGTGTACCAACTATTTGCTGCTTTATCTTCTTAAACAGGCAAACAAAAAAAGTTAGCTACTGTCAAAGCAGAACTGTGCTCCACAAGGTTTTCAATAGAGACTTCACATCGTTTAAATTAAAATTTATGTCTCTTGTAAATGAAGTGGAGAATTAGAAAAGAATTAACTTTCCCTCCTGGCATTTGACTGTTGAGATAATGAGCATAGTTAAGAGGAGACAACTGGTACCGGAACTCAGGGTCTCTGAGCTGGTCACCTTCCACTCCTATTATTCAGCGTGCCCTTTTGTGAGCAAGATTTGTCCCTGACTCTACTTCAACTAAAGCAACCACTGATTTGGCATTCCAGCTTTGATGACCTGCTCATGGTACTAGCATTTGTTTCACAGTGACAACATGCCAATCTCAAGGGAAACAAGATGCATGAAAACACAGAAATAATGGCTGGTGAGAAAAGCTGATTCTTGAATAATATTGTTTTGTGTTGAATCAGGATGCACTTGACTGAAAGCTGAGACAATGTTTAACCATGAAGAAAAAGTAGAAAAGGAAATGGGGTTTTCAGAGTCAGAAATAAGGCACTCCAGCAACAGTGGCACTCACAGGCAAGTGCTCGATGACCTCAAGACATGGTGATAACTTCAAAGGACAGAAAGGAAATTTTGTTTCCTCTTTAGGGGTGAAGAACTAGAGCAAATTCTGGCAGGATGGAAGTCAATTTGAATTATGTACTGGTTAAAGACAAAAGGTAAACTCTGGGGCAGGTAGCAAGGTGAAGGAAAGAGAGCCCAGAGCCTGGGAATCAGAACATCTGAATTCTATCTAGTCGTGGCCCACTTCCAACCAGCTGTGGGTTCTTGGCCAAAATATTTTATCCTATCCTATCAATTTCCTCATCTCTAAGGAAGAATGAAGGAAGCTCTGGTGTCACAGTGGTTAAAACATTCAGCCGCTAACCAAAAGGTAGGTTGTTTGAACCAACCAGCTGCATTGTGGAAGAAAGATGAAGTAGTCTGCTTCATTAAAGATTTACAGCCTTGGGAACCATATGGGGCAGTTTTACTCTGTCATATAGACTTGCTATGAGTCAGAATTGACTCAATGGCAGTAGGGGAAGGAAGACCAAAGAAGAATTCATGCATTTGAATTATGGTGTTGGAAAAGAATATTGAATATACTATGGACTGGCAGAAGAAAGAACAAATCTGTCTTGGAAGAAATGTGGCCAGAATGCTCCTTAGAAGCAAGAATGGTCACGCATTAGCTCACATATTTTGAACATGTTATCAGGAGGAAACAGTCTCTGGAGAAGGACATCATACATGATAAAGTAGAGGATCAATGAAAATGAGGAAGACCCTCAATGAGATGGATTGACACAGTGACTACAACAATGGGCTCAAACATAACCATGATTGTGAGGATGGCACAGAGTTGGGCAGTGTTTTGTTCTGTTATACATAGGGTCACTGTGAGTCAGAACTGACTTAGCAGTACTTTAAAACAATAAGTGTAGAAGAGGAGCCCTGATGGGGCAGTGGTTAAAGTGCTCAGTCCTAACCTAAAAGTTGGCAGTTGGAACCACTGTGTGGAAGAAAGTCGTGGCTGTCTGCTTCTATAAAGTTTTACAGCCTTGGAAACCCTACTGGGCAATTCTGTTCTATCCTTCAACATGTCTATGAGTTGAAATCAATTCAATGCTAGTAGGTTTCTCTAGTTTGGTAAGTGTTTGGGTTGGATTAAATGATTTCTTACATAGCTTTCATTTTTATAATTATATGCATGAGAAAAGTTGTCATTTTGATTTGGCTCTAGTGCTGTTAATATCACTGTCTGATAAATTGCTGGAAAAAATTATGAAAAGCAGTGAAGCATTGTGTCTGATATGGTGCCAGAAGATGAGCCCCACAGGTTGGAAGGCGCTCAAAATACAACTGGGGAAGAGCTGCCTCCTCAAAGAAGAATTGACCCTAATGAAGTAGATGGATGGAGTAAAGCTTTTGAGACATTCATTTCCTGATGGGACACAGTTCAAAATGGGAAGAAACAGCTGCAAGCACTCATTAATAACAGGAACATGGAATGTACAAAGTATACCTCCAGGAAAATTGGAAGTTGTCAAAAATGAAATGGAACACATAAAGATCAATATCCTAGGCATTAGTGAGCCAAAATGGACTAGTATTGTTGTTGTTAGGTGCCATTGAGCCAGGTCCGACTCATAGTGACCCAATGTACATTAGAACAAATAACACTGCCCAGTCCTGTGCTTTCCTCCCAATCCTTGCTATGCTTGAGCCTATCGTTGCAGCCTCTGAGTCCATCCATCTCATTGAAGGTCATCCCCTTCTTCGCTGACTCTCTATTTCACCAAGCATGATATCTTTCTCCAGGGACTTGTCCCTTCTGAAAACATGACCAAAGTAGTTGAGATGAAGTCTAGCCATTCTCACCTCTATGGAGCATTCTGGTTGCAATTCTACCAGGACAGATTCAGTGGTTCTTTTGACAGTCCATTGTATTTTCACTCTTCTTCAGCAACACCACAATTTAAAGGCATTGACTCTTTCTCAATTTTCCTTATTTATTGTCCAGCTTGGACATGCATATGAGGAGATTAAAAATATCATGACTTGGGTTAGGTACATCATAGTCTTCAAAGTGACATCTTTGCTCTTTAACATTTTAAAGAGGTCCCTTGCTGCAGATTTGCCCAGTACAATAAGACATCTAATTTCTTGATTACTGCTTCCATTGATGTTGATTGTGGATCCATGTAAAACGAAATCTTTGACAACTTCAATTTCTCCATTTATTTTGATGTTGCTTATTGGTCCAGTTGTGTTTTCTTTGTATTGAAGTGTAATCCATACTGAAGACCATAGTCTTTGATCTTCATCAGGAGGTGCTTCAAGTCATTTTCACTTTCAGTAAACAAGGTTGTGTCATCTACATATCACAGATTGCTAATGATACTTCCTCCAATCCTAATGCCGAGTTCTTTTTTGTATAGTCCAGCTTCTTGAGTATGTGCTCAGCATACAGATTGAATAAGTATGGTGAAATGATATGACTCTGACATACATCATTCCTGATTTTAAACCATACAGTATCCCCTGGTATAGGCCATTGTGAATCAGATAATCACTGGTCTACTGTGCTGGGAATGACAAAGAGGAGTAACCTTGCATTTGTCCTCAAAAAGAACATTTCAAGATCTATCCTGAAGTACAATGCTATCAGTGATAGGATACTATCCATACACCTACAAGGAAGACCAGTTAATATGCTTATTATTTAAATTTATGCAACAACAACCACTAAAGCCAAAGATGAAGAAATTGAAGATTTTTACCAACTTCTGCAGTCTGAAATTGACAAAACATGCAAACAAAACTTGTTGGTAATTACTGGTGATTGGAATGCAAAAGTTGGAAACAAAGAATAAGCATCAATAGTTAGAAAATGTGTCCTTGGTTGTAGGAATGATGCCAGAGACTGCATGATAGAATTTTTCAAGACCAATGACTTATTCATTGTAAATATAGTTTTTCAACAACACAAATGGTAACTATACACATGGACTTACCAGATGGAATACACAGGAATAAAATTGACTATATCTGTGGAAAGATGCAATGGAGAAGTCCAATATCATCAATCAAAACAAAACCAAGAACTGACTATGGAATCAACCATAAGCAGATTCAAGTTGAAGCTGAAGAAAATTAAAACAAATTCACAAGAGCCAAAATACAGTCTGGAGTATATCCTATCTGAATTTGGGGACCATCCGAAGAAGAGATTCGACACATTGAACACCAATGACTGAAGATCAGATGAGTTGTGGGATGACATCAAGAACATCATACATGAAGAAAGCAAAAGGTCATTAAAAAGACAGAAAAGACCAAAATAGATGTCAGAAGAGACTCTGAAATTTGCTTCTAAAACTAGAGTAGCTAAAGTGAATGGAAGAAATGATGAAGTAAAGAAGCTGAACGTACAATTTCAAAGGACAGGTCAAGAAGACAAAGGGAATTATTACAATGAAATATTCAATGACCTGGAATTAGAAAACTAAAAGGTAAGAATACGCTTATCATCTCTTAAGCTGAAAGAACCAAAGAAAATATTCAAATATTGAATTCCAATATTGAATGATTCTGTGTTTCAACTATGGGAGCTCTGGTAGCATAGTGCCTAAGGCACTTGAGAGCTAACCAGAAGGTTGGCGGTTCAAACCCACCAGCCACTCCTTGGAAGGAAGATGGGGCAATCTACTTCCATAGTGATACGGCCTTCAGAAACCCAAGGAGGGGTCGCTATGAGTCAGGTCTGACTCGATGGCACATAACAACAACAACAACATGCTTCAACTATGGGCTCAAGCATAGAAAGGATTGTGAGGATGGTGCAAGAACAGGTTGTTGTACATAGGGTTGTTGTGAGTAGGAGACAGCTCAATGACACCTAACAAGAACAACAACAACATGGGCAAATGTTGAATGATGCAGGAAGCATCAAAAGAAAATGGAAGGAATACACAGAGTCACTATACCAAAAAGAACTGGTCGATGTTCAACCATTCCAAAAGGTAGCATATGATCAAGAACCAATGTTATTGAATGTTATTGAACGAAGAAGTCCAAGCTGAACTGAAGCAATTGGTGAAAATTAAGGAGGCGCATACTCATTTAGGCTAAGAAATTTGGAAGAAAGCTGCCTGATCAACCAACTGGAAGAGACCCATATTTGTGTCCTTCTAAAGAAAGGTATTCAACAGAATGTGGAATTTTTTTAACAATATCATTAATATCACACAGAAATAAAATTTTGCAAAGATATTTCAAAAATGGTTGCAGCAGTATACTGACAGTGAACTTCTAGAAATTCAAGCTGGATTCAGAAGAGAACGGAGAACATGGGATATCATTGCTGATGTCAGATGGGTCTTGGCTGAAAGCAAAGAATACTAAAAAAAATGATCCCTAACAATATAAAATGTAAACAAAGAATACAAAAAAAAAGTGTTTACTTACCTCAGCTACTTACCAAAACGTCAGTAATTTTATTGACTATGCAAAGGCATTTGACTGTGTGAATCATAACAAATTATGGATAACATTGTGAAAAATAGGAATTCTGGAACACTTCATTGTGCTCGTGAGGAACCTGTACATGGACCAAGAGACTGTCATTTGAACAGAACAAGGGGATACTTCATGGCTTAAAATCAGGAATGGTGTGTGTCCTTTCACCATACGGTTCGATCTTTATGCTGAGCAAATAATCAAGAAGCTGGACTATATGAAGAAGAGTACAGCATTAGAATTGGAAGAAGACTCATTACCAACCTGTGACATGCAGATGACACAACTTTGCTTGCTGAAAATGAAGAGGAGTTGAAGCACTTGCTGAAGATCAAAGACTACAGTGATCAGTGTGGATTACACCTCAACAAAGAAAACAAAAGTCCTCACAAGACCAGTGAGCAACATAATGATAAATGGAGGAAATGTTGAAGTTGTAAAAGATTTCATTTTATTTGGATCCACAGTCAACACACATGAAAGAAGCAGTCAAGAAATCAGAAATCATATTGCACTGGGAAAATCTGCTGCAAACAACCTCCTTAAAGTGTTAAAGACCAAAGATGTCACTTTGAAGACTAAGGTGTGCCTAACCCAAACCGTAGTATTTTCAATAGTCTCATATGCATGTGAAAGCTGGGCAATGAATAAGGGCGATGGAAGAAGAATTGGTATATTTGAATTGTGATGTTGGCAAAGAATACTGAAAATACCATGGACTGCTAGAAGAATTAACAAATCTGTCCTGGAAGAAGTGCAGTCAGAATGTTCCTTAGAAGTGAGAATGGCCAGACTTTGTCTCACTTACTTTGGTCATGTTTTCAGAAGGGACCAGTCCCTGGAGAAGAATATCATGCTTGGTAAAGTAGAGGGTCAGTGAAAAAAGGGAAGCCTTTCAACGAGATAGATTGACTTAGTGGCAGCAATGATGTGCTCAAGCATAGCAAGGATTGTGAGAATGGCTCAGGACTGGCAATATTTCATTCTGTTGTACACAGAGTCGCTAAGGGTTGGAGATGACTTGATGGCACCTAAAAACAACAGCTATTCAGGTTATGTTTTTTGAAAGTTTGATAACAATGAGACTATGCATGATAAAGCATGTTTATATATTTCACAATCATTATTTCCTTTAGTGTTTTCAAAATGTCCTCCATGGTTACATTCATTATATTTCCCATGTGCAGTGGACCAAGGCATTCCAACCTTGATATGATGAAATATCTGATGGGGAAGCTGTGCTTTGTTAAGCACCCAAGTTGGCGATTAACCCATCCTTCTTGGCTTGTGAGATGATAACAAAGAGAATATGTTCATCATTTGTCTAACTGTTGTTGTTGTTGTTGTTTGCCGTCGAGTCAGCCCTGACTCATAGCGACCCCTCCTTGGGTTTCCAAGGTAGTATCACTACGGAAGTGGGATTGCCCAACCTTCCTTCCGAGGAGTGGCTGGTGGGTTTGAACTGCCAGCCTTCTGGTGAGCAGTCAAGTGCCTTAGGCACTATGCTACCAGAGTTCCTATTTGTCTGACTATATCCCTTGTATTAGATGTCCAAGGAAGTTATACGTGCAGCAATGCTCAGTGGGAAAAGGATATTTTCACTGGAAAATAGGTGTTGTTGTTGTTGTTATGTGCCATCAAGTTGTCCATGACTCATAGCGACCCCTCCTTGGGTTTCTGAGGCAGTATCACTATGGAAGTAGATTGCCCCATCTTCCTTCCGAGGAGTGGCTGGTGGGTTTGAACCACCAGCCTTCTGGTTAGCAGTCAAGTCCTTAGGCACTATGCTGTCCTTTGGAAATATACAAGTGGAATTGCATTTTGGATCCTACCAGTACCAGTTGCAGCTGAGTCAGCCTCAACTTCTGGCGATTCCCTGTGTGTCAGTGCAGAACAGTGTTCCACAGGATTTTCAATACCTGGTTTTTGTAAGGGGATCTCCAGGCCTTTCTTCCAAGGCACTTCTGGCTAGACTTCAATTTTGAACCTTCCAGCTAACAGTTGGAGCTCTGGTAGCATAGTGCTTAAGGCATTTAACTGCTAACCAGAAGGCTGGCGGTTCAAACCCGCCAGTCACTCCTCGCAAGGAAGATTGGGTAATCTACTTCTGTAGTGATACTGCCTTGGAAACCCAAGGAAGGGTCACTATGAGTCAGATGCCACTCTAATGGCAGCAGGTTTCATTTGGTTTTGGTTTAGCTAACAGCTGAGTGTGTTAAGCATTTGTATCACCCAGGGACCCCATTTTGAACCTTAGATTTGGAATATAATTTATTAGGTTGAAAACATTTATTTAGGTATTAGAAAAAACCTTGGTCTAAGTTTTGAACTTATAAGTTACCTATGTTACCCCACCTCCTGACTTTTAAGGAGCCCTGGTGGCGCAGTGCTTAAGCATTCAGCTCCTAAACCAAAAGATCAGCAGTTTGAACCTACCAGTGGCTCCTCAGGAGAAAGATGTGTCTGTCTGCTTTCAAAAAGATTTACAGTTTTGGAAACCCCATGGAGTAGCTCTATTCTGACCTATATTGTCACTATGAGTCAGAATTGACTTGATGGCAATGAGTTTGGTTCATTTATTTCATTATAAACACCCACACACACATATATTTCTTTTTTCCTACTTTTGTGCAGAGAAGGAAGTTGAAGCTCAGAAAAGTGGATTGAATTGTCCAGAGAAACATAGCTTGTTATAGCAGAGCTGGGATTCAATCTAAAGGATCTGACTCCCATTGTAATACTTTTTCTCCTTTCTCAATCAATTTCCTCTAAACAGAACTGGTCCTATTTGTAGATGAAGACATCACTCTCTTAAGTGGTATACATCAGAACCTACACAGTTGACCCCACAATCTTCAAGTAGCCTGTCCTGAACTTCTTCCTAGAAGCTTCCTACAGCATCCAGAGCTACTCCACCAAAACCTCCACCACATGGCTTTCCCCTCTGTATTTGGGCGTCTATTTCCATGTAAGTTCCATGAGGCCCAGACTATGCTTCTCATTCTCAGTTGCATTTCTGGTTTTGGTATATTGCCTGTTACAGAGTGAGTGCTCAATAAATATTTGTTGAATGAATCATCAAAAGATTGAAGGATGCACTAATAAATGAGTGAATAAATAAAGGCCCCAAATCTCTGCCAGTAAAGTACACATGGGAATAGCATGTGTTGAAGTTGACTTGACAGGAACTGGTTTGATGTTTTGATTTATGGGTTAAGACACTGTTCCATGTCAAAATGCAAAAGAGACTTGGGAAAGAGTAACCTATGAAACCGTTACTGTATCATCTCAGACTGCTTTCTGGGGTCACAAACTAAGAAAAAAAAACCCCACAATCCAGTGCCATTCATTCAATTTTGACTCTTAGAGACCCTTTAGGACAGAGTAGAACTGACCCCATAGGGTTTCCAAGGCTGTACATCTGTATGGAAGCACACTGCCTCATCTTTCTGCTAAGAAGCAACTAGTGGATTTGAACTGCTGACCTTTTGGTTAGCAGTCAAGTGCTTTAACCTCTGTGCCATCAGGACTCCTTTTTTTGAGTCACGAGATAATGTTTTAAAGGAAACAAGGACAAGGGAAAGGAGAAACATAGTGAATTAGAGACGTTGCTACATATTTGTTTGGTAGGCCAGGGTAGAGAAAAGAGTCTCACTAGGAAGTCTCTAAGAGGTGTCCAAAGTAGTAGCACAAAACTCTCCACTTTGCCTAAGGCTGGTCCTACCGTAGTCACCCCCCCATCCAGATGAATTTCTTTAGTACTGATGACAATCATCCACACATAAAGCAGCAGGCCTGTGCAGTCCTTTCTAACTGTATATCAATTAAAACTTCTCAGAGAATCATTGGATCTTTTACCTTCATTTCTTCGCACCTATGAGATTCAGGACAGATAATATTATCTTCATTATTGTTGAAAACCTGAAGCAGAAGAATTGGTCTTCAGCCTGATGCCTCTGACCACAAGGAAAAACTGTATTTTCCTTCCATATGTTAGAACTAATGCTAAATTGTAAAAAAAAAAAAAAAATTATTGTGATTTGAGCGAAAGTTTAGAGCAAATTCATTTGCCATCCAGCAGTTCATACACATTTTATTTCATGACATTGACTGCACTTCCTCACAATGTAACAATTCCCTTCCCATAGTTACCTCTTCCCTGTGTCCTTCTTTCCTATGCATTTTTGCCCCCTGAGCAATCTCTCTGCCTAGTGCTGAATTTTAAAAATATACGTTTTATTCATTCTAGGCAAATGTATTTTTTTGGGGAAAGTAGTCTCAAGTTTTAGTAATGAGGTTTTTAACCGTAACAATCTTGAAAATCAGTCTAGTGGTCTAAACTGTTATTTTATATATGTCTGTTAGTCTGACTGAAAACATCCCTCTTGGGATTTTCCAAGAGGGACTGGAAAGAAGACAAAGAGCCACATATTCTTGAAAAAATTCAGTTATGACAATGTCTACAGAGTTTTATATTTTCTACCTGAAATGGAGCATTATGTATCTTTACTAGGGAAATAAACAGCAAAAGAACATTAGAGTAATAATTACAAGTTTGTTGCCAGTGTTTTGTTATACTTCTGGAGTATCTGATTTTTTGTTTTGTTTTGTTTTTACTTTTTGTTTGCACTGACCTAGATGTTTGTGACAGGTTTGTATAACTGCCCTAATTTTATATAAACAAGCTGTTATTTTAAATTGTTAAGTCCTGTGGTGGTTTTATCCTTGTCAACTCCCTCCTTCCCACAAAATCATTCAGTAGATGAGAGAGATTATAAAACATTAGAAGATGGACAGAGTTAGAAACAGCTTTTCCTCAAAGATTTTTTTTTCCCCAAGATCAAAATCAGACCCCAATCTTTTAAGGAACAGCCATGAATTTAATTTCCTTTCCTTTGTTCTTAGATTTAATTTCCCTCCATCTGTACTTGAACTTCGAATGTTCTTTTCAGTGCCAATAATCTGTACCCTGTGTTTTCTTTCATCTGGGAAATCACAAGACCTTCTGTAACCTTCTCCAATGGAGTTCAGAGAGGCTGCTCAACAGGTAAGTTCTTTGATGGTCATCTTTTCTGAATGTATAGCAAGAGTAGGCTTTGCAATAATTGAAGTTTCTTCTGGAGTCCAGGCTTAGGTAGTTTTAAATGATGGCTAGACTTGGGTGGCTTGGAATGGTCACACAAGGTACAGGAGTAGTGAATGGACTTAGAGAAGTGGTTATGAATTCTTAAGAATACAGAGACATAACCACTTTCTAAGAAAAAAAAAAACTCTCAAATTGACAATGAAGTGGAGAATTACCCTTCTACTTCTACATTTTATGGATACCTAAAATAAGTTTTCATTTTATATGCTGTGAAACATGGGTATTTTTTCCTCAAAGACCCAAAGAACATGAGTGGCAGGACTGGTTCTATTGAAGAAAAAACCAAAAGAGATGATCCTTTCACAGATTCAAGTTATGTGGGCACAGACCTAGGACAGCCTACTAGTAAACCCAAGGTGACCCATACATAGCTCTTTGGAGATCGAAGCAAGTTTGAAAAACTTAAATTACTAATATGAATGATATTGTCATATTCTATGTTTTGCAAGAGCCAAAATGCTATTACAAGGCAGAAGGATAAGTAAAATAAACATTTGTTCCTTCTTTTCAACATATAAAAATAAGGTATCATCTTTAAAAATAAATATAGACATCTTGGAAGGAAGATAGGGCAATCTACTTCCATAGTGATACTGCCTCGGAAACCCATGAAGGGGTTGCTATGAGTTGAATCCGACTTGACAGCAGTGAGTATGGTTTTTGGTATAATGAAACAATATTGTATTACAACCCTTTATCCATGAAGTTGATGACTTCTGGCATCTGCCCCAAGGTCTATAGCTGTCCTTCTCAAAGACCCTTTAGTGAGGCAATGAGCCAACAGCAGAACAGGAAATAAGATTTGAGGATCTTGGCTTCCCTCCTTAACTTTCACATTCAGATCACTGCCTTTAATATCAAATCACCAATAGCAAGAACATCTTAGCTTAACAATTGAGGTGAGGTGGAGGGAGAGTGGTAGAAGTGTCATATTCTTCTTCACTAAAGCTGTCTCCCCAACCTTGACAATTCAGGCTATTGGAGAGTCAAACTTGCTTTATTTCAGTGTCCTAAGGACATAAAAGGAGCTCTGGTAGCGTAGTGCCTAAGGCACTTGACTGCTAACCAGAAGGCTGGCAGTTCAAACCCCCCAGCCACTCCTCAGAAGGAAGGTTGGGTAATCTACTTCCGTAGTGATACTGCCTCGGAAGGATGGGTCGCTATGAGTCGGGTCCGACTGGACAGCACGTAACAACAACAGCAACAAGGATGTAAAATTAAAGGAACAGAAAATTGGTGGTCTCCTTCTGTTCTACAGAGATCAGAAGAAATCCAGTTACATCCACAATGGTTCCTGGTCCCACAAGAATATTCCAGTGTCTTGGAGGGAGGGTGTCTCAACACCCAGAATTCTGTCAGATCATTGGCCCCACCCTTTGTTGCTCAAACTTCACATTCTTTCATGGTGTTCCAGGAACCCTGCTGGTGAGATAGATCCCTTCCAAAGGAGTGGTCCACTCAGCTCTCCCCTAAGACTCAGTTACAACACTGGGCTAGTATCTTCCTCCAGATGGGATTCTTTTACCTCAGGAATCATTTCTAGAGGTCACTCCTTCAGTCTAACCAGAGATGATAGCTTCCTTCAGTCTAACCAGAGATGATAGCTCATACAGCAATACTCAAAGCACCACCAATAATAGGCTACAGTGTGGCAGATGGACTATCTTATGAGTTATCCTCATCTCCTCATGGCTTAATGGTTTCCATCCAGACAGATAGGTGCCATTGACTTAGTTTAGACTCATAGTGACATTTATAACAGAAAAAAGTAGAACTTCAGTAGAAAAAAAGAGTATTTTCTAGTGAAGTTCTACTTTTTTCTTATTTTTTTCTCTTTTTATTAGACATACTTGGTACCCAGCTTCTAGGGAGCAGCTTTAAAAGGGAATGTCATGGAATTCACCAGAAATAGGACAGACCACAAAGTTCTGGTTAGAGTTTAGAGTTTAGCAAGAATAACAACTGGGGTTTAGTTAAATGCCACTCTCTTTTATGTTTACTATGAAAGCAGTAGTACTGCTGCTACTGCTACTTTAACACTACTACTGCTATTCTAGGAGCTCTGGTGGTATAGTGCATAAGACATTTTCTTACAGAAATCCAGTGATCCAGCCATCAGTGCAACCCCTGAAGAGTAGGGGACCTACTTGATAAAGATGCCTAGAGCTGTGGCCCTTTTAGGCTGAAGTAGGAGATATGCCAACCTCCAAGTGTCTGTAGTTGTTAGGTGCCGTTGACTCAGCTTAGACTCATAGTGACTTATTTATAACAGAATGAAATATTGCCCAGTTTCATACCATCGTCACAATTATTGTTAAGTTTGAGCCCATTGTTGCAGCCACTGTGTCAGTCCATCTCACTGAGGCTCTATTTCTTTTCTGATGACCCTCACCTTTATCAAGCATGATGTCTTTCTGCAGCAATTGGTCCATCCTGGTGACATGTCTTAGTATCCTGGCTCTACTTCTTCAAAGACAAATTTGTTTGTTCTTCTGGCAGTTTACATTGAGCTCAAGTTGATCTCTTGTGGGGCCCTGAGATATTTTCTTGGTAGTATTCCAAGGGTCTACCTACTACAATATAAGTAAATCTTCACAGCATCACACAATCACACACTTCAGTGTTACAATCTTATGGTGTCATTGGACTACAGAAGTGCTGGACATGGAATATCAGAAACTCTTTACTCAAATCTCAGTGTCTGACTTCCTACCAAAGGGGGAAAAAACAATAAAAATTTGACTAAAATTCAGGAGACATAAGTCCTAACCTTGACTCTGCCCCTTAGTGTTATGTGATCTTACACAAATCACAAGTTTTCCTGGACTCTTATCTGTAAAATGAGCTTTAGATGGACTTCAAAGTCATATTTACAGCTTGAAATTCAGTAAGTATGATCCAGTTTCTCCTCCAGATACACAAATGGTAGGACCGTGTCCTACAGATTTCTCAGATAGGAATAAGGGATGGAGAATGTATTTTGAAAGAAATAATAAAATTGGCACAAAAGTAAGAAACACCAACAAATGATGATGGACTTTAAATCTATCTGCTCTAACTCTCGCTCAGCAAAAAGGTAGAGCATCTGAGAAATCTAGACTAAAGTTTGATAATTTCATGTTCTAGATGGTAAAACCTAAAAACAAAGCTCATCAAAGAAAAAATAGGAGCAGATTTAGGGGTTCTAATATATGACATAGGAGCTCTGGTAGTGTAGTGCCTAAGGCACTTGACTGTTAACCAGAAGGCTGGTGGTTCAAACCCACCAGCCACTCCTTGGAAGGTGTTCTGGTTACCTAGTGCCACTCTGACAAGAAATATATGACAAATGGGATGTCTTAAACAAACAGGAGTTTATTCTTACAATTTGGAGGATTTAAGTCCAAGTTCAAAGTGCCAGGCTCTAGGGGCTATGTGAAAGCTCCTCAACCTTGGGGTCTGGCTCTGCCTCCTGTTTCCAGCCCACTGGAGCTAGAGGCATTTCTTCTCTCAGACAGCAGGAGGCTGCTGAGGCTGAGAAGCCCCAAGGTTGACAAGTAAAAAGCCACAGTCCCGATGTTACCAAACCACACAGCAGGCCATAACTTAAGTCCATTGTAAGTCCCAAGGTCGGCAGAGCATAGCAGGCTGCTGAGCAACAACATGGCTACATGCAGGGTCCAAGCGTGCCATAGGCTAGAGACCATTCCCAAGGCTTCTCCTTATATACAGAAAGCAGACCACATCCCAAAGGCAGCTACTCAGCTGCTTGTGGTAGATCCCACCATGGAGCTGATTGCCAGTCTCATCATGGGAAATAACTACCACCAGCTGCCCAGCCACTCAACCAGGCCCAGCCAAGTTGACACACAAACATAACTACCACAGAAGGAAAGTTGGGTAATCTACTTCTGTGGTGATACCACCTCAGAAACCCAAGGAGGGCTCACTATGAGTCAGGTCCGACTCCACAGCACATAACAACAACAACAACAACAACAGATGGTAAAAGACAAGATAATCTAGATGTCTTTTTGTTTCACAAAGGTAAATACAGTGGTGAAGTGAACTTTGAGGGAAAGTAAATTTTTTTTGACACAGATGAGGAAGGTAAGACATAATCAAGTGAAAGACAAAAATATTCTAAGACTGTACTAACAGCATAAAATACTAAAGGGGGCAAATGGCTCAAGAGTTTTTGAATACTCTAGAATATGTTAACCTGATTATGCAATCACAATGGCTACAATAGAATAATGATTAAAAAAAGAGATAGAGAGATAGGAAATAATGGTGACTATATCAGAAATCCTCAAAAGAACTCAAATATTAATACAATGTGTATAATCCCAGAAATAATAACATAAAACTAATACCTTCCTCCCTTTCTCAGGAAATAGGCTAGTACTTATCCAATGAGCCAGAAACTAAGGAGACTTACTCTAGAATATTTTATTTCTCATCTCCAACCCATTCAATTAATTGTCAAGATGTTTTCACTCCAAGTGTTAAATGTATCTTATTTTCATCTCCACTGCTACTGCCTTAATCCAGATCTTCACCATCTCTCTCCTACTTTACTGGAATAGTTTTTTTTTTAACTCACACACTCACACCATCCCCAAACTCCTTCTGGAGAGATCAATTTAACCTTGAGTTTGATTATATCACTTCCTTACTTGAAACTAGTCATCAGAGGATGGCATACAAAAGCAATTCTTTGGCTTTATTTTCAGGCACGTTCATTCACAAATGGCCCTCTAGCCAAAACAAACCTTGCCAATTCCCACAAGCACCACCTGACTCATGTGCCAACATCCTTATCCTGCTTCAAGCATCAACTGATCTCTGCAGCACTCCAGATATCCTACACCGCCTTGCACATCTCTGCATACATAACCTCTGATTTGCTGTAAAACAGAATACTAATTCACTGGTGTTTCCATCAGAAAGGTTCAGGGCTGCAGTTAGACAGGCTCTTTCACATGCACCAAAGTGGGCATACGGTTTTACATGCACCAATATGGGCATGTGGTTGGCCTTTGTCCCTTGTTTATTCTCCCCTTCAGTTCCTACCTAGACTCTCACAGCCCCACCTCCATGTCACCCAATCTCCCACTGACCACCATCCACAGACATGACACCAACATCACACACAGATGGGAATCCACATCACCCACAGACTTGATACTGATGTTACACAAAGACACAGCTTCAACCTCACATAAAAATATGGTGTCAGTATCACACACAGACACAGCACCAAGTCACCCACAGACACAGTGTCAATATGACCAGTAAACACAACATCAATATAAGCTACAGACATGGCATCTACAGTATACTCAGACATAAGTTCTATTCATCTTTATCTCCAGTGCTTAAAATAGTGCCTATCTCATAGTAGGTGCTTAATAAATGCATGTCAAGTGAAGGAGTAATTTTGTATGAGTTTTTTTTTTCTTTTCCCATGATT